>NC_054750.1:2067500-2387500 GCF_018143015.1 Lytechinus variegatus
TCTTCTACATCAATGATGTTATGGGGTCTTTGTTAATATTGTTTGTTTTTATTGTTTTTTAATAATTTGCTAATTCTAAATAACAGGGTCTGGCGCAAAGACTACGCCATATTTCCATGCTATTCTAGGCTGATAAGATTTTCTGGAAAAAAAACTGTGACTTTGCACTAGATGAGCGCATTACTATAGGGTTTTAGTTTAGAACAGATTCACCAAAAATTTTATAACATTTGTGAGTAAAGTTATTATTACATTTGTGGGCGATCAAGAATTATTACATATGTGGGTAAAGTGCATTATTACATTTGTGGGTAAAGGGTTTTAGTTTTAAGTATCCGGGTATGGAGGAAAGACTACGCTTGATTCTGAATTTACTCTTAGAGCATATTCACAATACACGCCGTATAAGTTAATACAGCAACAAAGACATTTATTCATACAGTTCTAATTAACTGGGTCTTGAGAAAAGACTAAGCTCGATTCTCATTATTATTCCACTGGAATATCATTATCGTATCTTAGTTTGGACTTATATTATTTTTTTTTTTAATAACCGGGTCTGGAAAAAAGACTTTGGACTTATATTGTTGTTTTTTTTTAATTGACCGGGTCTGGAAAAAAGACTTAGCACTCTTGTGCTATATGAACGTATTACTATAGGGTTTTAGTTTACAACGGATTCGACGAATATCAATTTAAATTTATTACATTTGTGGGTAAAGTCATTTTTACATTTGTGGGCGATCAAAAATTATTACATTTGTGGGTAAAGTGCATTATTACATTTATAGGTAAAGTGTTATTACATTTGTTGGCGTTATTACATTTGTGGGCGAATACTTCATATGTGGGTGTAACAACCCCCCCCCCCTTAAACTAGAACAGTCACTGCAAAACACACGCTGTGTAGGACTATTAAAATACATTTATACATTTATAATCTTAATCGTCGATCGCGGTACTGAGCTAATTGCAAGCCTAACAAAAATATGCAGAGTGAAAATTAACAAAATTAAAAGAATTTGCGTTTAGATAATAAAAACAAATATGCATCAACGAAATGGTCAATGATTATGACGGTCGAGCAGTTTATATAACTTAAATGGCTACCCTGTTGAATAAAATGATAAATGAAATAAACTTTCCTTCCTTGTCCCAGGTCCCTTTGAAATTCGTCTTGTTGATGGATCTACCGATGCTGAAGGGAGAGTAGAGGTTTTGTATGACGGATCCTGGGGAACTATCTGTGATGAATACTGGGATCTAAGAGACGCTAGAGTGGTTTGTAGGATGCTTGGGTTTGATGGAGCCTTGAGTACACCAGGAGCTGCTAGGTTTGGTCAGGGTACTGGAATAATTATTCTTGATGAGGTCGAATGTGATGGAACAGAAGACAACATAGCAGACTGTTCTCATCGAGGGATTGGAAATTGGAGTTACTGCGGTCATGAAAGAGATGCAGGAGTCATTTGCTACTCATCAGGAGGTAAGTTCCCATATACAACTTAGAACAAAATCTGATATCTTACACAAATACCTATCAATATTAGTTCCAGTGTTGATTCAAACGATTCACGTTCGGGTTTGTTTCGCGCTCATAGCTCCTTTTTCAGTCAAAAACTGTAGTTGGTTCTTATCGATGTGATATTTTATATCCACTACATTATACTCATTAAAAAAATAGATGTAAATAGTAAATGAAATATGTAAGATTAAAATGAATAAAAAATCAATAAAATCGAGTTAAACTGAATAGATGTAGAAATAATGCACACATAATATCAAACAAGTGGAATGCCTCTGGCCGTCTCACCTGCATCACGCGGTTCAATATAGCAGCAGTGCTGACTTTGAAAACTACTCTAACTCGCACAACATCTTCAGTGATACATGGTTACTCTTATGTCCACTTTTTATGAACTAGACCAATAAACTTACAGAGATATGATGGTTATTCAACAAAAAACCCCAACATGGCCAAAGTTCATTGACCTTACATGACCTTTGACCTTGATCATGTGACCTGAAACTCGCACAGGATGTTCAGTGATACTTGATTACTCTTATGTACAAGTTTCATGAATCAGATCCATAAAATTTTAAAGTTATGATGGTAATTCAACAGATACACCCAATTCGGCCAAAGTTCATTGACCTTTGACCTTGGTCATGTGACCTGAAGTTCGCACAGGATGATCAGTGATACTTGATTACTCTAATGTCCAAGTTTAACGAACTAGACCAATAAACTTTCAAAGTTATGATGGCAATTCAACAGATACCCCCGATTCGGCCAAAGTTCATTGACCCTAAATGACCTTTGACCTTAATCATGAGACCTGAAACTTGCACAAAATGTTCAGTGATGCTTGATTACTATTATGTCCAAGTTTCATGAATCAGATCCATAAATATTCAAAGTTATGATGGGAATTCAACAGATACCCCCAATTCGGCCAAAGTTCATTGACCCTAAATGACCTTTGACCTTGGTCATGTGACGTGAATCTCATGCAGGATGTTCAGTGATACTTGATTAACCTTATGTCCAAGTTTCATGAACTAGGTCCATATATTTTCTAAGTTATGATGACATTTCAAAAACTTAACCTCAGGCTAAGATTTTGATGTTGATTCCTCCAACATGGTCTAAGTTCATTGACCCTAAATGACCTTTGACCTTGGTCATGTGACATGAAACTCTAATAGGATGTTCAGTAATACTTGATTAACCTTATGGCCAAGTTTCATGAACTAGGTCCATATACTTTCTAAGTTATGATGTCATGTCAAAAACTTAACCTCACGTTAAGATTTGATGTTGACGCCGCCGCCGCCGCCATCGGAAAAGCGGCGCCTATAGTCTCACTCTGCTATGCAGGTGAGACAAAAACTAAAGGACTTTACGGTTTGTCATTAAAATGGCCATACAAAGATCAGAATGTGTCGATAAAGATGGCATAGCTGATAACATAGCTAGTAGTAGTAATCTCTTACAAAATCCAGTTACTTTCATTGACTTTTGAAGGATATGATGTCATGGAACTCACGGTAATAATTCCTGGAACTGACTGGGAGACATTTCATATGGATTAGGAACTGTGAAATTGTGTTATTATGCAGTGAATGTTGTGGACAATTAGATTGGTCTAGTCCCATATGCTAGCGTTTTTGTTGAACCTATATGTTATACTACCATCAGACTACTGTCACTGGTAAGCATTATGGTCTATTGTGTTGGACTAATCCTTTAAAAAAGGGAATATTTCACTTTGTGAGCAATTTAAAAATTATCATATTGCTCTTTGAAAATGGTATGAACATTCGACTAACAGCTCAAAAATACCCATGTGAAAGTTTGGGATCATAACATATTCGGGAAGTGTTTTAAAAAACTGAAAATCTGAGGCAATGTTTGAAGAGAAAAATGCACTTCTCGACGGTTGATTCATGATTCTGTTTCCAATTTAAATCGATATTATATAGCGCCACCTTGTGATGTATGTAAGAAAGTAGGCGGAGCTTACCACGGCAGAATTCAGTTCTCCGTGACATCTCCTTGTTCGCAGTGTGATCTGTTGTGTTCGAAGTTTGTTGGGGGGGGGTCTGTGTTCTCTCGGGTCCGCTCTATGTGTGTGATAAGCGCATGTGCCTTGAAGTCCATAATAGCTCTATGGTGAAAGGGTTTAGTTGTGTGTGTATCGCTTGCATTTCATTGGGGAATCTCATGTACTGTCAGGTGTCGAACTCGTGAGTGTCCATTCCGCCTTTGGTCTGTACATTTGTATATGCTATAGCCTGGGTCAAGCCCCGGGTCAAGCCACATGTATGCCTCACTATAATGAATGATAGACCATGGGATTTTGATGAATTTATATTTTGACGACATAAATTAGTAGCAAATAAAACGACAACAGAAAATAACGCTAAATAACGGCCAGGTCTACAAATACAATCCCAGAGCTGCGTACAGTGTAATTAAAGTATAGGTTTTTTTTGTTTTTTTTTTGGTTATGTGGATCATGGAGGGAGGGAGTGTGATTTTCCAGAAGCTATATTGTGCCCCTCCCCCCAAAATTACCTTTCTGTTCTTTTCTTTACCTTTGCATAAACTACAATACGTCCTTGTGGTTGTTGATTATTCTCTTTTACCTGGTCACGATATAGCAAACGTCCGTCGACTGGTTCGATCGAGATAAACTGTTATGGACGATAAAAGAGGCGAATGCACTGAATATAGCTCCATGTAATATAATGGAGCTGTAATATGTATGAGAGCGCAACTCTTGTCATGATATCTCGATGTGCATGTTTACATTCACGGAACATAGCTGGGAATAAAGGAAGCCCGAAAGGCAGTGTCCTCCCCTCCTCCGACCCCCCCCCCCTGACGTGGAAACGTCACCATCCACCATCATGTTTGTGTGTTTACGTTCTCCACGAGCTCCCCCAACAAAGATATTCCCATCCATTGGCGGCGGAAGCCTACAAATTTAGGGGGTGTCCACCTGAAGTTTCATGAACACAGGTAAAAAATTTGACAAGCGCCCACAAAAAAAGGGTTATCAACCTAAATTTTAGGAGTTGCTAACCTAAAATTTTTGACAAGGAAAAAAAAGTCATCAACCTAAATTTTAGGGAGGGGCAACACACGTTTCAGGGGGTCCACGTGAATTTAGGGGGGACGTAGGAAAAAAATTGACAAGCAAAAAAAAAATATATCAACAAAACAATTTAGGGGGGCCGTCCCCCCTTTTGGAACGTGTTAGATATAATTTGCAAACCCAAACATCACCACTCCCGAGACCCTGGAATATCATGATTGTATAAGACCTACAAATTATTATGCATAAGTTTGCTTGTTTTGTGTATTTGATTTGCATGTGTGACAGTGTGTTTTTTGTAAGGGGTAGCCGTATTTAATTTTATCCATAATTGGGGTCAATAATTCTTTACATTGTAGGTCTATTATATATATACTCGGCAGTTCACCTGTCAAAACAAAACTATAGTTTAGTCCGTTTCTTTTAATCATGAAAATGATGCGTATCTAGCGTAAACAATGTATGCGAGCGCTAAGCACGTGCCTAATAAGATCGTATAAAGGAATATTCTAAGCAATTTTTGTAATGATTAACATAATGCATATCCAGACAATGAAAGCAAGCGCGAAGCGCGAGCCGAAAATTGATATTGAGACCTACAATCGGGACATTTTTAATGATTCTTAACGGTGCGTATCTATAATCAAGCAATTCATGCAAGCACGAGGGCGAGCTGAAAAAAAAATAATATTGAGGGGAAACTTTAATAATAATAATAATAATAATTATAATACTAACAATAATAATAATAATTCATAATAATAATAATAATGGTGGCTTATATAGCTCACAGGTCCACCGTTCGGTGCTTATGGCGCTTCAAAAAAAAATAAATTAACACAACACACACCAACAATATAAAACGAAAAGGTATAGAGTTTGAATTCTCCTGAATGTTAGTGGGAGATCAAAATTTAGTTTTCAACTGGGACTTGAATGTTTCTGTTGATGAAAATTTGACAATTGATTCCATAGCTTTGGTCCTATCATGGACTTTATGGTCCTATAACAGAATATGCATGGTCCCCCATTTGTGTTTTGTTCTGGGTGTCGGGAGCAATAGAGCATCAGATGATGATCAGAGCTACATGAAGGCTAATATTTTGAGATAGAGCTTCGGAGATATATGGGGAAGAGAGAATAAATTGAATGATGTATAAGTAAAAGAATTTTGAAGGTGATTCGTTTATCAACAGGCAGCCAATGTAAGGACTGGAGGATTGGCGAGATGGAGTCATACGTTTCAGTGTACGTTAGGAGACGGGCAGCAGAGTTTTGTAGACGTTAAAGTTTCGTCGAATCTTTTTGTGGGAGGTTACAGAACAATGAGTTTGATAAATCTAAACGAATGGAAATCAAAGCATCGATAATTTTTAGGACTTTTGTAGGAATTCATGAAAAGGATACGTATCTCATTGGGGTAGGCCCTAATGTGAGCGCGAAGCGCGAGCTGTTTTCCTTTTTTTTTTCTTTGCATCCCTCTTTCCATTTTGCACCACTGAAAGTGGCTCCCGGGCACGTGCATCCCTTGCCAGAAAAAAAGTGCTTAGAATGTCCGAGTTTCGGGCGGAAAATTAGAATTTCAGTTCGCGCTTCACGCTCGCATCATAAAGTTATGCTTATAATATATCCATCCAATTTTTGGTTGAAAATGTGATTCGAATATACATTTTTATGTCCGAGGTATTTAAAATGTACAACTCGCGCTCGCATTTTATTGATTGGTGAGATTTGTATGACGTAATATTCATTCATGAGTGGATACTTATGTAGGTGAGTATGTTAAAAATTATTTCTGTGTTTCGCGCTCGCATGCATGAATCATACATACGCATCTTGTTCATGACTACAATAACTGCCCAGAATATTCAACTCTCAGTTCTAAATAAAAAGTATATAATAAAATTAGCTGAAATGTGATATATTTAGACCTTATGAGATATGGTAAGATAAGACTGTATTAGAACTTCGATCCTTAGTAGTACGTCAAGCCCTCCAATATATAACAGATAAATAAATGAAATGAATAATGCCAAAATTGATTTTGGCGGCCTATCGGGGAAAGTGTGAATAAAAATAATTCCCACCCCTACCTTTAACTGATGAAAGCTGGTAATGCCCCTTGGGCCTGGGTATGGCGAAAGAAAATGTGACTGAGAGTGTTGAACACTTCCAAGACTCATGGTCGTCTGACGTCGGTACCGGTAGTATACGTTTGTAGAATCAAGGGCTATACCGACAAACATTTTGAACATTTACGATGGAGTGTAGCTCGTAAGCAAAAATATAAATGAATAAAGAAATAAAATAAAATAATCACTTTTGAAAATGAACACCACTCCCTCCCCCTCTCTCTATTGCATGGTTGTGGAAGTTCGTATAGTGTTTTTCGTTTGCGCGGGCGAGGGGCTCAAATAAAGGATTATAGGTATGTTCGTTTCAAGCAGTAAAAATGATACAATGGCACCTTGAGCACCTAACAAGATGGACACGTGTGTTATATAAATCTGATATTATTTTATTACTATCATTATCATTATTTAGAACAAATACGCTACTTGCCCCTTCCACTTCCCTCGTCTCCATTTTTTTCAGGGGGGCCGCGGGTTGGCATAATCTGTAGCGTTCCGTTCCCGCTACCCCTTTCAATAATTTTAATTTTTTTCATCGACCATTCTGGAGATATACGATTTCATCTCTCCGATCCGCTTCGTCAGTGTGTAAATGTGCTGGCGTGAAGAGAGGGGGTCGCTAGCAACCAACCTCCAACCTCGGACAAGACAAGAAATTGAAGAAGGAGAAAAAATAAAGGACATTTTGATATCAGAAACGAAAATGTCTGCTATGTTCTTGTTTGTCTTTTCCCCTGTTTATATCCCATAATGATGTAATGATATTCATTTCAAGATTTCAAAAATCACGACATGTTCAGACCCCCCCCCCCCCCCCTCATTCCTCCATGTCCAGGGTTGCATTTTGTGAATAACCACGTCACACTATCGTTTTTGTCCTTTCATTATCCGTCTCTCTCCCAATTTTCTTTCTTTCATGTGTTGTATGATAGTGTACACTTTGACGTCGAAATAAGATTTGCAGACCAACGAAGGGAATGGGAAAGGTATCGATAAATGGAAGCGAGGGGGGACGCCCTCCTGAATTTTAGATAAGTGGGGCAGTTCCCCTTAAAAAGGAAGAGGAAAGAAAGAAAAAAAAGAAAAGAAATAATAAATATGGAAATGAATTAAGAAAAAGTTGAATATTACGATTTACTAATGATACCAACCTAGCAGTTTTGACAAAGTAAAACAATTAAAATTTAAAGCAAAATAATCATACAATCAAAAATAGTTTTAAAAATCCCCTCCAAAATGAAGATGTTTGGATCAAACCAGTACATTATATCATTGAACCCCAATATAAATCTTGGAGGTGATTTAGCACCGGCGCTTCCCAGGGTCAAGTGCATCGGTGTTTCCACAGATCCAAAACAAACTTATAGAATTTATAGACATTTCCTGGAATTTCTAGTTTGATATTTAAAAAAAAAATCGTACAAATATGTAGCCAGCCGAAACAAAATTAAGGACTTAAAACCCGTTTATTCATGCCCTTTTTTGAAAGATTAACACAATTACGAAATCCGTGAGCGGGAACAGAAATTTTTCAGCAAACAATTTAAATATAACATGAATGTTGATAGTTGCTATGTTTAATTATTGTTTACTTGTAATCTTCGGATTTCCCGAAAATTCCTGGATTTGTTTCATTCGGAACCCTTCCTGGAAAAGGTCAAATCTCCCGAAAATTTTGGGAGATTTGAAACACTACGTGCATCCCGGGAATAGCTTTATACATGTATAACCCTTTATAATGCAATTTTATATAAGGAATTTCACGAAAATGCTATTGAAATAAAAATATAGGGTTTGAATATAAGATCGAGGAACTTTTAAAACTCAACTCTCTGCGTTTACTAGCATTTCTTTATTTTATTCTTAAACTTTATATGCCCTGTCGCCGAACACTATGTGTCTTTCCACATTTTTTTTAAAAATCGAATTGAATTGATATTTTTAGGTTGGTGCATGACTTCATATTTTTGGTACAAAATACCATCTTGACGTCTCAGGATTCTGGAGTTTCTTGGGGCTTTTCTACCTATGCCTATATAGAGTAAGGGGAAACGGAGAGGATCAATAAGAAAGGATATAAGAAGAAGAAAATAAATGTAAATGAAATAAGGAAAGAGGAACGATTTGAAAAACAGAAAAATAGAAATCATTATACAAAAAAAATCAATCGCGAATATATAAAAAAAATCAGCTTGCGTTTTACATGCGCTCTTATCATTATTTAGGAAAATATGCAATATTACAGAACAGTTTATCCAATGTTCAACAAATTTCAGCTCGCTTAGCGTATAATCTTTACACTTACCATAAGACCGTATTTTAGAATGACCCGATTCAGCTCTTCATGTCAAAATATTAACAATTTTCAACTTGTGCATCGTGCTCCGCGCTCGCACCATTCTGTTGTATAATCAATGCAATTTAGTAAGTTTGAATCTCGGCTTTCAGTCATTTTTTTAAAGCAATATGCTTATAATGACAATCCTCGATCTTGCTAATTGTTAATATCGTAATAGTTGGGTATGGATAATATGGTGTGTGTGTGGGTTGAATCATAATGTTTAATTACACTCTATGATTCATGCCAAAATTTTAAACGATGTTATACGCGAGAACATAAATCAAACCAAATCAAATCAAAATGTTTAAGATATCCATACCCTGCTTGATTACCAAGAGTAGAATGACCCGTTTAAGATGTACATGTACATAAAACAGTTCGCGCTCCTATATTTCCTTTCAAATCGAAATATAAGAGTGAACATTAACTTGCGCTTCGCGCTCGCATCATTAATTTAGGCCATAGTAGGTCCATGATTATAAGAATAAAGCTACGATGTACTTAAAAAATCAGACTTTAGTTGCATGGGACATCCCTCCTAAATGATAAGTATTGTATCTGCTGATGTGAAACGTGGATGGAAATATTTCTTACCATCCCCGAAGGACCTAAAAATATACATTCTGGCACTGGCGGCTGAAGATTATGCTTCATGCAACGCTGCCAATCCAGAATCTAATATTTTTTATACTTTCGCCGCCGGCCACACAATGCAATTATTTTTATGTCCTTTTTATACCCAAGATATACCTTTATATTCCCATATATATATATATATATATACACTTGGTGAATGCTATCCTTGTAGTTAAGAGTGCTCGATGTCTGTGATGAGGCAGAGCATGAAATAAAATAAATAAAGTTACACAGATAAGGTGTGGTTCATCAGTACTTTATTGATTTGCTACTCGGAGTTTCACGCAGATGCGATCTTCAGGCAACAATAAATAAATAAATTTAGACTAGCCTTTATTGTTGCCTGAAGATCGCATCTGCGTGAAACTCCGAGTAGCAAATCAATAAAGTACTGATGAACCACACGTTATCTGTGTAACTTTATTTATTTTATATATATATATATATATATATATATATATATATATTATGCTGCACGAACTCTTTTTACTAACTCATTTTAGGAATCACATGCTGTGTGCAGGGGAGTGTTGGAGGGGGGGATAAACAGCTTTGTGTTGTGCAGGGGTGGATCCAGGACTTTCTAAAGGGAGGGGGCACCATTTCCTGAGAAAATTTTGACACAGCAAAAAAAAATAAAAAGGTTTTCATCTAAAAGGTATTTCGCCAAAAATTTGTCAAGCCAAAAAAAAAAAGAAGGACCTCGCGTTCAAGGGGGGGGGGGGTGGGGTGGTGTACACGTGGGTAAAATATATGGCATACCTCACAAGTTTTGATTACTGCTCTCAAAAAGGGGTGCGAGTCGGATTTGCCCCCCCCCCCCTCCTGGACCCGCTAGCGCAGTTGTGCTCGGCCCATCAGAGAAACAGTCTTAAATATATGAAATATTATAATCATATGACTGCACATGCATTAGAAATGAAAACATTATGTCCTGCATTATGTTCATTTTTCGAGCGATATGAGAAGAGTCTTACGTAATACCAAGTAATTTGCATACCCACATCAACTATGAAACGTTCATGCATGGGATGAAGGCATTCTCCCCTCAGTTCACGACATACTACACAGAGCTCGAGAGACCACATGTCCTTATTCCATTCGCAAGTACATGTATGATATGTTTTGGATCGCACATATTCTTATGCTACACTTTCGATTTATCTTCAAGTAATACATCGACCCAAATTTGCCACGTTACTATCATCCCGGCGAGGAATCAGTAAGTCCGCATTTTTTCTTATCTAAAAGGGTCTGTACGTATCTTGTATTGCGCTCAGATTCTGTTTCTCTTCTTTGAAAGTGAATTTCTCTGCTTCGATAAGAACCGGCAAGGCGCTACATAACACGGCACGGGCCAGCGGAACATGCGCTGCATGTAATGTTTACAATTCTCACTGCAGCCGACACCGGCCGTAGCGGCCCTGCCCCCCCCCCCCCCTATTCACTGTTGGTTTTGATTGACAGTTCTCGCTTGCGTATCCGTTAATACGAGTACGATCTCAACGGCAGAGGGAGGCGTACAATTTATTTCAAATTGGCGAAGTCTCAGTGATTTGGAAAATCGTCTAGTAGACGCGATCCAATATAATCACATATTCCCACATACTAACAACTTTTCATCCGAAATAAAGATGATTTCTAGGGTTTCTTAGAAGAAATACATAAACTCATAAACATATTTCATCTTAGTTTGAGAATTTTTTAAATCAGCTTCTCACAAAGTTAAACGATCCTACTAGTCCGGTCTGTTAACGTCAAAAATGCCCTACTTGTGGACACGGTGGACAAAAGCATGTTTTTTTTCTCAAGACCTTTGTTTATGTATAAGAATTAAGAATGGGGTATGCTCCAAAAAATCTGGCTGTAGGAACAGTGAAAAAATGGGTGAAAATGTCAGAATTTATGAGTTCAGATTTGTCTGATATATAGACTAGCGCTAGTGCAAAACTCAATAGTAGTGCATTATTCTGCATTGAATTAGTTCTTGAATTCAAATCCTTTTTGAACAGATCTTCTGTTAAAAAAACAAAATAAATAATTGGTAAATCTAAGAGGTGAAGAGAGAAAGAAAAATTAATATAAAATAAATGTTATATCGCCCGAATAAGGGAGGAAAAATAGGAGCTGAGCTTCTATCAGATATGGGAGGAAAATAGAGGCAGAAACTCAATTGTTTTCGGGCGATATAACATTCATTTTATATTCATTTTTTTCTCTCCCTTCACCTCTTAGATTTACCACTTATTTATTTTGCTTTTTTTCATGTTTACTATGTTTAGTTTTTTTTTCTCAATACGGACCCTCTCTCATACAGCATCAGGTTCTTTATTTGTTTTTACCCTTTTAGGCAATTTGCTTCCCTTCCATATATACAGGGATTTTTTCTACTATATAGTCTTATGTTTTTTCCCCTCACACCCAACGCATTTTTCTCTATACCCATACCAACAAAGTGGCACAAAATAGATTTTCTAGTAGATTTTCTAGATTTTCATTCATCACCAACGAATCATATTGACTTACATATTGGGGATTTGGATTGGTTATCTAGACTTTATCTACGCAGTTCCAGAATTTGAAAACCATGCCTAACTCGTCTCAGATGAAGAAGAAAACTAGAATATCAAAACGAAACCATGGAGGTAAGAATCTTTACGATACTCTTGTCAGCTTGTCAGTAGCCCACCCAGGAGTTCCCGGTTATCAAGCTCCGACGAGGACAGAGATCTTGCTGCTGATCAACCAACCGGATCGGCATGTGCCAATAACAAGCCTACCTCAAATTCTTCCGCTGAATTGAAATCACTCATTAGCAACGAATTAAAGAAAGCTTTGCGTTCACCGGTCGTTGTCCAGGAGATAGTGGACGCTGTGTATAAAAGTGTGTATGAGAAGCTAGAAGGTGATCTACATTCCGCTTTCCAGCTAGACCTCGAATCCAAAACATCTAAACTTCAAGAATTTGACCGACAGATCCAGAAGTTACAGAGAAGTATTGGTGACATCAACGAAACCCTTGATAACCAGGAGCAATAGAGCCGAAGAAGTGGTCTTCGTTTTCATGGAGTCAAGGAATCAGCAAATAAGAATACTGATGCTGTCATCTTAAACATCGTTAAGGAGAAGCTGGATGTTGTGCTCAATCCCAGTGACATCGACCGCTCTCATCGACTAGCATCGCGGAATCCAACAGAAGGTCCAAGAGTCATCATTGTTAAATTTTCCAGATATAATGCAAGAGACCAAGTGTATCGATCACGATCAAAACTTCGAAACACGAGGATATACATCCACGAAGATCTGACCAAGAGATCAAATTTCCTCTTCCAAGCAAGGAAACATGAACACATGAAGAAAAAAAAATTACGATCTCTTACCTAAATATCCGTAGTGTAAGGGGCAAATTTGATCACCTAAAAGATTTCATTTTTGACAACCCTTTTGATTTTATAGGTCTGACAGAAACTTGGTTAGATCATTCTATTCTTGATTCTGAAATCCATTTAAACGGATAAAATCTTGAAAGAAAAGACAGAAATTCAACTGGTGGTGGTGTGGCTTGTTATATCACTTCAAACTTAACTGACAGTCGCAGATACGATTTAGAACTTGTAGATCTGGAAATACTATGGATCGAATTAAAGCGTAAACATTCACAATCTTATTTGATCGCAATTGTTTACCGTCCTCCAAACTCTCCGAGTGATTTCTTTGATAAATCAAAAATTCAATTTGAAAAAGCTCTGCAACACACATCGAATGTTGTTATCCTTGGAGACTTTAATTGTAATATGCTCACTGAGAACTCATTGTCAACAAAAATAAAAAAACATTTGTACGTATTTACAATTAAAACAAATTGTGAATAAACCCACTAGAGTAACAAATAATAGCAGTACTTGCATTGATTTAATTTTAGTTCCAATTGAGAACAATTTTCAATGCGAAGTAGTATCAATTGGACTAAGTCATCATTCTCTTATCTATGTTGATACCAAAGCGACAAAGGTAACCATTACACCAAAGATTAAACTATTTCGATCTTTCCGAAATTTCAGTCGTGCTGTTTTTAGGGAGGAAGGTGCACTAATAGACTGACACAATGTCTTCGCTATTGGCGATATAGATGGAAATGGAATGTAATTAAAAATATATTCATTCGTTATGTGATAAACATGCACCACTCATATCCGTCAGGCAGCGACACAAACGTTCTCCATGGATTACTGATGAATATATGTGTCTTTCGAGAGAACGAGATTATTTGAAAGAAAGATTCGATGGTAAACATGATCTCATCGATAAAGGTAATCCTTTGATATGGAAACAATACCAAACTATTAGAAACAAAGTTAATAACTGGAATAAGAAAATGAAAAAAGACTATTATTTGAATAAATTTGAAAGCAACAAATCAAACTCTAGAAACACATGGAAAACTATAAAGGATTTCACCCCTACTGCTGAAACTAATCAACTTGGGATGCGTGATGTTATAAATGACAAATTAGAAAGCGATCCTCTAAAAATTGCAAATTTATTCAATAATCACTTCACACCAAATTGCTGTAATAACCAGAATATAGATATACATGTAGATTCTGATCAGTTCACCTTCGAGTCTTTCAAGTTTGAGCCCATCACGGTTGACTACGTATTTAAGGAGCTATATAAGTTAGACACAAAGAAAGCACCAGGTTTAGATTCTTTACACCCACTTCTTTTGAAAGAGAGTGCTCATTTTATTTGTGACGTAATCGCTCACATTTTCAATACGTCTTTATGTACAGGTTGTATTCCGAAAGATTGGAAAAGGGCACGTGTAACTCCTATTTTCAAAAGCGGCAGTAAACAAGAGTTTGTAAACTACAGATCCATTTCCGTTCTCGCAATACACTCTCAACTTTATGATTATTTCACAGACAACTCTCTACTTAGCCCCTTACAGTCAGGATTCCGTCCACTTCATTCAACAAGTACTGTTCTGGTTGATGTTAATGAGTATTTGTTACGCAATATTGAAGATGGTCTGGTGACTGGGGTTGTTTTTATTGATTTAAAGAGTGCCTTTGACTCAGTTTCACACAAACTTTTATTATCTAAGTTGTCGAACTACGGCGTTAAAGGAACAGAGGCAATTTGGTTTTATAATTACTTGCATGGACGTGAACAGTGTGTTAAATTCAATAATATTTTGTCAGATTTTAGGCCTTTATCTAAAGGTGTGCCCCAGGGTAGTATGATTTCTCCTTTATTATTTTCAATATTTATAAATGATGCTTGCAATATCAATTTTGGTAATAATTTTAAATTGTGTGTATATGCCGACGACACTGCTTTATTTTGTCAAAATAGAGATGTTCAAGTACTTCAAAGCGACCTTCAATGTGCAATAAACAAATTACTTCAATGGATTGACAATAATATATTAACCATAAATGTAAAGAAAACCAAATGTATGTCAACTGGGACTAGATCAAACGTAAAAAAATAAAATGATGAATATTTATGTGAAAAATGATGCATTTGAACAGGTTAATGAATTTCAATATCTTGGTTTGATAATAGACCCTTACCTGCGTTGGAGTAGTCATATCAATAATGTGTGCAATAAGTTGTCAAGAACTATTTGGTTTTATACGACAGATTCGGTACCTCTTGCCCAAGCGAGTTTTATTAATGATGTATAATAACCTTATTTTACCGCACATTGATTGTTGTAAATTGTAATGTAATATGGGGCAGAGTGCAATATGTTATGTTAAAAAAAGTCCAACGATTACAAAACCGGTATGCAAGGTTAATACTTTAAGCAGATTTTTACACCCCTCACTTATCCATGTTATCTGAATTCTCCTGGCAAACAGTTAAACAAAGAATTAAATATCAAACCGCCATATTTATGTACAAAATTCAAAATAATTTAATGCCATCATATTTGAAAAAAATTATAATTCCGAGAAAAGTTTCTATTTATACACGATATGCTGCTCACTCCCCACTCTTTTTAACCAAACCAAGAACTGATTATTTTAAACGCTCGCTACATTATAATGGTTCGTTAACTTGGAACAACTTACCGTCCGATATCCGTGCAATAACCTCAGCTCATGTATTTAAGAGGCATTGTAGGCTTTTTACTCTCAAACCAGATTGATATTTTTATTGTTGTTTTCTTCTGTTGTTGTTGTTTTTAATGTAATATATTTATTTTTGTGTAGGCGTATGTGTGTGTGAGGTTGTGTGCTCGTGTTTGTGGATGTGTATGCGTGAATGTGATTTATATCCGATGTATAATACTATTTTTGTTTTGTTTATTATTATCATGTATTATGTAAGGTTTTACTTTGTAACTTATTGTGTATATTTTAAATGTTTTTATCTGTATAGACAGGGCCCCTTGGCAGAACAATACTCGATATTGAAAGGGCTACCCTGTATAAAGAAGACCTAATAAATAAATAAATAAATATCAGTTACACCATTTGTATATACACAACAAAAAAAGTAAGTCCCCCCTAAATCAAATTGCTGTAACTTTTGAACGGAATTATTTCAAGATATGATATTTCGTAGGTGGTTTTCTACACTCATTAGGCAACTCCTGAATAAATATGAGATTGATCGGTTGATTCATGCATGAGTAATCAAAGAATGAATTAAAAATGACCATTTTTGAAAGTCACAAGAGTCGTGTTTCAGATTGTGCAAATACAATGTTAGACAAAAGTTGTTTTTTAGGTGAATTTTATGGTGTTATACTGGTTTACTATCCATCATTATTCCACTCCACACACAATTTTGATATCGTATGTTCATGGTTGAGTAAGCACATTGTATTGCAGGGGCCGCGGAAGCGGAGGAGGGGTTCAGCCCCCCCCCCCACTTTTTTAAAAAAGCATGTACAAAAATGTAAAAATGACCATACGATTGTGATTTTTTGCATGGTCAGCTCCCACCCTCCCACTTTTGGCTCAGCTCCCCCCCCCCCCCCACTTTGAAAACCGTTCCGCGGCCCCTGTATTGTGACGTATCATCATAGGGGGTTATGGTAGTTTCATTTACAACTTGCTAGATCATGTTAAAAATTTGAAAATGTTGGTGGCTCCCCCGATTATAGGCCCCTCCCCCATTTTAAAATTCTCGGTGCACCACTAATTGCCCATAAATTAAACTGATCATGAGAAATTGTTACGAAAAGAATACATGTACGCTGTATAAAGAGTATTCATTCCTAAGTTTTCGAATGTGCTCGCTCAACCATGAAAATGTTTTAAGTTCGGAAAGTGTGTGGTAGAAATAATGGATGATACAACAAAAACATTTGAAACCGAATTTTCCCTCAATATTCGTTTTATTACCCTTTAAAACGAGTCTGTGACATTGAAAATTTCACAATTTTCCCACTTTGATGCGAGCGAGCTCATCCATGAATAAATCGATTTCATTTTTGCACAGAATTCTGCCCATAGGTTGATAAACATTACTGCCAAATGGCATTGCTAAAGACAGCCTTAAAAAAACAAGTTCCACCATATTGAATGAGGGGTTACTTATTCCTAAACATATGCACCCAAAATGTACACAAGTCTATGAGAGAAGAAGTCAAAATTTTCACAAATATGAAATGAGGGTTTGTTTCATGGACGGTTTTTGCTACTTCTGCCAACAGTTATTTCATGAAACTTCGCACATGGCTACAGAGTGCCACTATCCAAAAGGCGTGCACACCAAAATAACTATTCAACACTGCATAGAGGGGGGGCCAAGGCTTTGAACTTTCTTCTCATTTGCATAATTTTCGAATATTGTGTGCTCACTGATGCATTAAACATCGGGATTTTCATAAAAATCAAATCAAATGAACTACACCAGGTTTTTACCAGATATCAATAGTTACGAATTGTATTTTTTCCAATAACGTAAAAAATATAACATTACATTCCACATGTTCATTCAAGCGTAAATGTTTAATTAAACGCCTTTGAATCATTGAAGCATGTTATATGGTCAAGAACATAACGAAAAAGTTGAGAAAAGATCATTTTCAGTTAGCAAAATGAAACAATACTTGCCTATGATATTTGAAAATCTTTTTTTTTGTTTTAAATAAATGTTCATTGAACCGTGAACCGATTAATATTGTTGAAGATACTCTTCCCCAAAATAACTGTCATCATATTCTTTCATTTTTACTGATATAAATGTGTAAAAAATCCAATTATTGCAAATTTGGACTTGTGTTTATTCAACCGTGAAATTTAGCCAAAGAAGTTGTATCGTATTTTAGAAAGTACTTTTTACAAGCCTTCTGACTAATTTTCATGATAAGAAAGTGGAATTAGTTCGAGGAAAATGGAATCGAAGTCATGATATTTGGCTTGTGACTTTTGAAAAAGGACATTTTTCCTTCTGACGGTGCTCACTGAAGCATGACGCAAAATAAGTCCACAGCATTTACTCAGAGGGTAGCTTATAAAATTACCTACACGCTAATGTAAAAATATACTAAAAACTCGCATTGGTCCGGAAATTATTGATGTTTGTTTAAGGGGGACTTACTTTTTTGTTGTGTATATATTATTTTTTTTTTTGGATATATTTATATACTTTTATACTTACAGATTTATTTTTACACTTACTTTCTTCTCTTAGTTTGTTTAATGCTCTATCATACATACTTATGTCTTTTGCACATTATCAGTTGTTCCCTTCTCTTTCCCTTTTTTCCACACTCTTATGCACCAGTTTATTATGCCTTTCTTTGTTACATGTTTGACCCACATCTCACGAATTCTCTTGTTATTCATATCTTCCTCATACCCTCTATCACTGTTTTGTTCCAGATCCTGTTTGATGTCGCCTGCCTCATTATCTTAATCCATGACATTGCTAAAGACAGCCTTGAAAAAGGGTTCCACCATAATGAATAAGGGGTCACCTATTCTTAAACATATGCACCCATAATGTACACAAGTCTATGAGAGAGGAAGTCAAAATGTTAACAAAAAGGAAATGAGGGTTTGTTTCATGGACGGTGTTTGTTACTTCTGCCAACAACTTTTTAATGAAACTTCGCACACGGCTTCAGATTAATACTATCCAAAGGTGCACACACCGAAATAATAATCATTCGATTCGGCACAGGGTGGGTCCAAGGCCTTAAAGTTTCTTCTCATTTGCATAATTCTCGAATATTGTGTGCTCACTGAAGCATTAGACATCTGGATTTTCAAAAAAAAATCAAATCAAATGCAAGAAGAATGAAACAATACTTGCCTATGATATTTGAAATTCGTATTTTTGCTTTTATTAAATGTTCATATTGTTGGAGATACTCTTCCGAAAAATAACTCATCATATTCGATCAGTTTTATCGATGGAAATGTGTAAAAAATCAAATTATAGCAAATTTTATCTTGTGCTTATTCAACCGTGAAATTTAGCCAAAAAAACTTGTATCGTCTTTTAGAAAGTAACTTTTATAAGCCTTCTATCGATTTTTCATGATGAGAATGTGGAATTCATTTCAGTAAAGTGGAAACAAAATCATGATATTTGGCTTGTGACTTTTGAAAAGTGACAATTTTGCCTTCTGGCGGTGCTCACTGAAGCATGACATAAAACACGTCCATAACATTTACTCAGAAGATACCTTATAAAATTACCTACACGCTCATGTAAAATTATATCAAAAACTCGCTTTGGTTCGGAAATTATGGATGTTTGTTTAAGGGGAGATTTACTTTTTTGTTGTGTATATTTTGTATACACCTAATTTCTTTTTCATTTCATTACATTGCATTATTTTCATACAGTAAAATAAATTTCCAGTAGTAATTCATCTTATTGTGACTGAAATTCACAATAGCCAGTTTCACGAGTTGTCTGCTTTTTTAAAGTGTGTTGTGATAGTGGGTGTAAGTATGTTTGTGTATCTCAGAGGAATTGCCTTGTACATTTTGAAGTAGGCCTATTCCTCCCCCATGTCTGATCCATCCTGATTTAAATACTGATAATTCTTTTGTTACCTCTAAGTGTTATAAACCATCTGACTTTCATTGTAATTTTGATTTAATTTCAGGCTATTCATTTATTCATTTTAACGCAAGAAGTCTTCACAAACATTTTTGCGCCATTACAGATTTACTTTATATCCTTACAAATTCATTTTCAATTATAGCAATACCTGGCTTTCCTGTACACCGATTATCCCCTTTCATTTAGATGGGTATACATTTGTTAATTCTAACAGAATGGAAGGTCATGGGGGTGGTGTGGCGTTATTTGTGAAATAAAATCTCCAATATCAAGTTAGAAGTGATATTTCATTTGACACTAATGTTGAGATGGTATGTGAATATCTGTTTATTGATTTTAGTCATGAATTTCATGTAAAATACAATGTAGGCGTTATTTACCGGAAACCGACATACATGCATACATGCATATCTAATGCTTTATGATAATATGCCTGATATTTTGATTAAGGAAAGAAGAAATATATATACACCCTGATAAATAGCTGGCGATTTTAATACATTGATTTTTTGAAATTTTCTCACCAAAGTGTTGCTAGTACTTTTATGAGTTTGAATTCATCATTTGGTTTTCCCTCTTAATTCATACCCGTGTAACACTGGATACAAAAACACTTGCTGATAATGTATTTACTAATGTTCTTGATTTAAGATATCATTGTAGAAGTATTTCTGTTGATAATTACCAGTATGTTTTATTCCAGTTGTAAACAATGGTTCTGATTTTAAATCAAAGCCTTATTCTTCTAGGAATATTACTGAGGTTAGAATAAAAACATCACATAATGAACTTTTACAAACTGATTGGTCTGTTTTATATAGTGACAATAAAAATGATGTAAATTCACTTTATGACACATTTACTGATATTCTAACAAGGCTGTGTGATAAATACTTTCCTATGATAAAAAAGAATAAAAGTAGACCACGAATTCGTAAACCTTGGATATCACCTTCAGTGGCGTAATAGGCGGGGGCCAGGGGGACAAGTTGCCCCCCCCCCTGGCGGATTTCACCGGGAAAATAAAAGAAAAACGGGGGAAAGAAAAAAGGGGGGAGGAAAAAAGGGAAAGGGGAAAAGAAAAGGAGGTAAAGGAAAGGAAAAACGAAAAGGAAACGAAGAAAAAACCTTTTTTTAATGGAAAAAGAAGGAAAGCGGGGAAAAATGTACGAAAGAAGAACATTCAAGAAAGAACAAATCATTCCGAAATAGGCCTATGTCATGCAATAGCACGATGGGAAATTTATTAAAAGATGACAAAATGGCAAACTATAGCGGGAAACGAAGCTAAAATGTAATTAGTCAAAACTTAATCGAAAAAACAAAGAAAAGGGGCAAGAAATAAAAATAATACCACGACCGGGCTGCCGATGATTGAAATTAAAGAGCGGGAAGACAGATGGACTGCATACAACATTGTACTATAAGCTTGCTAAATTTTATGCAAATAAGCTACCGGGGCCTTGCGTCAGACCCCACGCAGTAGGGGCTCTTCATTTATAACCTTCATATGGCTCTATATTTCAAGCAATTTGTAGGAAAATTGTGAGGTGGATATGGATCGTACTTAAAAAACAGCTATTATTTTTCATTGTCATTACTTTAGGTTTTTACAAGAGACCGGGACATCATTAGGACAAGTCATCACATAATCTTCCTATTCCTCTTGCTAAGTGCGAGATGAAACAAAAGGGACAATTTAATTAGAAAATTATTTATTCATTAAGCTCATATGCCTAAGTAGGGCACGAAATCATGGTCTGAAAACTGGATATTTCAGGAACTGTGGTAATTATGAACAAGATGCATGAGTAAATACATTTTTTACAATTAATGGAAGCGCAAATCGCGAGTCGAAACTTCTGATAGACTGTCACGAAATGTGGATTTTATGAAGTGTGTTGTATAATTAAAATCAATATTGAGACATACATTACTTGCCAATCAAATTGCGAGCGTGCAGCGCTAGCTGATACGTTTTGACAATCAGATCTGCAAAGGGATATTTTGAAAACTTTATGGAATACACGAAAATAATAAAGGTAACTGATAACTTAACATTTGCAAGCGTGCAGCACGAGCAGAAAATATTAATGTTAGATCGTAGAACTAACATTTTTGAAAACACTTTAAAACAATCAATTTGTAAATCAAACAAAATAATGAAAGTTCGATTTCCGCGGCGAAATATCTTTTGCAAATTGACTTCCACACTTGATATTTAAGCTCCATATTGAACATGATCAACTAACAGGCAATGCGAGCACGAAGTTGCGAGCGAAAATTTTATATAGTGAAATATGAAAAAAAAATTATTTTCCAAGTCTTTCACTTGTCTTCCTCTTTTTTCTCTCTTTTTCCCTGTTTTTTTCTCTCCCCCCCCCCTTTCTCTTTTTTTTGCTCCGCCAATAGGGGGACCCGGGCAAATCGCCCCCTCCCCCCTGGATCCGCCTATGATATAAAGTGGCACAACTTGAATGGTAGAACAAAGCAATACAAAAAAGCATGTAACGCAAAAGGATGTAACAAATATTTTCGTCAGAGCAAGTTTCTTGTCTTCCTTTAGGCCTAGTAACTGTCGGTAGAGCAATCTTGAGCAGAGCAATAGTTATTCGAGGAGCATTTGTCGCAGGTATTTTATTTAGGTCTTGTACATTCATTTTTTTAAAGCAACATGCCGAGAAATTGTCGATGGAGCAATTGTGGACGGAACAATTATTGGCGAAGCATTTGTCCCTACATGCGGAGCAAATGTCGGTGGAGCAACTGTCCCTATATACATGCGGAGCAAATTTCGGTGGAGCAACTGTCCCTACATGCGGAGCAAATATTGGCGGAGAAATTGTCGCCAGAGCATGTGTCGTTCCGGTAGCATTTGTCGCCGGAGAATTTGTCGCTAAATGTGGAGCAATTGTCGGAGGAGCAACTGTCGGCGGAGTAACTGTCGGCGGAGTAAATGTCGGCGGAGCAACAGTCGGCGGAGCGAATTTCGGCGGAGCAATAGTCGGCGAAGCAAATGTCGGCGGTGCAAATGTCACATTTTGGGGAGCATTTTTCATCGGAGCAATCGTCGCTGGAGCATGTGTCAAGGATTCTTTTAGCACATGTGCTATACTGCGCCCCTGTTTTTCTTTTTGAATCTTCATGCTACTGCCGCAAAGAATCCTGTTTCCAGTGGCGTACAGACCACAAACAAGGCAAAAGCAATTATGTGTCTCGCCCACTTATGAAAATAACCAGAAATATCATGATTTGTGAAGGCACGCTAGAGGATGATATCGAAACTTCATTGTGATATGACTGAGATTGAATTACACTTGTCATAAGAGCCTTGCACGTAAACTTTAATGCTGACCTGAAAATAACCTTTGACCTTACCATGTGACCTCCGACTGCAGCATAACATGCAAGTCCCCCAAGTCCATCTACCACCCAAGTTTGGTTGAAAAGCAACTTACGGTTGTGGAGTTAAAGTCGTGCATGTTAACTTTAACGTTGACCTGAAAATCACCTTTGACCTTACCATATGACCTCAGACTGCATCATAACATGCAGGTCCCCCAAGTTCATGTACCATCCAAGTTTTGTTGAAATGCGACTTTCAGTTGTGGAGTAAGGTGTCATAAGAGAGTCTTGCATGTAAACTTTAACGTAGACCTGAAAATTACCTTTGACCTTACCATGTGACCTCAGTCTGCAGCATAACATGCAGGTCCCCCAAGTCCATCAACCTTCCAAGTTTGCTTGAAAAGCGACTTATGGTTGTGGAGTAATGTGTCATTCCAGGTTTGTGACAGACGGACGACATTTGGATCCCTAAGTCTCGCCTTCACCTCTGGTGGGCGAGACAAAAAAGAATCTACAGAGAAAAGAGTGAAATATATTCTCTGGATATCATGTCAAAATCTATCACAAAATTGGATTTTTGTATCAAAAAGTTCAAAATTTTTGCTCGCTCGTAACTTTTTTTTAAAGATGAATTCTGCCCGATACGCGATATCTGGCCTTCTCAAAATAGTCGCCTCGTTACACCATTACGCCTGTTCATACCATATGACCGGGAATTTTTTGGCTCTTGCCCCCCCCCCCCCCTGGGAACCGACACCTGTTACGCCGCTGATCACCTTCTTTATCATTACAATGTATCAAACGATAAAATAGATTATATAAACAAATTTTGAGCAATACTTTCGCTTCTAGTAAGACGAAATTCAAAATATATCAGAATAAAGGTTAATAATTGGCTACGTAATGCTAAAAGACTGTATTATTGTCAAAAAATTTAAGCCAAATGGGGAAGGATAAGTGGGTAGGGTTTTTTCATTATCATGGTTATTTTGTCTTTTTTGTGTAATCAACTTGTGTTTATGTGATTTGCAATCACCTAATAATCATTTGTAAATTTTGTGATTTATTTTAATTTGTTATAATAAAAACAGAATTAAACAAAAAATTAAGCAAATGAAAAACGATCCGAAGGATTTATGGTCTGTTATAAAGTCAGTTTTGAATAAACCAAAAAAATTTTACCTCAGTATTTTTTGCACAACGATGAAAGGATTGAAAATTCTGAACATATTGTACAAGTTTTTAGTTCGCATTTTTCTAAATATTGTACCGAATCATGGACGATTCTTTTGTAGCCTCCAATTCACATTCTGATTACCTTAACGATTTATATCCAAATTCAGTATTCTTTAAGACAATTACAGAGAGTGAAATATTTGAAATTTCAAAATATTCGAATAACAGCAGAGCATGCGGTCATGGTGGTTTAAGTAGCACTCTTTTTAAGAAAATCATTCATTCTATTGTTAAGCCGTTATAATTTACAATTTTAATATATCATTGTCCACTGGTATATTCCTTGATAAATTCAAGATTGCGAAAACAATTCCGGTGTTTAAAAAGGGTGACCCATATTTAATTCAAATGTACAGGCCAATATCAATCTGTGTATATAGTCGTGTTTATTCATTTCTTTTTACAACATAAAATTCTTACAGATAGCGAAGATGGCTTTAGGCGTAACCATTCAACGTCCCATGCTGTTTTTCATTTGCAAAGTAAGATCATTTCTGCAATGATTGATAATAATTTTAGGATTTGAATACTGATGGATCCTTCTAAGTTGATCACAAAATGCTCCTTTCTAAATTGAAATATTATGGTAACTGTGGGATTCCTTTACAATGGTTTGTGAATTATTTATCAAATAGATTTCAATATACTGTTTATGATTGTTTCTCGTCAGATTATTTTGTCGTAACTAGAGGTGTACCACAGGGCTCCACACTGGGCAATTTATTGTTTTTAATATATCAACGACATAATACATTCATCAAATAAGTTTGAATACATCATGTATGCTGATGACATGATCTTATTTTATACTCAGCCTGAAATTGCAGGTCTAGAACGAAATATTAATCATGTTTATGTTGCAATATCCCATGTTTCGGACTGTATTAAGGCCAACAGATTTATGTAAACTTGAGCAAAACACATTTTATATTTTTCCATACTTAGGCTTTTGATACATCTTTGTCAAATATTCCATTAAAATTTAACTCTGATGTGGCTAATTTTCTTGGCGTTTATATACATAGTACTTTACACTGGGATGTACATATTGATGATATTTTATCTAAAGTTTCCAAATGCTTCGGTATTATGTACAGGTTAAGATTTTATTTCCTTTTATCTACAAATCTCATGTATTATTATTTTTATCTTCCATAACACTGAATTATGAATTGTACCAAGCTGTGGTTTGGTTTTGTGATTTGGTTTTATCATTTCCAATTCATATAACAAAATATATTCGAAGGAAAATCTTGGTACTGAAATGAAATAACTGAAAAAATGTCTAGAACTTCAATGATATCCAACTAATCTAACAATATAAAACCGCAGTTCGTAAAAATGATCACAAAAATGTTCGTAAAAAAGTTTAATCTTTACTTCGACGATCATCATATAAGTGTATCAAGGATATTAATATTCGTTTTAATCCCATCTATAATTTTGTATAAAATTGCGCGTAATATAACAAGTAATCTTTACTTTGATTATGTTAATTATTATCCTGCCAATCCGAATATCTACCGATGTAACTAACACCGCAATCGAGAGCAGATAATGTAATCAGATGTTTTAGCAAAAAGACAAATTTGTTACTTCTGCAACATTGGGGTAAATTTATACTTTTTACAGGGTGGGGGTTTTAGGAACCCGATTTGAACCGAATTGAAAAGAATATCCTTATTCATTGTTGTTGACGCATCAGATAATTAATGCCCCCCCCCCCCATTTCGAAGAACATCCTGTCATAAATTGGTAAGCGGATGTGATCAAAGGAGAGGGGTCGGTGTGGAAGGGGAGCAAGACTTTCACAGACTGTTGACAATAACAAAAGAACCAAATAAAAAAATCGATGAGCACAACGTGTTTTGCTGGTGTTCGCTTTTTGCGCGTCTACTTTTTATGATGTGAGAAAGAACAATTTTCCCCGATATACAAATGCATTAGCATGATTAGAGAAATGAATTAAGATGATTAAAGGCAAAGAAAATGAAGGTAGAATGGAATGAGCCAAACTCTAAATTGGAAAATAAAGAAAGGGACAAGATAACACTACTGGGCTCCCGAGGTATGAATCTAATAATCGGAAAGTTTGAAAGTCTATCATAAACTTGCTAAATCTCGAAGGATACCGCGGGCTCTGTTCAAGATTCAAGACCCGTACAATGGGGGCTCTTCATCAGTAACCTTTAAAGGACTCTGTCACTGTCCCCTATTTGGACCGTTCCTGCATTAAGCTTTGCGTTGAAGAACTAGCGAGGGGTTCCACAGCCAATGGGAAGTAAAGAAAAACAAAGGAGGCAGTAAACTGAGATGAATAAAAAAATATATGACATGATATTTGCTAAGATGTAAAAATCTATCACATGATCCATTTCATTTTAAATAGCCATTTTTCTTTCTGGCTCGCTTCGCTCGCTGTGACTTCATACAAATTTTCCCACATTTGCTATTGGTGTGCCCCCTAAAAATATTTGGATGATAACGGTACACAACTGCCTTTCATTTATGAGTTGTGTGAAAGATATATAAATATACACACAATTTGATTAAAATTAGTGGTCATTTGTAAGGTTTAAATGGCTATATCAAAAGTAAAGCACTGTTGTATATGGATGAGTTTGGACTATGGCCCCTAAATGTTTACCACGAAACAAAATAAAGGAGGGGGTACAAAGGAAAAGTGTAATATATTTTTCTGGAGATCACGTCAAAATCTATCTTCATGTTAGATTACCATGAAAACGTGATTTTTATTTCGCTCGTAACTTATATTAAGCTACTTATTGCCACAAGCGCCATACTGGGCCCATGTATGTACCATAGGATCGACCGAGCCCGGCCAAAAAAAATCAACAAAAAAGGCCACACAATGTTAGACTTGTTAACAAAATATATCAAGAAAGGGAAGGGAGGGTTAGCGGAAGACAGAAATGAGGAAGGAAGAAATGAATTGACAGGAAAAAAGAAAAAAAATGAGGGAAATTGAAAGGAAAAAAGTTTGATTAAAAGGTTGAAAGAAAGAATAAAAGACAGATAACAGTTTCTATCATTACTTGAAATAAATAAAGAATAAAAACTAGAATTTAATTCGTCATGCGGACGAATTAGGTGGTCTGTCATGATTTTTCATTCAGAGTATATGTATTCAATGTATAAAATGAATCACTTAGATATGATTGATAATCTTGATTCTAGACATCCTAAGAATAAATTTTGACCATTGCTCAATGTGATTATTAATGTGGTGATGACAATCGTCAGACATACATATTAACACAGATATACATGTATAGAAGATAGATCATGACTATATATATTGATGGATGGCGCGATGGATGGATCAAGTGATGGATTGAGAGATAAATGATAGGTGGTTATATTAATAAAACATAGATAGACAGACATATAGATAGATTGATAGATAGATAGAGACAGATAGATTGATATAGAAAGATAGACATATTCAAATAGATATATATAATAGAAATAGACAGATAGATATATAGATAGATAGCCAGACAGACCGACATACATATAGAAAGATAGATAGACAGGCAGATAGATAGATGGATATATAGAAAGATAGATAGATATACATATCTAAACAGATTGATATATTATATTAGACACAGAGAGAGATAGATAGACAGATACATATGCAAAGTAGGTAGATAGACAGATAGACATATATATGGATAGAGTGAGAGAGAGAGACATATTCACACATGTAGATATATATTTGACAGAGAGATAGACATATATGTCATGTAGGTAGATAGATAGACAGACAGATGGATGGATTGATAGATAGATAGTATACAAATATACAATGACACTCGAGGATCTGGCTAAAACTATTCGCATCGAAGGAACATCACATAGTACTATTCTCCCGAGGGCCATCGGCCCGAGGGAGAATAGTACTATGTGATGTTCCTGAGTGCGAATAGTTTTAGCCGGTTCCGAGAATGGGTCATTGTATATTTGTTTTATATCCCTTCCACTTATACCATTTTACAGCGAAACGATTTTTAATAAGTTGATATAGAACAATCGTCGAGAAGTTGAGAAAATAATAATGGATCGTCTGTTCAGCGAGCGCACCTGGTTAGTGCAGCTCGCCGAAAGTTTCCCGTGGCATGCAGTGGAGAGTACTGTTTGGCTGAGTAGCGCTCTGCTCGCATCGCACCGCACACCTCGCGTATCGCGAGGTAGGGGGGGGGGGGGTCAAAAAAACGTATAGTTCACTTTTTCCCTAGGGAAAAAATGGACTATGCGTGACGTCAGCAAGGAAAATGAACTATATCACGGCAAACGTTTATCGTAGTAAAACTATTGTTTTTCTCCTTGTGTACACTCTCAATACAACAATCTTAAGTAAGGGATATAAAAACAAATATACATAGATTTATAACAGATAGCGGATGGACGGATATGATTAAATAGATATAATATGAAAAAAAGTGATTATAATCTGTTTTATTTTGCAATATTTTAGCTATTATTTATTAGAATTGTTATAATTGATCGTGCGCAAGATATTAAAAAAAATCATGTTCACCCGCGGACTCAAACCCCTGCCCGCATGATTGAATGAGATGCAAGTCTGACGCCTAACCGATTGAGCTAGAATATTTCCCATAGACTTTACACGTAAGCAATTTTGAGAATTACAATTCCAATATTGCAAGTGAAAAACGGGCATGATCCCGGCATCTGATCAAAAAGTGGAGGGCACAATATCGAAAGCCCAGAATCTCAGCTATAACATATTAAAAGCTCAGGCAAAACTAACAAGAAGAAATGGAGATATGGCTCACGAAATAGAGGAATGTCGAATCTAGTTTTGAGAAAAAGTCATGTCCCATAGAGATTACACGCAAAATACATGTGATATGAAAAAAGCAATTATAATCTGTTTTATCTTGCTAAATTTAAACTTTTATGCCTTTTAATTATCATAAAGGATCATGTAAGAGGTGGCAAAAAGAAAAAAAAATGAAAAAAAAAATCATCTTGTTCACCCCAGGACTCGAACCTGCGCCCTTTAGAAAGCAGTCAAATGCGTTATCAATTGAGCCACGATATTCCCCATAGAGAATACACGTAAGCAATTTTGAGAATTACAAGTCCAATTTTGCAAGTGAAAAACGGGCATGATCCTGGCATCTGATCAAAACATAGAATCTCAGCTACAACATACTAAAAGCTCAGGGAAAACTGACAAGAAACAATGGAGATATGGCTCACAAGATAGAGGAATGTCGAATCTAGTTTTGACAAAATGTCATGTCCCATAGAGATTACACGCAAAATGAGGAAAAATGACATGCCTCTTTTCATCGCTGTTTTACGCAATGATGCGTTTCTCAAAACGAAAATCCATGTTAACTGAGGAGAAAGAGTACATTCTAAACTACAACATATCGAAATCTGGGCGAAAAAACGATCTATATTTGAGAAGTTACAACCAAATTTGCATAAATTTAATGACGTCATTTTAAAAAAAAATGAAATTTAGGCGCCATTTTGATGACATCATGACATAATTTAGGGACATTGATGACATGATTTCAAATCTACAATTCATACTCTATCGATATATGAAAAACATTGGGGGTCAACGGACTATTTAAAGAGCTACAGTGAATTTTCAATAGGCATGTTTTTGCCCATATATGGCCTATAGTGAGAGCTCGCGCACACGTGCTGCAAAGTTTAACGGGTGTTAATTTCGTTATTATTGGTCATAGAGAGCTAAATTGGGTATCAAATTGCTCAAAATTATATTATCAATGCAATGATGTAAAAAAAATGGTGTTTTTGCACTGTGTTAAGGTGTTACGCGAGGAAAACGCTTAAAATGACCTGAAACGTACTCTCCTTTGGTAAAAAAAGTGATTTTGAGCATTTTAAAATTTTGACGCGCGCGCACGCGCGCGCGAATGACCTCCAGGTGACCTTTGATGACATGACCTGATGACCCTTGACCTGAAGTTGATGTGATATCAATTTAAACGATTTTTTATAATTGATAATGGAGATATGATTGAGAATGTGATTTTACAAAATGGCGCCTAGATGACGTCATCATAACCTGATGATCTTGAAAAGCTTATTTTGACGTGTCCATGACAGATCCTATAAATGACATGAAATTCAATAAAATTGATTAAGTACACTTTGAGATATCTTGGCGACTAGAAAATCCGTAAAAATAAATAAATAATAAAAAAATTCTGACGAAATTAAGAGGTGATCTGTCAAAGACCGACCACCTAATAAAGGAAGGGTAGATGAATGAATGTGTGAAAAAAATATAAGGAGAGAAAAGAGAAAAGTAAGAAAAAAGAGAAAGAAAGAAGGGAAGAGCGAAAGAAAAATAATTCCTTCATTTATTGAAAGAAACAAAGACAAAAGAAAAAGGGAAAGGAAGAAAGGAACGAAGGAAGAAAGAAAGCGAAAGAAATAAGGGAAAAGAATTAAAAGGGAAAAAAGAAATTAAAGAATGAAAGAAAGGATGAAAGAAAAGGAAACAAATAACGTCTAAAATAAAAAAAAATCAATCTATAATAGATCCCGATCACGCTAGTTTAAAAACATAATAGTCTATCACAAGATAACCAAAGTACATGCACATGTAAACATAATGCAATATACGTACCCTTGGATTCCCTAGGGAAACTGCGGGCACGGCCAATATTACATAGCACGCAGGAAACCGCGGGCCCGTCTAAACGCCCTAGTCTGCTCCTCTTGAATACCATCGGTTAGACGCGAAAGCCCCCTAGGGTGTTTGCGTGCTCGGGCGTGACGTTTCCTGCGGCCGGCACTGTATATCATTTACTTTGTATAATGCTTTATTATTATTTTATTATTACCATATATTTCATATTGTATTGTGCTTTGGGGTAACAGCAGCCGTACTAAATGAGATTCTCTGCATAAAGTTTAAAAGAAATGTGTACGCATCTGCACAGGCAGTCATTATCTCTCTCATTCAGCTCGCGCCCCCCCCCCCCCCCCATTTTACAAGTTGAAAACTGTGAATATATATTATCTCTATGAATATCATACTCAATTGTTTGGTTTTACAGTATGTACTCTTAGGGTTTTCCTCCTAATTACATATCTTCATATTTCTTTCTCAATTATCATATGAATATATTACTCTTAGTTCAACTTCGATACATTTCTGGAAAGTTCAGAATACACTCTCTCAGAAGACAGTGCGTCAAAGTTTACCTATTATACGGAATTCTCTCCCAATTACTATTATCGAATGTAACTCGTTATTACAGTTTAAGAGGGCATTGAAAAATGTTTTTTATCTCTTCACATTTGAGTATGGTTCAAATGTTTACTATTTATCAATTTTCATTAATATATACCTAACTTTACCTTGGCATCTAATTCCTCTGATAGCTGTGATGGATGTGTCGTGTGGGTGAATGTATTTTCTGTGTTATGGTGTGCGTGTGGATGTATATAATACCCTTGTAAGACTATTCCGATATTTTTTTAAAGGGGGTATACCAGTTAAAGATTCTAATATGCCTGTTGGGCAATGTAGAATGTAGTATATGCATCTGAGGGAACTTTTACCCACAAAGCCTTAAAGGCCTTTTTTAAGTTTTATTTCATTTCATATTTTCATGTATTTTTATATTGGCATATTATGTAATAATCGTGGATGTTATACTTAATAACTATCTTTTTATCGAAACGAAATAAAAGGATTCAATCAATCAATCAGAACTGTCAACGAACTTTCTTGTTCTATTCCCAGACCCCTTAGAAATGCGTTTTGTTCAAGGACCTACCTATGCTGAAACGAGAATAGAGGTTATTTATAATGGAACATGGGGAATTCTCTGCGATGATGGCTGGGATCTGATAAACGTCAGAGCGCTTTGTTCAATGATGGGGTTAGATGGAGCCATGAGTACACCAGGATCTGCTACGTTTGTTCGGGGTTCTGGGCAAGTCCTCCTGACTCCGGTTTTATGTTATGAGACAGAAGACAACCTAGCAGACTGTTTTCATGGAGGTATTGGGAATTGGAGTTACTGCGGTCATGGAAGAGATCCAAGTGTCATTTGCTACTTAGGAGGTAAGTTCCAATAAAAAAAACTCAGAACAAAATTTGATATCTAACAAAAATACCTACAAATATCAGTTCCGGTGTTTATTTGAACGATTCAAATTAGATTTTCATTCATTGTTTTCTTTGAGGCGCTCATATAGTAGGGCTACGCTTATCAAATCTAATAAATAAGAGTGAATACAACCTCTGAATGTAAATTCATGCATAACGATCAGTGTTGTAGTGCCTTGATGCTCGGCCTTGGCCTTAAGGCCTACTTTTTCAAAGCCTTGGCCTTGAGAGTGCCTTGGCTTTGTGGATTTTGAGCCTTGAAATTTCAAGGCATTTTCAAGGCTTTTTCAAGTCATTTTTTGTACTTTCACTTATTTTTATACAGTGCGTATCAAAAAAAAGTTTACACTTAGAAAAATCCTGTAAAATTATACATTTGGAATATCCTGAAGATTTTTCCTCATTTTAACAATGGTACAGGTCCATTTAATCAAATGACGATATAACTGTCGAAAAATATTTCCGCTTGAGTGAGCACCACTTACTTTTGAAAAGCTGGTGAAAAATGATTTGCGCAGAACTTTGAAATAGTTATGCAAATTATGCAAATAAAAGTAGACCTTAATCATGAAGAACACGTGGAATTTAGCTAGTAAAATTGATTTGAAGATCTCTTTAACCTTTTTAAACTTGTTTCCTTTCCCCAAAACCCTCCGAAGAGTGCATTGCGCCCCACCCCACGCACCGAGGCCATCGTAACGATATTTGCTTTACACTGAGCTGTGAATTACATGAAATAACTTAAGCTTGATTTTCATTGTGTTAATCATTTTCAAGCTTGGGAAAAGTTTGGAGAAACAAGTATTAATGAAAAATGAAATGTAAACCCACTTTAAATGATAAAAACTTAGTGAAAAAATGCTAGAGATGTCTGATTTTAACTTTTCTTCAGATTCAGTTATGTCCTCAGATCCAGCTGGCACAAAAATTGTGAAGGTTGTGCTTACTAAGTGTTGAAATTTCAATTTAGGTGAAAAATTGTTACAAAATGGTTGAATGTATCCGTTTTATTTCAATTGACTGAAAGTGCAAGGGAAATGTATGAGAAATGTTTCGCAAGGTAAGTTTAATTTCGCCCTTTTCCCTTCACACAGCGTGAAAACGAGCATTTCTGCGCAAACAGATTTCTGCGAGCTTTACAAAAATGGACAGTGCTCACTCAAGTGTAACATTCTGTCAAAACTTTTACTTTCATGTGATAGATGAGACCCTAACCCAAGATTATATGTCAAAAAATTACCCACATGTATATTTTTTAATTCCCAGAGCTTTTTCAAAGTGTAAACTTTTTTTGATACGCACTGTATAAGTAATTATAAATGTTATTATTTAATTAGTAATTGTTCTGTATATTCAATGGCACTACTTCCATGCAGTCAGCAGTAGTAAGTGTAATAGCAGTGCCATAAATTGTGATTATCATTATCATTAAGAATTATCATCATCACATTCATTTATGTGACAAAGAAAACAGTATGATGAAAAATAACATTATTTATTGGTAACGTGTTGTAATCATGACTAATGATGATAATAATGATAGTAATAATCATTGTGATAAAGATTAGAGTGATTTGATGACAGGAATAATTCTGACAGATCTGACAGCTAATTTTGACAACAATTTTCATAAAGAATGATGACAAGGATTTTCCTTGTATTTAATTTTCTTTGGCCAAGAAAAGTCTTTAAGTCTTAATGATATTCTGAAAAGATTAGGTAAACTTGAACACAATCTTCGATTTTGTCATATCCAAATGGGCTATGTCAATGGCATGATGAACCAAAAGTTTTGAGGGGCCAAGCATGGCATATATAGAGAGCAAAATTTCTGCCAAAAAAGTTTAAAGCAATTGAAGTGAGCGAGTGAGCTAAGTTTTTTTCACTTTCTTACTATAAGAAAAGCTAATTTTGTGATAGATTGTGACAATATGTAAAGAAAATAATATCACACTTACTCCTTTACCTTTCCCTTTTTACCTTTTCTAAGTTTATTCTTGGTGGTGGAACTTCTCTCTCTCTTTTTTTTTGGGGGGAGGGGGTTCTGATATTTGTAAAGAGGTGAGAAAGTTAATATATAACTATATTTTGTTAGTATTCTTTATTCCGATTTTTGAGCTAAAATAAGTGTAGAAGATACATGTAGAAGAAATGGACACGAGTCCTAAAAGTGACTCATTTTCAGGTCATCATTTGAAAATTTCAACTTGTGCTCTCTTGCCACCCCTGTTACACCCACAAATGTAATAATCGCCCACAAATGTAATAACGCCCACAAATGTAATAACACTTTACCCACAAATGTAATAACGCCCACAAATGTAATAACACTTTACCCACAAATGTAATTTTCACCCATAAATGTAATAATGCACTTTACCCACAAATGTAATAATTTTTGATCTCCCACAAATGTAATAATGACTTTACCCACAAATGTAATAAATTTGAAGGGATTTTTGGCGAATCCGTTCTAAACTAATATCCTATAGTAGTACGTTCATATAGCACAAAAGTGCAAAAACTGTATTTCCAGACCCGGATAATAAGAAAATTATAATATAAGTCCAAAGTTTTTTTTCCAGACCCGGTTTTTTCCAAAATTATATTATAAGTTGAAAGTCTTTTTCCAGACCCGGTTGTTTAAAAAATTATAATATAAGGCGGCTTGTCAAAGGTGTGCGTGCGTCTTTACCTTTATATTCCACGGCGAACCCGCTCAACGTTCCATTGACCATTTTTCTTTCCTACGGGTCAGTGCTCTTGCCATTCAAGACGCCATCGTTCCCTTTTGCAGCGAAAACGGAAGCGTGCGCTTTGATCTTTTCTTTTGACACCACCCGGTTGGCTTTCCGATAAGATGTTTCTGCATGAGCGCCCTCTATGTCCACGATATCGGCATTTTAGGCAAACTATTAAACGCCCGATCTCCAGTCACTTATCTGAATATTGTTGTGTCCTTGTATCGGTGTGCGTAGTCCAGTGACTAATTTTCAAAAGTTACGCTTTCACATTTTTTGGGGAGAAATTTTCGTTTCGAGTTTCAGTATATGACAAATTTCAATTAGATTTAGATTTCATTTCTTTAATAGAACAATTAAGCTTTAGCCCTTTAGCACGAGCATGTTGTTTTATTTTGAAGAACATACCGTTAACATATTGAATTTCTGAAAGTAAGTGTTCAGGCGAGGGTAAGATTTTTTTTCATCACACTGAGCCCACACAGTCAGCATTGTCGGGTGAAGAGGAAAAATATGGAATTGTCCTTAACATCTTTGTAAACGAAATGCAAAAACCCACGCAAAAGATGCAATATAAATCATACCTTGGTCCAAAAATGATGGCATTTAAAGTAATACATTGAAACGCTACCGTGACAAAAAATAACAATAATTATATAAAATGCAACCGTTTTTCTGGAAAAAATGTTGAAAACTAAGGGCAGCGTTGAAATTCAAATTTGGGCTTAACATAGGCCTATGTTTTATTTAGCCCTCTTACTATATGTATGTTCACTAGCGTACCTACGGGGGGCAGACTCTCCCCCACCTATCCCTGCCCCCCCCCCCCCTGACGAGAAGTTGAAGACCTTTTTTTTGCTTGTCAATTTCTTTTAGCTGTGAAATGTCCTTTATATCCTGTTGAGGACTCTTTTCAGGCGATTTTTCCCCCCCCCCCCCCCCCCCCCCCCCATTGTGGAAAATCCGAGGTACGCCACTGCATTCGTTTAAACATTGGAATTCTAGAAACTTATATATTCGCACATAATACAGATGCCGTGCAAAACAAACGAATAAAATATCCTTAATTTGAACTTTAAAAAATAAATTGGATGCTCAAGCTGTCATATCGGTAATTGTAGCTTAAATGCACAATTCTTGAATTTCATTACCCGAAATTCAGAACAAAAGTACTTTCGTTACTTTTTAAGACCATTACAAAAATCTTTACCTTCGAACGAAATCAAAAGCACTTAAAAATAAATATTGAAATTATCAAAGTTGAGGTAGTCTTGACCATGAATAGAGTTGAGTGTTTATAAAGGAATTGTAGCGTCTTCTATTAATCCCATTCTAAACTTTGAATGACCGATGAAAAATATCACGTGAATTAAAATGAAACTTAACACATTGAAGTGACTCCGACATGACACTGGACAGGAAAATCTATACTATATCTTTTTACCTGGGATCCGTCTTTATTCTCTTATATAAATTTCCCCTGTGATCTAGAGTGCTCTGTGACCTAGTGTTCTTGATTACCATCCAGGAGCCACAGAACCGAAGGGGATCTGGGGCTGAGGCCTCCACAAGAGTACCATGATTTTATGCATGGTGACCCCACCCCTTCAAACCAGTCCGCTCGGGGGGAGGGGACTTAATTATTTCTTTCAATTTTCCTGTTCTACATACAATATTCAATTTTGTCAACTTAATTCTGATGGTTCCTTTTTTTTATCCAACTTCATTTCTTCCTTTGAATTTTTCTAAAACTTTTCTATCCCTATTTTTTTTTAACCTTCACGTTTGACTTGAACAATACGTGTATATTGCCGTTGATTTCTTCTTCCTATCAAATATCTGAATTAATCTGCAATGTGTGTCTGTCAAATTATTGCAAATTAGATTCCCAGTGTCTAAGGTAAACATAATTTACCGACGTAATACGAAAGCCTCTTTGGCCTAGTTTCCCTATCAACTTTGTACCTCACCTCTTAATTGTATAGCTGCATTCTGTATAGCTTGCATATTCAAATGTGCACCAAAAATAAATTAACGTACAGGAAATGGTAATACCTCGGTCATATTTGCTTTACGGCGGCCATACAGCGAGTCGAAAACAGCCGTTTTGTTCATTTTATTCAAATTTCTTATATTTACCTGGTACAAAAACTGTTAAAATGACTGTTTTCGACTTAATAATAATAATAATAATGCTCAATTCTTGTATAGCGCATCACACATAGCATAGCATGTCCCTATGCGCTTAGAGAAGAAATAGTGAAAGGTATATAAGAATAAAGTAATCGAGATATTTAGATTGGACCATTAGTTCAAAGTTAGTTTTTTATGCATTGAAAAGATATGTCTTGAGGGATCTCCTGAATGTACATAAATCACTTTGATATCTCATTGACTTGCCTTAGAACAAAATTGTGACCGAGGTATTTAGCATACTAGATCAACAAGGATGGAGTGAATGCTGGTGCGGATCCTGCCGGAGTAACACAATACAACCCAATAAGCGCCGTATTTATTTTGAACAATAGTTGGGCTCTCAAAAGTATTGTGGTCTATTTTGTGACCTCTACTAAAAGAAGTAGTGGGTCTATACGGGGGTCTATATTCTGCACATGGAGGGTACAGTTATGTGGTGAATCCGGGGGGGGGGCATCCGACCCGTGTGCCGGCCCCCTTTGAGAGCCATTATCAATTTTGTTAATGTAAATATGCCATTTTACACAAGTGTGCCCCCTTTGAAACTCCCAACATGTATTTTAATGAGAATATGTCGTTCATATCAAAAAGAGGACCTTCACTTTAGCCTAGTAAACACCCCTTTTCAAAATAAATTTGGTTATTAAAATGCACAGAGAGATGGTAGGCGATAAATATAACTCGAATGTTTACATTAAGAGTATACCTATAAAGAGGGAAGTTACATGTTTAATTAAAAATGTGTTGATAAAATATCATTCGAACGTTATGTTATAATCTGCTTCGCCAAGCAGGTTTTATGTAATATTGCTCTTTATAAAGGCAAGCATTAAACTACATTAAATGTCGAAATGTTGAGAAATATAATGGAAACCATATTAAAATGCACATTACGAAAAGAAACAAAATCAAGGTTCTAGTATGGGGACAAAACGAGATCAAGGAAACTACCCATTTGATGCTCATTTTAATTCCCCGAAAGCCGGACGTTGAAAATGACATGGGCCAGTGCATTGCAAGCTGTATTTAACGGCTTACCCCATTGTCAAGGTAGATTTAAATTACCCCATTCTTGATTGCGGAGATTACCCTATATAGTCGATTTGACGTTTTCCGAACCTAGAAATGTTCTTTCCGATGAAGTTTTTTTCTTGATTCGTGTTCCTATGGGGTCCTAGAACAAATTCAGCTTGGTTGCCAAAAGTTGCCGTTTGGGCAATTTTGCTAATTTGCATAAATCCAAAATGGCCGCCAGATGCCATCTCGAAAACCTAACTTTTGAACCCCTGTCCACAAAATGATGAGTAATGACTCGTTTTAGGGGTTTAGAGATGTGTAGAACTGATTTCTGTAATCATTTTTGCAATATAAGGTCATCTTCAGGTCAAATCCAAGATGGCCGCCATATGCAATCTTGAAAAATTGACTTGTGTTCCCCTTGCCCCAGAATGACGAGTAATACCTCTAGTTAGGGGTTTTGGGGTGTGCAGAATCCATTTCTGCTTTCTATTTTGCAATATAATGTCATTTTCAGGTCAAATCCAAGATGGCCGCCATATGACGCCATCTTGAAATATCAATTGTTGAACCCTTTGCCCCAGAATCATGAATAATAACTCTATTCATGAGTCATTAGGTATGTTGATTCAATTCATGTAGTTATTTTGCACAAAAGATAATCTTCAGATCAAATCCAAGATGGCCGACAACCGCCATCTTGAAAAATTACTGTCTGAGGCTTATACGTGTTAGAACTAATGTAAAAGGGATTTCAGTAAGAATACTCATTTCTTTTATTAATTCTCAAGTTCATTTCAACATTAATTGCTCAACTTAGAATGAATCCTCTTTAGGTTTGGGCTATCCATTTCGAGTGTATTTTTTTAAGGTCCATTCATACCTTTGTACTGAAGAGGCTTTTAGGGTCTTATTTCAATTTGAAAGTGTTTTATCAATATGATTTTTCTAAATCAATGTGTCCAATGATTGGTAGGCATCAGTTCGCCTTAAAAGACGATGGTGTCGCGCTAGGCCTTACATTTTCGAGAGCACCACTCTAGAGTGGCAGTCTCTAGAGCAAATTTTTACAGATGAAGGAGGATGGCGCTGAGACACGTTTATATATGCTGCCCTAGCCTTCCTCCTAGGCCTTTGGTCTGCCAATTGAGCATTCCGATTATTTTCTGACGTCTTGACCCCTGTACTTAGTAGCTCTCCATAGAATGGATGGCGACTATCATCTACACCTTCATAAGTGTTAGTGTCTATGCCGGCAAGTTTTATGTCATATTTGCATGTGTCTTTAAAACGGAGGTGTGATCTATCGATGGGGTGAGACCAATCACACAGGATACCTTACCTTGGCGAATCCAAGAAGGGATTCGCCAAGGTTTCATGGGGCAAACATGCCCCAACCACCTGAGGTGCCTTTGACTAAGGAGCGAGAATAAGCTTTTGATGCCAGCACGTACGCTGAAGGGCCTCTGTATTTTTCACTTTGTCCTGCCATTTAACGTGCATGATACGTCCGAGGCAGCTGACATGGAAGGTGTTTAGCCACTTTTCTTGGTCGGCGTACGTTTTCCAGGACTTACTTCCGTGCAGGAGCTTGGCCATGACTGTGACAGATTTTACAATCCTGATGCTTATATGCTTGTCCTGTGAAAGGGGACAAGAGACATATAGTCGGTCCAAGGTAGGTGAGGAGTCCACCATAACCAGACGAGTGTGTGCTGTTGATATACATATCTGGAGGACAGTCGGTGTCTTGAGTCTATCAGGATTTCTGACTGTCTCAAAGTCTGATGGATGGTCCAAACCCCTTACATGCACAAGACAGGCAGCTGTTATGTATGACTAGGTCTTGTACTCCCACTTCTTGAGAGGCAGGGGCGACATCGTTTCCGTAAAACATTTCACGAATGAGAACAATCCTGACCGTGGAACAGTCTTGGGGAGCCTATCTTCTGCAGGAGGCTAAAGAGTGCACTCCTGCTGACCAAGTCAATGGCTCTTGTCAGGAGGAAAAGTCCAATAATAATTATAAAGGAAGTTAATAATTAAATCAATTTTTTTGAAAAAAAAAATACGGAGAAATCACTTTTTAATTCAAATAATACTTTAAAGTCATTTCACTGGAAAAGTATGGTTGCACAGAAATAAAAAAGGGATCAAAACTCCCGAAATCATAGCCCAAACCTTGAATGGTTTAATTCTAAAGTAAGCGGTTAATGACGAAATCTATCAACCATCTGACCATCTTAGACATGACTTGACCTCAAACTAAAAATGGAGTGATTAAAAGAAATGAATCATTCTCACTGAAATCCCCTTACATGAGCTCCAATAAATAACAACAACCTTATTAGGGACAGCACTTCTTCAAGGTTCAATAGTCTCGGAAGTAGTTTTTTTTTTCTTAATATGGCGTTTAGTGGTCATGTTGGATTATTTTGACCTGGAGATGATCCTACATTGCAAAATTATGAACAGAAATTGAATAAACATACCAAATAACTCACGAAAAGAGGGATATTATTCATGATTCTGGGACAAAAACTTGAGAATTAATAAAAGAAATGAGTATTCTTACTGAAATCCCTTTTACATTAGTTCTAACACGTATAAGCCTCAGACAGTAATTTTTCAAGATGGCGGTTGGCGGCCATCTTGGATTTGATCTGAGATTATCCTTTGTGCAATATATAACTACATGAATTGAATCAACATACCTAATGACTCATGAATAGAGTTATTATGCATGATTCTGGGGCAAAGGGTTCAAAAATTGATATTTCAAGATGGCGTCATACGGCGGCCATCTTGGATTTGACCTGTGTTGGACTCCGAATAAAGAGATTTCAGACAAGTTCGTAGGTTCAGAATAGCATGTTATGATTCATGGAAACGTTATCATCACGTGTCGGTATCGATACTTGTGATCGGGATATAGGTATATATCTTCAAGTCCCAAACATCTCCCTTCCTTTTAAAAAATAGAAAAAGGATAGTGAAAACTTTCATTAAAAGATAATTGATTTTGTTTTTTTCAACTACCTTCTTTTTTTCTCCCTTGTCCCGTTTTGTGTGAATCGTTTTGCTGAGCTTCTGCATCCCAGTCACATTACATTCAGTGATACCATTCAAATCAATTCAAAAAAAAAAAACATGTGAAAAAAAAAAATATGAGTCTCTTGTCCATTTATCAGCATTTTTGGCACAGAGTTCAATGTCCAGTGTGTGAAGTCAAATGAAGAAATGAGTCCCACGTCTTGAAAAAATCATATTAAAAAAACTCATTTCAAGGCTGCCTCTGAACTTGAGATCCTTCGTACGCGAAAAAAACTATCAAAACTATCAAAAAAAAAAACGCGGTTCTGTAACTATATACACTTGCTTCTTTATACAAGTCCAGTCTCTCAGTTATCATCCTTACGGTGTAGGTTATTTGCTAACGAACTGATTATATTTCGCTGGCATCTGGATTCCTGTTCTGGTGCGCGTAGATTTGGTAGGCCAGTTCGATTGGTTCGTTACGCGACCAGCGCTTGTTGATTGAGTCTGAGAGTTGTTCACGGGTACCTCCTTAGCACGCGATTCGACTGGTTTTGCTGTCACTTCAGCGTAGGATGGTTGTTGACCCACTGGCTGGAATATAGTAGCATCTTCTGGGCTATCACGTGTTGTTGTTGTTGGGCTCTCTGTCTCAGCCATCTGTGTGTCTGGAATGAGAGGTTCAGCTGTTGATCTCAAGAACCTCCGGTTCCTCCTTAGCATTCGGCCAGCTTCTGTTTGAACCAAGAATGACCGTGGACCAACTTTCTCCATGCAGACTCCTTTGCCCCACTCCAAACCACGATTCTTAGGCTGGATGCGGACCGGTTGTCCAATCTCTAGCTCAGGGAGTGGTGTTGCTGTTTGGTCATAGTATTTCTTGGCCCTCTGTTTCTTGTGACTGATGTGTTGTGATACACCCCCTATTACTTGTGGTTTAAGGAGTGCTTCTGGTGTTGGTAGTAGAGTGTTGGTTCGTCGAGCCATCATCTTTTGTGCCGGGCTGGCACCACTATCAGCAGGAGTATTCCTCCAGTCCAATAAAGCCAACTGGATGTCTTCTCCTTGTTTTGCTGCTTTCTTTAGGAGAGTTTTGGCAATTTTCACTGCTGATTCTGCTTTTCCATTGCTTTGAGCATGCAATGGCGAAGAGGTTATATGCTCAACCTCCCAGTCGGTAACAAACTGAGCATACTCCTTGGCAACAAACTGGGGTCCATTGTCTGTTATCACCTTGTCTGGACGTCCATATCGTGCGAAATGGCCTTTTGTGCATGCCACAATGACTGCTGCTCTGGTGTCACCTGTTATCTTGTCGATCTCCCAGTAATCACTGTAGTGGTCAACAGTTATCAGATAGTCCTCGTTGTGAAGAGTGAAAAGGTCCTGTGACACAATACTCCAAGGCCTGCTCGGAATATCATACGACAACATAGGCTCCTTTTGTTGTTTTGGCTGAAACGCATTGCAGGTGCTACATTGTGTCACCTTTTCTTTCACCTCTGCCTGCATACCTGGCCAAAAGAGAACATCCCGAGCGCGTCTAACACAGGCGTCGACTCCCAGGTGACTGCTATGCACTCGATTCAGCATTAGGGCTCTCATGGCTGATGGAACAATAACTTTCATGCCCTTGTATAGAACTCCATTCTGTACCGTTATTTCGTCTCGGTAATTGTAGTACTCACGTACTACTACAGGAACATCATCTTTGGTCTCCGGCCATCCGTTCATTACTACCGACGTCAGTGTCTGCAGTGCTGGATCTCGGAGCGTCTCCTTTTGCAGCTGAATAGACGTTGCATCACTGATTCGGACGTATTCAGTCTGACACCATGTTGGACTCCGAATAAAGAGATTTCAGACAAGTTCGTAGGTTCAGAATAGCATGTTATTATTCATGGAAACGTTATCATCACGTGTCGGTATCGATACTTGTGATCGGGATATAGGTATATATCTTCAAGTCCCAAACAACCTGAAGATGACATTATATTGCAAAATAGAAAGCAGAAATGGATTCTGCACACCCCAAAACCCCTAAGTAGAGGCATTACTCGTCATTCTTGGGCAAGGGGAACAAAAGTCAATTTTTCAAGATTGCATATGGCGGCCATCTTGGATTTGACCTGAAGATGACCTTATATTGCAAAAATGATTACAGAAATCAGTTCTACACATCTCTAAACCCCTAAAACGAGTCATTACTCATCATTTTGTGGACAGGGGTTCAAAAGTTAGGTTTTCAAGATGGCATCTGGCGGCCATTTTGGATTTATGCAAATTAGCAAAATTGCCCAAACGGCAACTTTTGGCAACCAAGCTGAATTTGTTCTAGGACCCCTTAGGAACACGAATCAAGAAAAAAACTTCATCGGAAAGAACATTTCTAGGTTGGTGTATTGAGCCTATGAGACTGTCGAATCGACTAATATTCTTGAACATAGAGGTGGTCTGACTGGTGGCGGATTTCAATAGGAAGATGACCTCTTGATTGGTAGGGGTATGTCAAGGGGAGATTATCACTTTGTCAGCGCTGGTGACTGTCTTGTTACTTTGATGTTCCCCGATGTGCCTTCTATTCGAAAACCGTGTTTGCAACTAATCCCAATTTTGAGACTATTTGGCATCAAAATGAAAGCCTAACTGCACCTTTTTCATAGACTTCGTTTGAAAATAAAATACTTACGTTTAAGGTAAAATTGGAATATAAGAAGGCGCTTTATAATATGTAAACCAAATATTGTCACTTTTAAGCTTTATTCTTTTAAATCAAATGTAAAAATAAATGTAAAATAATCTCACAAGCCTCATCTAAATAGTGCGAGCGCGAAGCGCCCGCTTTTTTTAATTTTTATTTCACGTATTTTGTCCTAAAATAGCATTCTGGCAATGCTTCTGATCCTAAACGAGATAAATGAATTTAGTACGCATTGATCGTTCTGATAAAAAAGGAATCTGTTAACGGCTGCTCGTAATTATCCGTAAAGTAAAACGTTACATATTTCAACAAATAGATAATGCGAGCACGAAGCGTGAGCTGAAAATATTTTCTTTGCTACCTGAAGAATGGAAGTTCTAAGCAATTTTTGTAATCATGAAAAAAGGTACGTACATAACTAAGTAATCGATGCGAGCGCGAAAATGCTAGCGTGCAGCGCTAGCTAATATGTTTTCACAATCTGACATGAATAGGGATATTTTGATAACTAAAATTGAATACAGGAAAATAATAGGTACCTGACAAATCAAATTTTGTGAGCGCGCAGCGGGAGCAGAAAATGTTAATATTCAGACAATAATTCTTTTTTTCAGAACACTTTATGAAAGTTCGATTTCTGAGTTAAAATATGTTATGTATATTGACTTAAAAATTTGATTTTTTAAGTTCCATATGTGTAAATCACCTAAAAGGCAATGCGAGCGCGAAGCATGAGCGAAAATTTTATATAATGACATGAAAGAATTTTTTTTAATTGTTTTTCCCTCATCTTATTTATTCAATCGTTTTCCTCCTCCTATGTTTTTTTTCTCCTCTCTTTTCCTTTTTTTTTCTTTCTTTCCCCGTTTTTTTTGCTCCGCCAAAAGAGGGAGGAGGGAGGGGCGGGCCCCTTGCCCCCCCCCCACTACATCCAACTAAGGAACAATCTAACAGAAAGTACTAAACAAGCAGATTCAAGAGAGAAATTCAAATCCATGTTAAAACTTTTTTTTTGGGGGGGGTAAATAGCCTTTCCCGCCGCATGTGAAGCCCCCTATCGTTTACAGCCTACTGTGAACTGTGCAACTTCTTTAATTTTTGGTGAAATTCATTCTCTCTTTCTATTTGTTCCGTAGCGTTTAGATACATGTTTTGTGCTTCACTTGTAAGTGGTATACAAATAATGTAAATTCCTATTAATGGCGTGCGCTTCCCGATCTCCTTATCGAAATCAATATTAATGAAAGAGCACAATATTGTTCTCGCTCTAATGGAGGGGGGGGGGTCAGCTAGTGTTCTATCAAGCAAAAGACGTAGGCCTATATGTGCATAAGTTCATATCATTGGTGTAATGATAAAGAACCTGATGAATTCTGTTTTTGTATATCAACGTTATCATAAAGTTAATACAAATGACAATCAATATGATTCAGACGTACACCGCTTTAACTGATATAACATGCATCCAGAAATCGAAATGTCCGATGAATTCAAAACGTACGTAGCAGGAATGCCATGCAGTTCGGATGTTACAGAACTCTAAAATTAGAATAATCTCGTATTACAAATGTCAATTTTGCTAAAAATGCACATAAACTCATAACTTTATAGACTCTGGGGGATGATATCGTTGATATAAAAATCGCATCGACCTCGATATGCAATCAATTTTTATACTGCATCGGACTTGACATCCCGCAAAATCTTTTCCATAATTAGATTGCTATCCATTCTCTTTTTTTTAATCTAAATATAATCTATGTCTTTCAGGATCATGATATGAAAACCCTTTTATAACAAACATGATAAAGGAAAAACGCGTCTCAAGTTATACATGGTTCATTGCCGCAAATATACCAATCATCTTCGCTTGTTAATGTTTACATTATCACTCATATTATTATTCATGTTATTCGTACTATCATGTCCATTAATATCACTTCAAGTTCTAATTATCACCATCATCATCACTGTTATCTTCATCATTCATTCATTATCTATTTCCAATCGTTCTCCAGTATCAATTTCATAGTTTATATCATTAAAAAATATGAAAGATAATGGTAATGATTAGGGTGATGTTGGTAATCATGAACATAAGATCCGTTATGTGAGATAATTTATGCGATTTTACACGCTAATCGCTCCTCGATGATGGTGAAAGAAATCTTTTAAATAGCACAACAGAAGTCGGGATGGTAGTTACTGCATACACGTACTTTAATACACTACATTATTACAAAAGATTCCCCATCGGGCGGGCCAACGGTCTTTTGAAGTAGGTTTATCTATTGAAATTACGACAATAATCACGACAGCGGATATGGGGAATTAAAGACTGCGAGCGTCTAGCTCTCCCATTGTTTTCTGTGGCGAACCCGCTGAGCATGCTATTGTCAATGATTCTCTACTATACGGGTGAGTGATCTTGCTCTTTCATGATCATAGGCCTGGGCAATGACTTAGAACAGTTCGATGAGTATCAATGCCAAGCAATCCTGAAAGGTCAATAATGTTCAATTCTCTTGATGGAGAAGCTTATATCATGGCCCTATTTGCTTTGGCTTTTAGGCCAGTAAGTGTACTAACTAATATTAGTTATAAATAAATAATCACGTTCCATCTATTTTAGAGTAATGATCTAATGCTAATATATCACTCTACATATCTCCCTGCAGCTTACGGCCCCATATCTTCACCCGTGAAGTACAGAATTTTGAAGCTTAAATTATTGAACATAATGGCATCCTAGTATTGTAATGATGTAATCACTGCAATATAGATAAAAACATTAATTAATTCTACTCACATTGATTTTACTTTAGAACAAACCCCCCCCCCCCCCCTCTTCTATTTCTTCTGTTTCTCCGTCGTTATTCTTCTTTTCCACCTTATTATTCTTCTTGTTCTCATCCTTCGCCCCCTTCTTCATCTACTCTTCTTACTCCTCCTTTTCTTTATTTTTTTCTTCTTCATATCCTTAGTCGTCTTTCATTATTCTTTTTTTCTCCACCTCATTCTTTTCTGCTGCTTCTTTCTTTTCCCTCCTCCCCTCTTTCTACGTCTCCTCTCTTCTTGTTCTTCTGCCCACCTGCCCTTCTTATACGTCTCCTACTGCTTTTCCTTCGTTCTTCTTCTTTTTCTTCTTGCATCTCCTTTTTTTCTCTATCTTTGTTTTTCCTCTCCGTATCCTTCCTCATCCCTCATTACTATTCTCATCCCTGTTTACTGCTCCCCATTCTACATGTACGTCTGCTTCTCGATCCTTGGTAATTCTCAGTCTTCTCCTCCTCCTTCTCCCACCCCATCGATTCATGAAGATAAAATTATAATGAAATAATAGAAATGTTAACGAAGATAATACTTATAATAGAGAAATGAAGATGATTGCGATAGTAACAGCGGTGATGACGATATCGATAACTATGGGAGGTTATAGACCATGTACAGCACAAGATATCAGGAGCAATTTTAAATATGATTACATGACGATTTCGATACGAAATATTTATCATAAATCTAGATCTAGTACATTAATGTACACTTCAGGGGCGGATCCAGCTATAGCAATAGGGGGCCGAAAAATATTTTCAGCAACATTTTTCTCGATTGGCCGCCATAATTCTATTTTTTGTTGTTTTTTCAGGGGGTAGTCCTAACTGAAGACTGAAGTTTTAAGTAAATGTTAGTTTTTATTGTTATAAACAAGATAAGGTATCTCATGTGGTCATAATATATAATGCGAGCGCGAAGCGCGTGCAAAAAATTCTTTGATATTTTATGTCCTTAGAACTGAAGATTCTGAGCAGTTTTTATAATTATGAACAAAGATAAGTATACAACTAAACAATGCGAGCGCGAAGCGCGAGCCGAAACGTGAAAATTAAGGGACTCAATTAGGACTGTTGTTAGTGATTAGTGAAGAGGATACAAGTATCACCAATTAAATAATGAGAGTGATATTCCGACCTGAAAACTGGACGTCTAAGCGCGTTTTTATTCAAAATTAAAGAACAAGCTTGTTTGCATGTCTCAAACAATTAAATGCAAGCGCGAAGCACGAGCTTAATTTTTGATATACTGACATGATACAGGAGCATTTCGACAAATTTTGGAAAGAATTTCCAAAGAGGATAGGTATCTCACAAATAAAACAATGCGAGTGCGCAGCGCGAGCTGAAAATTTTGATATAACAATTTGTGTAAATCAAACAAAAAAATGAAAGCATGATGCGTGAGCTAAAATATTGTGTGCAAATTGATTTCAGAACTGGATATATAAAGTGCCATTTAATCCTCTAGAATGGGATTCATTACACAGGTAATGCGAGCGCGATGCGCGAGCGAAATTTTTTAATATAAAGTCTGTTTTCCAATTCTTCCCCTCATCTTTTTCTTGTTTCCTTTCGGGGTCGGGCCGGCCGTTACGAGGCTGTAAATTACACATCATGGGTATAATAGCTCTTTCTTACTTTTCTTCCTGCTTTTCGTAGTTTCTATCAAGAAACACTTTTTTCTGCAGGTTGTCAAAAAATAGGGGGGCCGGCTCGGCCCCTCCTGGATCCGCGCCTGCACTTATCTTTGTAGAATAATGAAATCGCCGCTCAATATCGATAATTCTGATGATCGCTAAAACATAAAAGCATACGTGGTACAATGTGTTATAATATTGCCTCAAAAATACCTGACATTTGATGGAATTCTGTGCTTATATCGCTCATTTCTCAGCACTTTTACGATTTTCTTTCACAGGGCTATTTGGCAAATATTTTTCATTTATACAAACAAACACTTCGTTGGTAAAATTCATTGGATTCTGATCGAACTAATTTTCTGATCGTTACCACAATTGGTATTTATCTTTAATTCCGAACATTACGTTTATTAATACGTTAAACCAATTAAATGAAGTTATACTTTAGTCTGTTATATGTTTTTATGTTGTACACTCATGCCCGAGAGGGGATCGATAGTGTGAATAAAATGTAAATTTAAATCAGGGGTGGATCCAGCCTCCGCCAATAGGGGGAGGGTGATTTCTTTTTTCACCCATATTTTCCCCGATCGGCCGCCCAAGGTTGATATTTGTTTATTTCTTTGAATTGGTTGTCCCAGTAGCGTAATGATTATTAAAGTTATTTTCTAAGTCTTCGCCTCATCTTATTCACTCGCCTTCCTCCTCTTATGTTTCCCCCTTCTTTTTCTCCTCTCTTTTTCTTTCTTTCCCTTTTTTTGCTCCGCCAATAGGGGGCCGGGGGCCTATGTAAATGTAAATCCAACCAAGAATTGGGTCTATACAACATGTCTAAAGGTCGGGGGCGGATCCATGACAGGGGAAAAAAATTAGGTCCGCTTTCAAGGGAGGGGCACTCTGATCTGTTTTGGCTGCATTTTGCATTACAAATTTTAATTGTGCCTCTCATAATGGGGGGGGGTAGAAGGGTACCGGAAATTTGAGGATGCTGATTCATTCATGGCATACAATATTCAAATAGACGACCACAATTTCGTAAATATCCAGTCCACGCGCATGCGTACTCTCATTCCGAAGACGCAAGTCAAGAATTTTGGGAAAAATGTTTTAACCCCCCCCCCCCACCTGATCACGAATTCTGCGAGAACACAACTCTGAGACAATTAAGAGACAATATGTTGTCCTGGGGAAATTGTTGCCCGTCAAAAATTTTAAGAAACTATTTAAAACAGTTTCTAATAAATCTTTGTAAATCTTTGATCTATCTATGCCTAATAGTGTCAAGCTGTTCCGGTCATATTTATTTTATCATTCTATTTCCTTCTGTTTTTTTTGAGGGGGGGGGGGCTCTCGACACTTGTTTGAGATGCGAGTAATAATTAATATTCTAAGTCGACGTGAATTCTACGAATGGCTTGGGCCTACGAAACGAAAATATGTGGAATCTTATTTTCCCACCTAAAACATCATGAATTGACTCTCTTCCAATTGCAAAAAAGAGGTTTTCATGGTTATTGCAGCAAATTCGTAAGATCAGTAACGATTTATGACATGTGCGTGATTTTTTTATTAAGCTACCGTGGTTTTATGAATGCACCCGAACTTCCATTATAGATGCGAACCACAGTTCAGAACAGTGACGCGAACTCTCGATCCGACAGTCAATTTGAACATGATGAAGGCACCCATTTGTTTTGGTCGTAGAGGGAGCTATTTAGAATAGATTCTTCGGCCTTTCGACAGAAATTAAGACTTGCAGGAACAAAAGAACGGTGGCATCAAAGGGCCTTTGATGGCGGCCGTTCCTTTGAAGAGAAGGGAACGTTGGGCGGGAAAGCCGAAGCGAAAACCCGGATGCGGGAAGAACGATCAAGAACGGTGCATGGACTTTTGACAAGCTCCCTAACTTGAATGTCTTTTTTCCAGACCCGGTTATTTCAAAAATTATAATATAAGTCCAAAGTCTTTTTTCCAGACCCGGTTGTTTCCAAAATTATATTATAAAAATCTTTTTTCCAGACTCAGTTGTTTAAAAAATTATAATATAAGTTGAAAGTCTTTTTTCCAGACCCGGTTATTTCAAAAATTATAATATAAGTCCAAAGTCTTTTTTCCAGACCCGGTTGTTTCCAAAATTATAATATAAGTTAAAAGTCTTTTTTTCAGACCTGGTCATTTCAAAAATTATATTTAAGTTCAAAGTTTTTTTTCCAGACCCGGTTATTTAAAAAATTATAATATAAGTCCAAAGTCTTTTTTTCCAGACCCGGTTGTTTAAAAAAATATAATATAAGTTAAAAGTCTTTTTTCCAGACCCGGTTGTCTCCAAAATTATAGTATAAGTTGAAAGTCTTTTCCAGACCCGGTTATTTAAAAAATTATAATATAAGTCCAAATTCTTTTTTTCCAGACCCGGTTGTTTAAAAAAATTGTAATATAAGTTGAAAGTCTTTTTTCCAGACCCGGTTAATTCAAAAATTGTAATATAAGTCCAAAGTCTTTTTTCCAGACCCGGTTGTCTCCAAAATTATAGTATAAGTTGGAAGTCTTTTCCAGACCCGGTTAATTAAAAAATTGTAATATAAGTCCAAAGTCTTTTTTCCAGACCCGGTTGTTTCCAAAATTATAGTATAAGTTGAAAGTCTTTTCCAGACCCGGTCTTTTCCAGACCCAGTTAATTAAAAAATGTAATATAAGTCCAAAGTCTTTTTTTTTTCAAAATTACAAATCATTTCTTCAAGAGTCAAAAAGAGCAAAGATCCCCACTCTCTTATTAATGTTAAATAACATGGGAATATAACGTAGTCTTTCATCCCGTCCCAGATTTTTCAAATAAAAAATGAATAATAATGATAATAAATTAGTAATAATGATAAAAAAAAGACCAACGAACCTATTTATGTCGAAAAACATGGACATATAGCGTAGTCTCTCATCCAGACCCAGTTATAAAAATCGTTAAAAACACAACAACAACAAACCAAGACCTTGCAATCTTATCAACATTGAATAGCATGGAAATAAGGTGTAGTCTTTGCTCCAGTCCCAGTTATTTCAAAAAAGGAAATAATGAGAAACAATCAAAACAAAAAATATTAGCAAAGACCCAAAATACAATAAATGTAGAATAAGGTTGTTGTCTTTATTTTTATCAAGGGTTTTAAGGCGCATATCATTCAGATATGAACATTTACGCCTATGATTAATTTGTCGTTTTCGTAGTATGCGTTATGACATGGTTTTTATAGTTTGGAAGATGCTGGGGATTAAGTTTTAAGATTAAAGTTTCGCTTATTTTGTATTTTTAAGAGATCTGGGTGTGGGATGAATAGAACACTCTAAACCCAAGCATTTTAACTGGGTTTAATTTTGAAGATTGGTCTTAGCTTTGATTTTTGTTTCAATATTTGTTTATCTTTTAAATAACCGGGTCTAGACGAAATACTAAGCATAATACTAAGATTGTTTAAATTATTATTTAAAGGACTGGGTGTGGAATAAAGACAACGATCTAAACACTTGCTTTTCTACATGGTCTTAATTTGGGGGATTGTTGATTCTTAGATTCGTTGTTTGGGGTTGAGTTTTATTGTTTTTTTATTCTTTATATAACTGTTTCTGGAGGAAAATCTACAATAGATCTTCATGTTATCCACCGACGGGACAGTCGTAACTCCGTAACTCTGGTAAGGGTGTGGGAGGGGACTCTTCTTTCTTTTGCCTGTCTCTCTTTCAGTCATTCCAAATCAGTTCATTTTTCATATCTTATCACTTCATGATCTCATAAATCCTTTCTTCCTCTGTCTTTACGTACTTTACGGGTCAATAAAACCCCAGAAAATTATCTTACGCCACTGAGATTATTTGAATTGTAAAGAAAAAATATATATATATCACAAATGATGCTTGGTACACTGAGAATTCAGAGTACAGAAAACCTGTTAAAATGTTAGCCCCCACCTTGTTAGAATGATTTTCTTTCATATAATATCACATAGATCATCGATCAACGACCTTTTTGTTTTGTTCGTCTTTTCTTAGAAAAAAAGGAACGAATATACAAGAAAGGATTGAAAAAAGGGAAAAAATAAAAATAAAAAAATGAAAATAATATTAGTCAATAAAATTGTTACCCAACTCTTTATACAGTGAGTGGCAAAAATAGTCAATTATGACTTATTGCCAAATAAAAACAAGGAATGGAATGGAATGGTTATTCGACAGTAATTAGATTATTGGGTATTCGTTTTTAGAATATTTGTAAAAATATTTTGTTTGTGTTTTTTTTTCAAATAATAACAAAGTCTGGAAAAAGGATGTTTGCTTTACCCATGCATTATTACAATGTTTTGTAGGGGTTTTAGTATTATTTATAAAAAAAAGATTGGGTGTGGGGTAAATACATATTTTACACCCAGTTACACCCGTTAAGGGTGTAACTTTTGAAGATTATTCTTAGATTTGAATTTTTTTAATTCATTTTTTTAAATAACAAGGTCTGGAGGAAAGAGTACGTTTTAAAATTCGTGCCACTGGAATAAAAATATGATAGGGTTTTACATAATTTTTTTCAAAAATTAGGCATAGAATAAAGACAACGCTCTTAACCTCTTTTAAAACCGGTTCATAGGTTTACGGATTAGTTGGTCTTACATTTGGAGTTTTTATTATTACTATTAGCGTTATTTAAAAAAAAATAACTGGGTCTGGCTGAAAGAGTATGCTATATGTACAGGTTATCCAGCATTAATAACATTATGGGGTTCTTTTTACTGTTTTTGTTGTTGTTGTATTGTTATTTATAATTTTGGAATAACAGGGTTAGGAGACAAGACTAAGCTCGATTCTCATTTTTATTCCACTGGAATATCATCATTGTAACTTAGTTTGGACTTATATTATATTTTTTTCAAGAACCGGGTCTGGAAAAAAGACTTTCAACTCATATTATAATTTTTTAAACGACCGGGTCTGGAAAAAAGACCTTGGACTTACATTATAATTTTCTTAATATTATTCGGGTCTGGAAATAAAGATTTTAGACTTTTGTGCTATATGAACGTATAACTATAGGATTTTAGTTGAGAACGGATTCGCAAAATCCCTTCAAATTTATTACATTTGTGGGTAAAGTCATTATAACATTTGTGGGCGATCAAAAATTATTACATTTGTGGGTAAAGTGTTATTACATTTGTGGGCGCTATTACATTTGTGGGTAAAGTGTTATTCCATCCTTGTGGGAAAAATGCCCCTTTTCCAAAATCGAAAAAGCTCTTTTTTCCAAATGAAATATGCCCTTTTAAAATTAAATACCCTGTCTTATAGTAAGTTATGATACATTTCAGGTTCGAAAATCGCAAAATTTTGGATCGCGCTTGCATCAGTTATTGTTAAGTACAATATTAATCCTGTTCATGGTTAAAAAAATGTTTAGAATTTTCAGGTTAGAATATCACAATTTTTTGGTTCGCGTTCTGCACTTGCGTCAATTATTGTGAGGTACATGTAAGGTAGTTAATCTGATCCTGTTCACAAAAAAATTCTTAGAATGTCCAATTTTCAGGTTGGAATATCACAAATTTTGAGCTCGCGCTTTGCGCCCGCATTATTTGATCGGTGAGTTATGTACCATATTTATGAGTCACTTAACATGCTAAATGCAGTCTTTATCAGCTTACTTTGCAGCCCTCTCAGTATATTATAAATTTCAGCTCGTGCTTAATTCTTCAGTTATATAGATACACATCTTTTTCACGATTACAAAAACAGCCCGGAATATTTAATTTTTATATCGCAATGTCAAAATTTTTTTGCTTATGATTCGCGCTGGCAACACCTCGCAAGGATGCGCTTTTAAAAGTGATTAGCGCTGTAATTGACCAAACATCGAGTCTTTCAACTTCAGAATTGATTTTTTTCAAACCACTAACTCAAAATATCTATCTCATCAATGAGAAATCACTAAAAAAAGGCTTGAGTCAACTTAATTTCTACAAAATACACATCTACTTCACTTAGTTGATAATCTCATTTGGAAAATATCTGTTTGCACCAAATGCCCCCCCCCCAAAAAAAAAAAATAATAATAATAATAATAATAATATTGTTCTGCCGCCCATGTCCTAGGGAGATGAGAAATGAATAAGTTGAGAATTGGCATGCCAGGATCAGATGACCGTTGTAATAATTATTGCAAAGTAAATTGCATAACAAGTGGAATGCCTCTGGCCGTCTCACCTGCATCACGCAGTTCAATATAGCAGCAGTGCTGACTTTGAAAACTACTCTAACTCGCACAAGATGTTCAGTGATACATGGTTACTCTTATGTCTACTTTTTATGAACTAGACAAAAAAAATTACAGAGATATGATGGTTATTCAACAAAAAAACCCAACATGGCTAAAGTTCATTGACCTTATATGACCTTTGACCTTGATCATGTGACCTGAAACTCGCACAAGATGTTTAGTGATACTTGATTACTCTTATGTACAAGTTTCATGAATCAGATCCAAAAACTTTCAAAGTTATGATGGTAATTCAACAGATACACCCAATTCGGCCAAAGTTCATTGACCTTTGACCTTGGTCATGTGACCTGAAATGCGCACAGGATGTTCAGTGATACTTGATTACTCTAATGTCCAAGTTTAACGAACTATACCAATAAAATTTCAAAGTTATGATGGTAATTCAACAGATACCCCCAATTCGGCCAAAGTTCATTGACCCTAAATGACCTTTGACCTTAATCATGAGACCTGAAACTTGCACAAAATGTTCAGTGATGCTTGATGACTATTATGTCCAAGTTTCATGAATCAGATCCATAAACTTTCAAAGTTATGATGGGAATTCAACAGATACCCCCAATTCGACCAAAGTTCATTGACCCTAAATGACCTTTGACCTTGGTCATGTGACATAAAACTCATGCAGGATGTTCAGTAATACTTGATAAACCTTATGGCCAAGTTTCATGAACTAGGTCCATATACTTTCTAAGTTATGATGTCATTTCAAAAACTTAACCTCAGGTTAAGATTTGATGTTGACGCCGCCGTCGGAAAAGCGGCGCCTATAGTCTCACTCTGCTATGCAGGTGAGACAAACAAATAATAAATTATAATAATAATTTAATAATAAAAATAATAATAATTATATGTACAAAGGTAACTATATTATTATCTTAATATAATGTCTAAATCTGCCATGAAATTATTTTTTTTTCGTGTATGAAAGGTCAAAATTTTTGCTCGCTCAGTTCGCTCACTCTCACCTATTATACTATCGATAGTTTGAAATGCCTTGGCCTTGGCCTTGAGGTTTTCAGGCCTTGGCCTTGGCCTTGGGTTTCCATGCCTTTGCCTCGGCCTTGTGTATTGAAGCCTTGGCCCTGGGTATTAAAGCCTTGGCCTTGGAGGTTTATGCCTTGACTACAACACTGATAACGATACACAAATAGTTCAACACTCATAACTGTGCCTCAAAAAGGCTTTAAATTTATTTTGATTCAACGCTTCGGCCGAATTGATAGGAAAAAAAATTCTTAGGCAAATGCCTTAATGCGTATCCATGACATATGTTATACCTAATGTATTCTGTTTTACTTTGGGGTGAGTTTTACTTAGAAAAGCGTATGTCTCATGCATAGTGTGTTTGTTTTATTATATATTATGCTTATTATAGACAACTGACCAACGTAGCCCCGAAAAGTATGAATATTATGTGAGAGTATGAAAGTTCTAATACAACTGACTTTACATCGCCGGAGTGCATGTGCTTAAAAGGCACATTATGAAAAGGTTTCATCGTCCTTATCCCAGTCGCAGATCCATTTAACCCTAAAAGGACTGAGCTATTTTAGATGTATTGAGGACTCGGGGCCATGATGCCCCCCCCCCCTTCTGATCTCGGCCGCCGTTCGCGCTATTGCGCCAAAATTTGGCACGCACATTCCTAACCACATAAACTAAAAAATAGTATAAACGGAAATTCTGAAAATAATATATTTTATTTATTATGAATACAATATGCAAATTTATTAATGAAAAACATTATTTGCATATATAACACCCAATTCACTTCAAATTTTCTTCTTTTTTCAGATCTCATATTTGTAATATAATTCAAAGGTTTCCACAAAGAAAAATTGCAAAAGCCATTTTTTCCTTATGCATTTCTTTGTTTTTAGAATTTTTTATGTATTTCTTTGTTTTTTTTTATTTTTTTTCAATGGAAATTATTACAAACACTTTAATAACTAAATCAAACCCTAAATTAATTAAGCAGACCAATTAGAGCGAAAAATAATCACCCTTTCATGAATTTCATCTCCCATAGGCTTTGTACACAAAGTATAAAAATGAGCCGTTTTCGGCATGACATTGCCTCGTAAAAAACGATGCGAAACATGTATGTCCCCAATTTGGTCTCAAAAGTTGCGTGAGACTTCCAAAAAAAAGTCAGAAAAATATGCGGCGCTATCTTTATGCCATGCCAGGATCAGAATGGTCAACCAACTTTCTTGTTCTATTCACAGACCCCTTTGAAATTCGTCTTGTTGGTGGATCTACCGATGCTGAAGGGCGAGTAGAGGTTTTTTTATAATGGAACCTGGGAACAATCTGTGACGATTATTACTCGTGGAATCTCAGAGACGCCAGGGTGGTTTGTAGAATGCTGGGGTTTGATGGAGCCTTGAGTACACCAGGATCTGCTAGGTTCGGTATGGGATCTGGGCAAATCCTTTTAACCCGGGTCGAATGCTATGGGATAGAAGACAACCTATCAGACTGTTTCATCAATGGACTGGAAATCGGAGTTACTGCGGTCATGAAAGAGCTGCAGGTGTCATTTGCTACTCAGGAGGTAAGTTCCCACATACAACTCAGAACAAAATATGATATCTAACAAAACATGCCTGGTGCGGATCCAGGGGGCCGATCCACACCCCCAACCCCCTCTATTTTTTGGCAACCCCAAAAAAGTACTTTGAACTTGAGAACAAGTGGAATGCCTCTGGCCGTCTCACCTGCATCACGCGGTTCAATATAGCAGCAGTGCTGACTTTGAATACTACTCTAACTCGCACAAGACATTTAGTGATACAGTGCCGGCCGCGGGAAACGTCACGCCCGAGCACGCAAACAGCCTAGGGGGCTTTCGCGTCTAACCGAGGGTATTCAAGGGGAGCAGTCTAGGGCGTTTAGACGGGCCCGCGGTTTCCTGCGTGCTATATAATATTGGCCGTGCCCGCACTTACCCTCGGAAATCCGAGGGTACGTACATTGCACTATGTTTACATATACATGTACTTCGATTATCTTGTGGTAGACCATTATGTTTTTAAACTAGCGTGATCGGGATCTATTGTAGGTTGAATTTTTGATTTAAGACGTTATTTGTTTTCTTTTCTTTTATTCTTTAATTTCTGTTTCCCTTTTAATTCTTTTCCCTTCTTTCCTTCCCTGTTTCCTTTCCGTTTTTCTTCTGTCTTTGTTTCTTTCAAATAATGAAGGAATTATTTTTCTTTCTTTTCACCTCGGCTGGAACGTCGAAGCTATTATCGCAATGAATCTAAATTTTTCGACATATAGATACATGCATATACTCTCGGACGAAGGCCTTCTCCGAGTCTTGACATTTTTTCAGTGCTCATTTATCATTTCTTTTCTCTGGAATAGTCACAATGATCGTTGATTACGATACAACGTTACGACGTGTTTATGACATCGGTCATGCGCGAGGTCGACTCATGATATTTCACCGCCTCCTTTTTGTGCCACGATCTTTCTTTGATTTCTTTAAAGGGGGTTGTCGATTACGATCCGACGTTGGTGTGTTCTTTCGACGTCACATCATGCACGGAAGGCAAGAGCCCCACTTATTGTCATTTTATCTCATTTCGGTATTGATATTTTATAAAACTTTATCATAATAAGCGGGGTAAATAGGGGCCGGGGGGAGCAAAAAAAACCGTCTCATATCGGGGAAAATTGTTCTTTCTCACATCATAAAAAGTAGACGCGCAAAAAGCGAACCCCAGCAAAACTGGTTGTGCTCATCGATTTTTTTTTATTTGGTTCTTTTGTTATTGTGCAGTCTGGGAGAGTCTTGCTCCCCGTCCACGCCGACCCCTCTCCTTTGATCACATCCGCTTCCCAATTTATGACAGGATGTTCTTAGAAATGGGGGGGGGGTATTAATTATCTGATGCGTCAACAACAATGAATAAGGATATTCTTTTCAATTCGGTTCAAATCGGGTCTTTAAAACCCCCACCCTGTAAAAAGTATAAATTTACCCCAATGTTGCAGATTTAACAAGTTTGTCTTTTTGCTAAAACATCTGATTACATTATCTGCTCTCAATTGTAGTGTTAGTTTCATCGGTAGATATTCGGATTGGGAAGATAATAATAATTAACATAATCAAAGTAAAGATTACTTGTCCAACGCATTTATTACGCGCAATTTTATAAAAAGTTATAGATGGGTTTAAAACGAATATTAATATCCTTGATACACTTATATGATGATCGTCGAAGTAAAGATTAACCTATCATTTTTACGAACTGCAGTTTTATATTGATAGATTAGTTGGATATCATTTATGGTCTAGACATTGTTTCAATTATTTCATTTCAGTAAAACAATATTTTCCTTCGAATATATTTTGTTATATGAATTGGAAATGATAAAACGAAATCACAAAACCAAACCACAGCTTGGTACAATACATAATTCAGTGTTATATGGAAGATAAAAATAATAATACATGAGATTTGTAAATCGCACTTTCCATCTTGATTAGATGCTCAATGTGCTCCAGCAGAACAACAAAACTATTTGCATATATGTAACTATGAAAAACTTTCCTAACGCATTTAGCTTAAATGCTTAAACCCAAGCAAAAGTATGTTTTTGAAAGCTACTATGACGTGTTGTATGGAATGGGTACTTAGCGAGTTAATTATCACTTGCCGACAAAGCAAGAATGGAGCTATACAAACCCTTCTTTTCTTTTATTAAGAATTTTAGCGGGTGCTCACGCAAACGCTAACTATCAAACCTAACTTCTTTTCGGGGAACAAAGGAGTTAGTCGAGCCAAGTTGAAGAATAAAAGCCCGTCCGGGTTCACCTCTATACAATATAGTCGAAAATCCCTTTAATCATCACGCTCGATATCCCCCGCTATATTTTCTCTTTCTCTCCCTTTCCCCTCCTTTTTACCCCCCCCCCCCCATTTATTCACTCTTTTCCTTCTTGCTCCCCTTCATATTTTTCTCTTTTTCTCTCCTTCTGCTGTCCCTGTATATATTTTTTCCCTTTCCTTCTTTTTTTCCCTTTCCTTTATCCCTTCTGTTCCCTTTTCCCCTTCCTTTTCTGTGCCCCCTTTCACTCCTTGATTTGTTTCTCCCCTTTATTTTCTATTGCTTTCCCTTCCCCTTCTTGTGTAATACCCCCTCCGTTATATTGCGAAACAACAGTTTCTTGTATTCTATAGAAATGTATAAGTAGCTTAATTTAACATAGCATTATATGTTGGGAAGAGAGAATGAGTAGTTTTATAACTAAACGATAAATGAAAATTAATTTGATGATGAGAGGTGCATATGAAAATGACGTCCACAGATAAACATCGGGAAAAGATGAGAGCTAGTGGTTGAGATAGATAAAGGTAAATCAGGAAGGGGATAAAAAATGATGAAAATTAGAGAGGGGTTCCAGTATTTTGATAAGAATAGTCGTATCCTTTTCTTTCCTTTTCCTTGTTTCTTTTCTTAGTCCCTTTCCCTCTCTCTTTCTCGCCTTCAGTAACTTTTATCCCCGCTATTTCATCTTTCTCAATTTTCCCTTCCTTTTTAATTTCTCACCCCTTATTCCTTCTCTTTATCCTTCTTTCTTTTATTTGCCTTCCACCTTCCCTCTTTTCTTTCTATCTCACCTTCGCTTTTTTCATCACCTCTGTTTTCTTTCTCTCTAGGTTCTTCTTCTTGTTTTAATGTCCCCCTTCTCCATTTTACCTTTTCTCTCTTTCTCTTCTTCACCCCCCCCCCCCCCCCTCTACTCTCTTTCTCCCCTTTCCCCTTCTCTCAGTCCGGGCTCCCAGTTTTCTATTTCTTTTATCAGCCTCTTATTACCTTTGCTTCCGATTTGAAAGATAGTTTTCGAAAAGTTTTAGTGTTACAGTGCCGGCCGCGGGAAACGTCACAGTGCCCCGGGGATAGACGCGGGCGGTTCCCTAGGGCAATAATTTTCTAGGGGAGTGGACGCGGGCGTCTTCCCGCGTCCGCTCCCCTCAAATGCCCGCTACGGGCTACCGCGTCCGCCCTAGGGGGCACTGTGACGTTTCCCGCGGCCGGCACTGTACATGGTTACTCTTATGTCCACTTTTTATGAACTAGACCAATAAACTTACAGAGATATGATGGTTATTCAACAAAAAACCCCAACATGGCCAAAGTTCATTGACCTTACATGACCTTTGACCTTGATCATGTGACCTGAAACTCGCACAGGATGTTCAGTGATACTTGATTACTCTTATGTACAAGTTTCATGAATCAGATCCATAAACTTTCAAAGTTTTGATGGTAATTCAACTGATACACCCACTTCGGCCAAAGTTCATTGACCTTTGACCTTGGTCATGTGACCTGAAACGCGCACAGGATGTTCAGTGATATTTGATTACTCATATGTCCAAGTTTAATGAACTAGACTAATAAACTTTCAAAGTTATGATGGTAATTCAACAGATACCCCCGATTTGGCCAAAGTTCATTGACCCTAAATGACCTTTGACCTTAATCATGAGACCTGAAACTTGCACAAAATATTCAGTGATGCTTGATTACTATTATGTTCAAGTTTCATGAATCAGATCCATAAACTTTCAAAGTTATGATGGGAATTCAACAGATATCCCCGATTCGGCCAAAGTTCATTGACCCTAAATGACCTTTGACCTTGGTCATGTGACGTGAAACTCATGCAGGATGTTCAGTGATACTTGATTAACCTTATGTCCAAGTTTCATGAACTAGGTCCATATATTTTTTAAGTTATGATGACATTTCAAAAACTTAACCTCAGGTTAAGATTTCAATGTTGATTCCTCCAACATGGTCTAAGTTCATTGACCCTAAATGACCTTTGACCTTGGTCATGTGACATGAAACTTTAATAGGATGTTCAGTAATACTTGATTAACCTTATGGCCAAGTTTCGCAGGTGAGACAAAAACGCTGAAAAACAGAGAGGAAAGTACGGAGGAGGTATTATATCCATTTTTAATCTATGGCCGGCCGATATCCCCAAAGGCACCGTATTCTGTTGGTTCACATGTACGCAACGCAAATGCGCGCGCATCAAGACCTTCTCCTCAACTTGAGACTCTGATTAGCTCTGCATAACAGGATTACCATATGAGTAGGCCGTAAAAAAATATTAAAAAATGATTAAAATGTACGGTTTTAAGGCATTAATATCAATAGATTTCGAGCTCTCATTACTATTAGATTGATAATTAAGGTGAAAGGTTCATGATTTCCTAATAATAAAATTGTCCTTTTCTTCAGAATGGAATATCGATATTGAAAAGTTTTATCTCGCTTAGGAAGAGTCATTTTAATATGGTGACAAAATATCCTTACAATTTCACTGGATGCTTGGTCTAAATAATAATTTTTAAAAATCGGTTCGCGCTTCGAGCTCGCATCATTTGTGAACTACGATCCCTATCCACTTCACAATTTTCCTACGATGCTTGAAATAGTGCTTAAACTGATCCTCTTCTGATTGCCATCAACTTGTTTAGCTCGCTCTATTGATTTTTATTATTGATATTATATTGGCATTATTGATATTTATAATAAAAGAAAATGTACTTAGAATGCCCAGATTCTAGGTCTAAATCTCACAAACACGCGCAAAGAAGTTCAAGTTCATTTACTAAAACCAACGAACGTAGAAGGCAGCAACACACAAGCTTGTTGCTCTAAGGAAGGTCAACTCGATACGCGCATGCAACTGAGCTGCGCGCACATTTTATTGTTCATGACAGCGAATTCAAATGCCGATCCAATACAACAACAAATTAGTAGTGATCAAGAAACGAATATGAAAGAATATGACTACAACGATATCAAAGATAACATAAAAAATGTGTTCAGGGATATACATAAATATGAAAACATACTTTGATATTTAAAACTTTACAAATGCAAGTTTCAGGAAACTAAAATCATTACCAAATCGGTGATTGTTGTTATCAGCGATTTCATCAGACGGCTGTATTAGGTGATTTGCGCCGAGACGATTTTGTGACCACTCGCAAAGCATTTCGGGATTGAATATAGCAACCTTATTTTTTCTGGGCTCTTCGCTGAACCCATCATCATTCTATGCTTAAGCTACATTATGCTTCGTCGTCTGCTTAGATTTCAACGCCCTAGTCTAGCACTGGTACTTGTTCTGCTAGGCGTCGATCAGCATTTATCTGCAGTCCAATATCATAGGCTGTGACTCATTTATTTATTTATTAGAGCCGGCAGCAATGCCAATGGGTATTAAAAATTATTTACGTATCTATCAGTAGTATGTTATCATTTCTTTTCACCATTTTCCCCAAAACTTTTAAATTTAGAAATACATTTCAATCATTAATAAGTGAAGTCTACATCTAACCTAGATCTTGATCATGTTGATCGATAGACCAAAAACTTCAGTCTCTGTATTTTGGTTGTTCTGCTGAATTGCGCTGGCTCACTCACCGATGGAGATTATAGTAAAATGTCAGAAATTGTTGAATAAATCCCCAGAAACGATGGTTATTCCTGTCTAGTTGATCGATAGACCCAAGTCTGAAGATCTAACTTTATTTGTCTAACTACACAAATGCTTTGACCAGTCTCGATCTGTTTGTTGAAGATGTTGTTCCACACTGGATATCTAAGTACATGTAGATCTAGAATAGATCTAGCACGACTTGTTGGAATGAGATAGTCTATGCAAAAATTTAAAAAAATACTAAAATAATAATAAACTCAAAACAGACGAATTCCACATTGTCTTATAGTATAGGACGTCTAAATCTAGACCATTTGAGGGTTGGTCCATGCAAGCTAAGTTTGGTTCAATTAAGGCCAGCCTGTATGGACTAGCCGCTAGGAGTAGGAGGTTATGGATTTTTTAGTCCGTAAAATGCCTACAGGGTAAAGTCTAGATCTAGAACTAGAAGATTATATGGTTGGCAAGTTACCGTTAGGCCTTAGTGTTAGGCATGAAATCTTTAATTTAAAATTCAGTTAGAAAATGCATAAGATCACGACGAGCTCAGTCACTTTGCTCTTTCGCTTTCGAAATTTCTCCAAAAAAATACGCGTTCTGCCGGTCAAGCCCGTACGCAACGCAGCACCTGGCTGTGCAGCTGCAGCGCAGCGCGCAGCCAATGCAATGCATCCGATGCATGGGTTTTTTCGCCGTCCATAGTCTCGGACTCGAAGTTGAAATTTAGACCCGGATTTCGGGGATTCAGCGCCTTGGATTAAGATTTATAGACTTAAAAGTCAAATGCAATTTAAAATTTGAAATCTGACCTTGAACAATCATCGTTGATAAACATCAGCCCTGAAGCAATTGCACTTCAAATCAGACCAGGCAAATTAGACGTCATTGTCTATGTTGCTAGAAGATCTATGACGAGTCGACTGAAGCCCCAGCGCATCATCAACGTCACTAGTTAGCTACGCGACCGCCCAGACTCGGCGCACCCAGGCCAGAAAAATTACCTCGATTATTACGGTGGTTGCCTATGCATTTGTTAGTGGAGCAGCGAAGTTCAGCAGAGGAAAATAAGAGATAAGAAGTATCCTCGTCATAGACATAATATTCCAAAATGAGGAAAAATGTCAAAATCATGATTATTTAAGCTAAATAATTTCTTTAAAAATAAAAGTAATATTTTTTAATATTTCTACCCAGAATAACGGATCTTATAATTGTTCATACAAAATATTTGAAATTAACAAATGAAAAAAATCAACTCGACAAATTTCCGAAAAGTCCACCTTATTTTTTAGAGTGGTCACAAAATTCGAGCGGAGTTGACCTTCCTTAGAGCAACACGCTTGTGTGTTGCTGCCCTCTACGTTCGTTGATTAAAACCAATAATTACAAAACATATATCATGTGATGGTTAGGACCAAAGTGAAGCCGAAGCTTGTAAATATTAGCCCTTTACATAAAATATATAAAATACATTATGAAAATAATGTCAACAGAATAGATTAACAAGTAATCGATCAAGATTACATACATACACAACCTACAAACACCCATTCACACACCCACACAGGGACACACACACACACATACAAACAAGGATCCTATATTTCATTAAGTAATTGTTTTTTTACAGTTTTTTAAATCTAGATAAAGTAGTACTTTCCTGGATTGATTTATGTAAATTATTCCAATATTTGATACCATTGTAGGAAAGAGATATTAATGACGAGGTTAAACGTAATTTGGGAAGATGAAATTGATTTTTCTGGCGAGTTGAATAGGAATGGAAATTATAATTATGAATGAATATATTTCAAAATTTTAGAGGAAACATATTGTTTTTATTAGATACATAAATATTAGTGAATTACGAATAGTCATTTTCTGAATAGGCAAGATATTTAGTTCTTTAAATAAAGGGATAGAGCTCGAGTTACTATTAGATTTTGTAATAACTCTTACTGATTTCTTCTGTAAAATATGTAATTTGCTAAGGTGGGATGTATATGTATTCCCCCAGATATTCAATTCAATTCATGTTATTCATCATTCAAAAAATCAATATACAAAGCAAAATATATACAAAATCATACTTGAATGTACAGTATAGATTAAATGATTAGGGTGCCCCTAAAAGCAAAAGCTTGATGAGTGGGACACCCAATACATATATATATATATATATATATATATATATATATATATATAAACGTACATAAAAGTGAAAAGGTAACAATAATAAACACAAATAATACATAGGAAAATAAGACGGTAAGCCTACAGGGGAGGGGGGGCAGGAAAGGGTGTGGAAATAAAATTCTGTGATTAATTGGCATACATAATTACAAGTGAACTTTTAAGTTTTGTTTTAAATGCAGTAACATTTGTGCTAGAAATTACATTGCAAGGGAGGGAATTCCATATTCGAGGACCAGTGGATTTAAATGAATAAAGGGTTGACTGATTGAATGCTACAGGATAATGGAATTTAGAGTGGGAACGGGTATTGTATTGACGATAGTCTTTATTATATTTAAATAGATTAATTATATTAAGGGGTGCTAAGTTGTGATTTACGTAGTATATTAGAATTGCAATTTGAATTTTATGAACATCAAAAACTGTCAAGGTGTTTAATCTAAAAAATAAAGGGCGTGATGGAGCTAGGTAGTGGGAGTTAGAACAAATACGTAAAGCCTTCTTTTGGAGTACATGTATGTATGTATGATTACAATATGTATGTATTGTATGATTACAATAATTGATGTATGGATGAACAATAGCATAATAAATAATTTCCAACACATAACAAGGTAGTACAAATTTTAATTTTCTTTAGAATACCAGCACCCCTAGCTATAGATTTAGATATTGCAGATATATGTGGAGTCCAATCAAGATATTCATTAATTATAACACCTAAAAATTTTACATCATGTAATTGTGAGATTTGAACACCATCAATTAATAATTGAGGTAGTGTTTGTGGTACCCTTCTCTTTCTTGTTCTAAATAATAGATAATTAGTCTTATTTAGATTCAAGGCTAGTTTGTTAGCCTTGAACCACAAAGACACATTTGAGATTTCCCTGTTTGCTGATGAGTAAAGTGTATGTAATTTTTTTACTCATCGTTGCTACAGTGTCGTCAGCAAACAGGAAAAATTTGAAATAACCAGAAGATTGGATGATATCATTTATGTAAACAAGAAAGAGAAGGGGACCAAGAACAGAGCCTTGAGGAATTCCGTGCTCTATATTCTTTACAGATGATTTTACACCATCGACCACCACATATTGTTTTCTATTGTTTAGGTAACTTGCAAACCAGAATAGATACATGTACGCAGTGTGCTCTTATCAAATACATGCTTGAATCATCCATTTTCATATCAGAATTTAAAAAAATTTCTTCTTAATGCGCTCGAATTATTATTGTAGGAAGATACCAAATAAGTCATCCTTTTCGTGAATTACGAAACATAAATGGTGTGTCCCGTCTTTAGGTCTAAATTATTGAAAGGCACATTCAACACTGGCATTTTCTTCTTTGCTACCCACATTCAACAAAATTAATATCTCTAAACTTCATTTCTGTACTGGCATTTTGCCTTTCATTGACATGTCATGTTTATACTTTGACATGTATTTCTACAAAACTCTGTTGTACATATGTTAAGTAAAAATGTAGATGTGAATATAACAGAGTTAAAATGGTTTATTGCTTCAACAGCCAATATCGTGCATCTAACAGACATACATTGACCTTTTTTATGCATTATAACATGCCATCTCAAATATTATGATCTTTATATATGTATACTGTTGTAGCATATCTTGCCTTTGAATAACATATTTTATACATTGGGTTATACATTTCTATTAAAAAAGACAGAATCTAACATACACGTATCAATATCGGTATTTATTTGTATGAAATTAAATATTGTATTCTGATCAGTGATGATGCCCATGTAACTTTTAAAAGACACAAAATTCCGTAAGATATATATATATATTTTATATATACAATGTACTTTCTAACGTTTTATCAATTATTTCAATGAATAATTATTTGACCCACCGAAAAAGAGAAAAAAAAAACATTTTAAAATGTTATCACAATTAACATCTAAAACATTTTCTCTCCCTCTCTCGCACTTTTGTATTCTTTATAATTTCTCTATCTCTCTCTTCATCTCTCTCTCTCTCTCTGATTTTCCCACTGTCTCTCACATTCATTTTTCCCACTCTCTGTCTCTTTCTCATTCATTTTCCCCATGTTCCCAATGTGGGTCTCTTTCATTTTTCACGTTGTCTCTCATTATATTAAATGAAAGAGAAATCTGCTATGAATCAGTTGTTTAAATATATTTCATCAATTAACTGCTTGGCTTTTAGTGTGAATAGGCAGCCTAGCTGAACATACAAGAATGTCACCCGCCCCCCCCCCCCCATACACACACACCCGCACACACACCTTAAAAAATAAACATGACTCCTACTCCCTGTGCTGCCACGGGTAATTGCTGCTAGTTTGAACCATTCATGTTCTATTTTAATTCGCGCTCATATTGCTCCCTTTTCAGTCAGCAAATGTAGTTATTTCTTTTCCTTGGAATATCTTATATCCACTACATTATACCCATAAAAAATAAATAGAACCTATATAATAAATAAAATATGTAAAAAATAAAATGAATAAAAATGGAATAAAATTGAATTGAATAAATAAAGACATAACACATACATCTATCAAGAAATTAAAGAATCTTACGATCATGACGATTGTCATTAAAATTGCCATGCCAGGATCAGAATTGTCAACCAACTTTCTTGTTCTATTCCCAGACCCCTTTGAAATTCGTCTTGTTGATGGATCTACCGATGCTGAGGGGAGAGTAGAGGTGTTGTATGATGGATCCTGGGGTACTATCTGTGATATCAGATGGGATCTTAGAGACGCCAGGTGGTTTGTAGGATGCTGGGGTTTGATGGAGCCTTGGAGGCACCGGGGAGTGCTAGGTTTGGTCACGGTACTGGACGAATTCTTCTTGATTGGGTTGAATGTGATGGAACAGAACACAACCTAGCAGACTGTATTCATCGAGGGATAGGAAATTGGAGTTACTGGGGTCATGAAAGAGATGCAGGTGTCATTTGCTACTCAGGAGGTAAGTTCCCATATACAAAATCTGATATCTAAAAAAGATTAATTCCTATAAATATTAGTTTCAGTGTTTATTTGAAGGATTCAAGTTGTTTTTTATCAATTCATCTTTGAGGCGCTCATAGTAGGGCTACACTTACTTAGCAAATCTAATGAATAGAAGTGAAAACGATCTCTGAATGAAAATTCATGCATAACGATACACGAATAGTTTAACACTCACAACCGTGCCTTCGAAAGGCTCTAAGTTTATTTTTATTCAACATTTCGGCCAAATTGGATAGGAAAAAAATCGCTCAGGTAAATGCCTTTGATGGCCATCCATGAAATATGTTATATCCGTGTAATACGTTATCTCCCACCACCGGAAAAACGCCGAATAAAAAAAAATGTACGCGTACTTGGCATAAAAAGGGGACAATTGTTTTCCCTAGCTTTACCAACATATATATATAATAAGTCCAGTACCATGATCACAATCAGGAATTTTTACGCATACAAAGGTAATATCAATATGTTTTCTGTTACACTTTGATTACTTTAGGGCACCCGAATCCATTCCAAGTCCGTCTGGTCGAGGGAGCAAACGATGCCGAAGGCAGAGTAGAGGTTTGGCATGATGGGTCCTGGGGTACTATCTGTGATAATTACTGGGATCTGAGAGACGCTAGGGTGGTGTGTCGAATGCTGGGGTACGATGGAGCATTGAAGGCACCGCGATCTGCAAGGTTTGGTCAAGGATCAGCGAATATTCTCCTCGACTTAATCGGCTGCACTGGTTCAGAAACAATCTAGCAGAATGTCCACATCCTGGGATTAAAATGAATCGTTGTAGACACGCCGAAGACGCAAGCGCTATTTGTTACAAAGGAAGTACGTTATATCATTTTAAGAAAAGAGTTATTCAATCCGATTTATATGAAAAAGTGATTTTGGAAAGGAAACTTCTTCCACGTGTTTGCTATCGAGTTATATGATATCAAAAAATGTATCTAGCATTGTGATTTTCAAATGTATCTAGCATTTCAAATGTATCTAGCATTGTGATTTTATTTGTTAACAAAGTTCTTTCATCGGTTAAATTTCAGATAAATATAGGGTTTATTAATTGGTATAAAGACGCTGAAAGATGCAGAGATTAACTATATACATGAGCTAATTGGTATTCCGGAAGTAGGCATTTCTAAGTTACATATTTCGTCGATTTTACATTAATCTTAAAGCAACTTTTGTGGAAATACATGTTTATGCGATGTAGGTAACATCTGCTACTCAGGAGGTATAATAGCGATTGCTTGGCAAGATTTTACTCGTACTTGGCATAAAATGAATATTAAAAAAGACGACAACGGCTTTCATAGCTTTACCAACATATTAGAATAATTCCAATACCATGATCCTTAGGCAGTGTAGAAGTCTTGCATAACGTATCCTGGGGAACCATATGTTATCATGAGTGGGATCTGAGAGACGCCAGGGTTGTTTGCAGGATACTGGGATTTGATGGAGCCTTGGAAGCACCGACATCTGCTAGGTTCGGTAAGGGGTTTGGTCGCATCGTTCTAAAGAATGTCAACTTCGAAGGAACTGATCTGAAGACAACCTAGCAGACTGTGATCATCCAGGGATTGGACCTTACCCTTTATACTCATGTAGCCATTCGAGGGATACAGGAGCTGTATGTTACTCAGGAAGTACGATGTTCACCCCCATCTCTCTCTCTCTCTCCATCTACAGCTGATATGATTCCGCCTGGTTGTAACCCATTCAACATTTGGTTTGGGAGGAGCCTGCTTACTCTCGATCTACATGCCACGCGTCCAAGCTATTTTCTACTCGACCTGAGTCTTTATACGAACTTGAAGGGGGCACCAGTCGACTATACCTCATCCTTTGTTTACCCGCGATCTACTTTTTGAGATAGCATGAGAAATGAACTAGTTTGTGGGGCAGACCTGCCACGTAATAACACGTGGCATTTCCTTCGGAGCGATGCCATACCCCCCCCCCTCCCGTCACTGCCCTTTCGACCATTAAAGGACACCTCCACCCCAACAAAACCTTGATTTGAATGAAAAGAGAAAGATTCAACAAGCATAACAATGAAAATTTCATCAAAATCGGATGTAAAATAAGAAAGTTATGACATTTTAAAGTTTCGCTTCATTTCACAAAACAGCTATATGCACATCTCGGTCGGTATGCAAATGGGGGAACTGATGACATCACTCACTCACTATTTCTTTTGTATTTTATTATATGAAATATGAAATATTTTGATTTTCTCGTCATTGTCATGTGAAATGAAGTTTCATTCCTCCCTGAACACGTGGAATTCCATTATTTTAACATTTTGTGCTTCAGGCAAGGAGGTCCTAATCGTCAAATTCGTAAAAATTGAAATATTGTATAATTCAAACAATAAAAAACAAAAGAAATAGTGAGTGAGTGACATCATCGACTCTCTCATTTGGATGTAACTGGCTCGTTCATATAACTATTTTGTTAAAAATAAGCAAAATTTTGAAATGTCATAACTTTCTTATTTTACATCCGATTTTGATGAAATTTTCAGCATTGTGCTTGTCTGATTTAACATTTATCTGAGGTGGACTTGACCTTTAATTTTTGACCTATGCTGCCCCTGGACATTTTACGACTCTATTTTGCCCCTCGTCCAGCCAGATTAATACGGCTCTTCCCTAATTCAGCTTTTTATGTCGGGAGTGCACGTTTCTATGGGGTTTCTGTGGTTGCAAATCCCCCCCCCCCCAAAAAAAAAAAACTCCTTCTAAACCTATCACAGACCTTCTTTTTTTTCATTTAACAATTTTTAGATGTTAAATGTGTTATAAGATGTTTAGGTTTTGAGTTTGGCTTTTGCGCGAAGCAGAATGTGTTGTGGCGGTGGGATGTCCATCCGGGCAAGTTATACCCATGCTTCCATCCCGTTTGGCGGAATTGCATTTTTGCCACACAACATTCGTTCATACAGTAATCTACTTTTTCATTATATAAGAATAAATGTATAACGAGAGGTTTCCTGGGATGTTTATTACAATTCGCAAAAGAATAATGATTATTAGCGCCCACGTTGGCCTGGTGGGCTGCGGCAAGCTGAGAAATCTTGTCGTAGATAGGCCTGTGGATGAATTTATATGTATTCTTCCCTACTTTGGCCACGTGGCAAGCTGGGAAATCTTGGCACGAAATTTAAGTAGGAAGGGCAAGCTGTGAAATCTTGCCATGGTTTGGGGTAAGCTGTGAAATCTTACCATTAATCATCGAACTTGGCAAGCTGTGAAATCTTGCCATGACTGCGGGTAAGCTGTGAAATCTTACCATTAAATATTGAACTTGGCAAGCTGTGAAATCTTGCTATGTTCGTGATTTTCTAAAATTTGATTTTTTTTTTTTTTATTCCCACCTATATTGGATGAGTTATATACAGTATTATTGAAAATCATTAGTAACCTCAGGAGGCCTCCACACCTATTTTTTATGTAAAAGAACGTATGATAATATTATGACTTTTTTTGATGATTTGAGAATTTGAATATGGCGATGCTACTCGCTTAATTATTAAACCACGAAATATAACTGTGTTTGTATCTTTGTTCTGTCTGGACATGGATAATGCCATTTTAAGAGTAATTGACCCCTAAAACGAGTTTTACAATTTCAGCTTTGATTTTTTTTTTCCGAATCGCTCGCTCATTATACTCTCTCGCGAAAAATAAAGCCTAAATATAATAATAAATAATATATGTGATTTGTAATGCGCCAAATCCACTCGGCAGAATGCCCAAGGCGCAGTGAAAGAAGAAAGAAAGAACGAAAGAGAACAGGTACAAATATAATAGTAACAGATAGAGGAACAATTAAGAGTAAGAGGCATTGAATAGACGAGTCTTAAGGTAACGTTTACAAGTATCAATGAACGTGCATTCACGGATTGTCAGGGGAAGACTGGGTAAATTGTAAAGTTAATAATCAGAAGTAACCACAAAAAGGGATTTTCTCTACTTGATTACTACACAACACTCAATGACTTCACGCAGATGATAATATCATAGTGAAAATATCGCCAAAGTGCCCATTTTGACGTACGAATGTCATTTTGACTTTGCCCCCTAAACGAAAATTCGTTCGTTCGGCCGCCCTTACCTTCCCATCCTCATAACAATTGAACAGCAACGGTGTTTCTTCCCCCCCCCCCCCCACCACACTTGCCTTCCTCTGATTTCCCGTTTTTATTTTTCGGATTAACGAACCTTCGAAATAAGGAACCTGATTTCGTTTTCGGATTAACGAACCTTCGGAGCAACGAACCTTATTTCGCTTTCGGACAAACGAACCTTATTTCGCTTTCGGACAAACGAACCTTCGGAACAACGAACCTTATTTCGTTTTCGGATTAACGAACTTCCGGAACAACGAACTTTATTTCGCTTTCGGATTAACGAACCTTCGGAGTAACAAAGCTTCGGAATTACGGTTGTATATGCTAAAAGGAATACAAAAATGAAATATGTTACCCTGGAATTTATTTATCTTAGCATACATGTGTTGATTCAGTTTTCTGAACTTTCGTGATATCATTGACAATGAAAATAAAAACAAATACTATGTAGGCTATAGTACGTGTCCTATGTGCATTTGAACTGCACTATTTTCTAAAACAATTTATCAGTTTCTGCTCTTGTATTGAAAATATTATTAAAAAACATATGGTGGTCTAACTGCCTACGAAACACTTATGACACAATGTATAATAAAAAGAAAAAAATAATAAGCACATTAGAATACGAAGACGTGTTTTTCACGTTTTTTGTTTTTATGTTAAACCGAGGTAAAAAAATAAAAGTTCTACCATAACAAAAATAAAAACAAACAATACACTCACCGATGACAAAATCTAAAAAAAAAAAAATCTATCTAAAATTCTCGAAAATCCTTTTTAATACACGCACAAGTACGTTCTTTGATAAATATATTCTCTTTTCGAACTATCAATTAGGATTTCACGAAAACAAAGCACCTCGCATTCAATTCTGTCTTTTTAAAAAAATAAAATTACTACTTCCAATTCTTGGTCGTGAAAAATTTGGGATGGGGGAATGGGACGGGGGTAATTGAAAATGACATTATAGACTGTGATTTCAGCCCCTTTTTCAATATGGTGCGCGCATATAGAAATCGTGCGTTTTGGGCCTATTTTCACTATATAGCTGAGGTGTGCGAACGATATGCCTAAATTATTATTGCTTCTTGCATTTTGGATGATATTAAATCTTCCAAACAACATATTTTCATCTTCATTTTTTAACTCTGGTGATAAATCAATGATTTCAGCAAGGATTGATTGCCCAGTGGGCAGTCTATAGGCTACGTTTTCAGCCTAGTTTTCAACAACGAACCTATACCAAGTATGACTGCATCGTTGTAGTCGAGTCGGATTAGGGGGTTCCTATGTACCATGAAAATATTTTTCACTCAACGTTTTGGTATTTGCCTAAAGTGTGTAGTTAATGAATCTTGATGTTCCCTTCCCAAAATCGTCTCCAGCGAAGTTCAAAATTGATATCTTTGGCGGCTCTCTTTGACTTTTTTTAATGAAAATCAATTATTTTCATATTTTATTGCACAAAGTTTGACAATGGGAAATCATAAATCAATACGCATTTCACTATGATTTGGATAGTAGAAATCGGTTGAATTTTTTCTGAATAGTCCGGTTAATATATTTTGAAAAAATAAGAATTCATCAAAAATTTTGGACCAAAATGTTCATGCGCATTGACATCTATCTGTTTTATCTTGGATCCGATCGTCTTTGTCGATATGCCTAACATGCAGAAATGCATGTAACATGCTTAGCGATCGAGCGTTTTCTACACAATGATATTTTTATGATAATTACATCTTTCGAAAAAGATAGAAGTTTGAGTCATTGCTCTGCATTTTCATTTTGCATGCAATTACTCTCGGGCACCTTAAAGCATAGTCCCACAAGAACCAGTAAAATTTTACATACTGTACCACACCATTATCCATAGCTTGACTATTATCGTGCTTTTCGGAGCCCCCATTGTGGTAAAATTTTGTTTTGAGTATGTAATATTTTCATTTAAATCACTTAGAGAAAACAGAGTAGGCTTTTCTCTATCAGCTACATTGGGGCATAGCAAAGCCTACCCCTCAGGGAACTGCCAAAGTCACCCAATCTTTTTTTCGTATCTTGCAAATTTCTCGGAAAATTCGTCATTTTGGAGAATCATTGAGGCAAACAGTGATTCTGCCTTGTGGTAAAGCCCTTGTTTTTGTTTCGTAACGACATAAAGATGTCAAAGTAGGATCTTCTTTATCAGTTACATATAAAGATGTGGTAGCGCACTGAAGCCTTCCCCCTTCATAGGCTGCCGAACTCTCCCAACTTTCATGTCTATTTCCATTCTTATTGTAAAAAAAATGCTGAAATCACAGTCTACAATGTCATTTCCAATTACTGACATATATTTTCTTAAAGCAGAGATATAGATGAAGACAATAATATTATGCTTGAGGGGAAATATATCAAATAAAGTACACTAAAAAAGAAAAAAAAATCTGAATCGATTTTCGACAATTTTTCATGCGAGAAATCTCCAAAACTAATGATATGCAAATCTCATTACATAATTTGCATATGTAAACAATAATTTCTGTTCGTGAAATTTTGCGTATCTCTTGTGCACTACTTGAACAATACATTTTGAAAGTTTCATACAAAACAAGCATGATTTGGCTGAGATATTCTCCTTGACTTCATGCTATGTGTAGAATGTCTGAAAAATGGTGAAATAGGGTCATTTTGTAGTGACATCATATATTACGTCATTTCGGAGGAAAGACCACGCATAGAACCCGGCAGCAATGCATTTTTGTAAACTTCAGGGTCCATGCCATCCAGCTATGGGGTCATTTGCTTGTCCAGCTTTCGGTTGAATAAACCTCCTGGGCTGCCGGACTATTCTTTTTTTTTTCTTTCTCAAAATAACGTAAACCAATTTGTAAGAATTGTAAACTCAGAATATATTAATGTGACTAACTGGATCAAAGCTAATAAACTATCACTTCTCCAAACCACTATCACCAAATTTATGCTTTTTAGAGATATAATACATATCTTACCCGACAATCTCATTTTTTATTACACTGTTCTTGAAAATGTTTCTAGGAGCAAATTCCTGGTGCTATTATTAATAATGAACTATCGCGGAATCCACACATTGATAATATTGGCAAAAGAAATTCAAGAAGCAAATGTTTTTTTTCCATCTCATATGCAGATTACACTATACTTTAATATTGATACACACAATTATTGTATTTTGGCATGGGATTATGTAATCAAATTTTAATCACAAAAAATAATGATGTTGCAAAAGAAGGCCCGTAGGATAATTTTTCAAACTCAATAGAGATCGCACATACCTATATCTTTTTTTTCAATAATAATATTCTTAAAGTGAATATCTTTTACAACTCACTCAATAAATGTATAAACTAAAGTTTAGGAGTGGATTAATTTTCCAACATATGTACTTTTTCAAAGCTTTCCATAACTAAGATCTCTTCTTCATTATAATCATGATAATACTGTAATTGCTTTTGAAATTTCTTGATTATTTTGTAACATTGCTTTTTTGTTGATTTTATGTGTATTTTTATGTGTTTTTTTAAACATTTGTCAATTCAGCTTAACAAGCTGCGATCATACGTTTTAATAAATCTTGAATCCTTCTTGAATCCTTGAAACTAAGTAAAGATGATCTCCCCACATTTTTTAAAAATAAATATTGTGTAAAGCTCTTCCATAGACGAGACAATTTAACTGTTATCACCTACCCCAAACCCGTATGATCTATTGGGAAAAAACTTTCTTTTCCTTTTGGACCAGTGTATCGGAATTTCCCACCGAACGACTTTAAAGAATTTCTAAACATTATTCTTCTAGCGCAAACTTAAAAAAGATGTTAATTTTCTCAATACTTCAAGCCAACACACAAACAAAACTAAAAGTATTAAAGTTTTACTATCAATAAATTTTTCAAAATATCATTCTAGATAATGATACTACATGCCGAACGACCTATGCACCTACCCTGTTCCTCTTTTTACTTTCAGTTTTACTTCCACACCCCCCCCCCTTTATATGCCTCCCCATTTTTCCTATTAATTTATATTGTTTGTTTTTTAGTTTTTATTATTGATGTTGTTAATATTGTAATTATTATATAAATTATTTTTCTCTCAATTCTATAGTTCGCTTTTCTTTGATATTTTAAAGATTACTTCTGTAAAGCTCGTCTTCAGTCCGTCTCTATTATTGTATATAGTTTTGTTCATCAGGTATCGAAAGTTAAAGGGCCTTTTATAAAAAGCTTTGCTTTTCTTGGCAAATCCCTCCGTTTTGTTTTGTATTCTTTTTATAGCCGAAATATTTCCAGCTCACTTTAGTTCCTGTATAATTTATATTCAATATTTTTTTCATTTAATGTAAAATGTCTGTTCTTTCACTTTGATGGTAATTTATTTTAATTGAACATGTTGAACGGAAAAGAATGAATCTAATATAATCTAAGTATATTATATTGTACACTTTTAATCTGATTGAAACACTAGGTTACTTATCCTTATAAAGTTAAACAAAACCCCGATGAATTCAGCAAACATGGGTACGTTTTTTTTTCGTTTAACATGTTTAATACAACCAGTATGTTTCGTGTTTTCGCACAGCTAATCCAGACCCATTCCAAGTTCGCCTTGTTGGAGGATCTAACGATGGTGAAGGGAGAGTAGAGGTACTACATGACGGATCCTGGGGTACTATCTGTGATGACTGGTGGGATCTGAGAGACACCAGGGTGGTTTGCAGGATGCTTGGGTTTGATGGAGCCTTGGATGCACCGGGATCTGCTAGATTTGGTCAAGGATCAGGTCCCGTTCTGCTGAAATATGTCAACTGTGAGGGAAAAGAAGACAACCTAGCAGACTGTGCTCACGCAGGAATTGGACGATACTCGTGTAGCCATTCAGGAGCCAATTGTTACTCAGGAAGTACGTTGCACCCCCCCCCCCCCTGTTACACCGACAAATGTAATAATCACCCACAAATGTAATAACACTTTACCCACAAATGTAATAACGCCCACAAATGTAATAACACTTTACCCACAAATGTAATAATTTCACCCACAAATGTAATAATGCACTCTACCCACAAATGTAATAATTTGTGATCACCCACAAATGTAATTATGACTTTACCCACAAATGTAATAAATTTAAAGGGATTTTGGGCAAATTCGTTCTAAACTAAGATCCTATAGTAAGTCTTTTTTTAGACCGGTTTTTCCAAAAATTTTAATATACGTTCATAGTCTTTTTCCAGACCCGGTTGTTTCAAAAATTATAATGCAAGTCCAAAGTCTTTTTTCCAGACCCGGTTGTTTCAAAAACTATAATATACGTCCAAAGTCTTTTTCAAGACCCGGGTAATTCAAAAATTATAATATACTTCCAAAGTCTTTTTTCCAGACCCGGTTAATTCAAAAATTATTATATATGTCCAAAGTCTTTTTTCAGACCCGGTCGTTTCAAAAATTATAATATAAGTCCAAAGTCTTTTTCCCAGACCCGGTTGTTTCAAAAACTATAATTTTATGTCCAAAGTCTTTTTTCCAGACCAGGTTGTTTCAAAAATTATTATATAATTCCAAACTAAGATACGATAATGATATTCTAGTAGAATAAAAATGAGAATCGAACTTAATCTTTTCTCCAGACCCAGTTAATTGAAACTGGCGGAAATGTAACAAAGACCCCAACTCTCTTATTTATGTTAAATAACTGTGTGTGTGTGTGTGTGTGTGTATTTGAGTTTTGTCAGACGTGTATCAATCAGATATGATTATTTATGTCTGGGACCGACCTTTAACGTCACCATCCGAAAGACGTGACCAGGGCTCGAACCTCTAACCTCTGCATCAATTTGTAACTTCCCCACATAGCTTGGATTACAGGCGCACGCCACAACGCCCAGTAACATGGAAATATAGCGTAGTCTTTCATCAAGACCCAGATCTTTCAAATAACAAATGAATATTAATAATAATAATAAATTAGTAATAATAAAAAAGCAAAAAAACACCCACGGTCATATTTATCTTGAATAACATGGAAATATAGCGTAGTCTTTCCTCCAGACCCAGATCTTTCAAACAACAAATGAATAATAATAAATTTGTAATAATAAAACAAGCAAACAAAAACCCGCAATGCTCTTTATGTTGAAAAACATGGAAATATAGCGTAGTCTTTTTCAGACCCTGTTATAGAATTCTTTTAAAACACAGCTACAACAAAACAAAGATCCTGCAATCTTATCAACATTGAATAACATGGAAATATGGTGCAGTCTTTCTGCAATCAAATGCCCAACTATCCTTCAAACTAAGAACCTTCAATAAATAAAAGTTTAGAGAGTTTTCTTTATTCCAGACCTTGGCATTTTCAAAAAAAGATAAATGAAATCCTCATAACTAAGACTAGATCATATTCTTGTACCTGCCCAACATGATCATAAGATGACTGGGGCAGTATTTCATCACCATTTATGTCCGATAAGTTGTCAGATATGACAACTGTCCTTGATGTTGATTGACTAAGAAGCAGTACTACCATGGTAAATGTCGGATAAAACGTCAGACAAATCCTATCATGAAACGCTCCCCGGGCTCTAAGTTTTGATGTTGTTTTTTTTTATTATAAATTTCTTTGCCTGGAAGAAAAAGTGAATGTTTAATTTCATCATTTATTACAGGATATTAGGCTGGAAGAGGGTTAAATTTTTTTCTTCTGTATTTTTTTAATAAACTGGTCTGGTCAAATTAAGTATGCGTTATCACAAGGGTTTTATAGTTTGGAAGATGCTGGGATCTAAGTTTTAAGATTAATGTTTCGCTTAATTTGTATTTTAAGAGAATTTGGTGAGGGGTAAAGACAACACTCTAAGCCCGAGCATTTTAAGTTGGTTTAATTTTGAAGATTCAATGTTTGTTTATCTTTTAAATAACCGGGTCTAGACGAAAGACTACGCATAATACTCGTGTTATTCCACAAGAATAGGAATATGACAAAGTCTTTTGTTTTTAAGAGATTGTTTATTTATTTATTTTATTCATTTATTCATTCATTGCAACCATGACAGTTGGATTATTGACAATTCAAAGAAGTACAATTAAATACACAATTACATATGAAATAAATATTTAAAAACCAGTGAGAAATTTGTAACAATATACAATGTACATTAATACCAAAAACAAACAGGAAATAGGGAATAATCAGTATATAAGAAGGAAAAGGGAATATGATGGATAAGCAGGGAATGAAAACAAGAATATATATTCAAAGTTGACAAAATACTCACATGAAAGAGGTGTGGGGGGACAAGTACAGACACCAGGGGACAAAACTCTGTTTGTAACTCTTTGTTTTACACATTGGCAAGGGAAATTGTTTTCTGTTTCTAAAATCATACTTATACTCTTTCTTTGATGGAAGGAGGTTATTCAAGATATGATCTGAATTTTGCGATTGGAGGAATAGCTTTTCACACATGATTTTCCTACGGTCTGATAGCAATTCTAAGTTTAATTCTTTGAGTGCCTCAGTGTACGATAATTGTGGGTTGATTATTCGTATTGCTCGTTTTTGTAAAGATTGCAGTAATTGCGATTGTTCGTTTGTTAACCCCCATGAAATACTTGGCAGGCATACTCAAGAACAGAACGTATACAAGCTTTGTAATACATACATAATTCATTACTAGAAAGGCCGGCTCTGCGTAACTGAACTAGGAGGAATAGCCGTCTTGCAGCTTTGGAATAAATTGCATCAGTATGGGTATCCCACTTCAACCGATCATTTATCCATAATCCTAAAAGCTTTGTTTCACTTACACGATCCAGCATTACGCCATCAATGGTTAGTGCGTGTGTCAAATCCATCTTAGTAAAGTTAATCACCATTTCTTTAGCTTTCTTTGAGTTTATATGCATGTCATTCTTATTCGACCATAATACCAATTCATCCAACGCACTCTGGAGTGTATCTTGGTTCCTAACGTTACACACATCATAGATAGTAGTATCATCTACATATTTGACTAGGGGAAAATTCAGATTCAAATCAGACAACATAATAATAAACAGGAGGGGGCCAAGTTTGGTCCCCTGGGGTATACCTCCATAACAGCATGACCAATCAGATGTAATTTGACCTATATTTACTCTTTGTTTTCTTTGACACAAAAATGAACGAATCCAATTGACAATTTTGTGATTTATACCAATGTTAACAAGTTTATCGATAAGAATCTTGTGGTTAATTCGGTCAAAAGCTTTTTGGAAGTCTACTAGTAACACTCTAATGGCTTGTCTCTTTAATAGCATCCGTTTCTTGATACCAGTGATGACACAGATCAATAAGTGCTAAGGTGGTAGAGGAGCTTGGAACGCTCCCAAACTGGTTTTTATCAAGATTTGGTGAATATTCTTTCCAAAGCCATTTCTAAATAAAATTCTCAAGAACTTTTCCTAAAACCGGTGTTAATGAAATAGGCCGTAAATCATTTTCAATTGAGACTGGAGGGTTCACTTTTGGAATAGGTATGATATTAGCCGACTTCCAAATAGGGGGAATATACGCTTGGGCAAACGACGCATTAAAGTTAGAACATACTGAACCAGCTAATATACTGGAGAACTCTTTAAGAATCCAGGAAGGAATTTGGTCAGGGCTGGTCGATTTGCTCGAATCGATTAACCTTAGTAGTTTGTATTGTAATTGTTTAATTATCCAGGTCAGGAAGAGACTTTGCACTTTTGTGCTATATGAACGCATTGCTATAGGGTTTAGTTTTAAGTAACCGGTCTGGAGAAAAGACTACACTTGATTCTCAATTTAATCTTAATGCATATATTCACAATATACACCGTGTAAGTTTAAACAACAAGGACATTAATTCCACTAGTTTTACTTAACTGGGTCTGGAGAAAAAACTAAGCTCGATTCTCATTTTTATTCCACTTGAATATCATTATCGTATCTAAGTATGGACTTATATTATTAATTTTGAAATAAATGGGTCTGGCAAAAGACTTTGGACTTATATTAAAATTGTTGAAATAACCGGGTCTGGAAAAAAGACTTGGACTTATATTATAATTCTTGAAACAACCCGGTCTGAAAAAAAGACTTTGGACTTATAACTTTTGAAACAAGTGGGTCTGAAAAAAAAAGACGGAGGACTTGCATTATAATTTTTGAAACAACCGGGTCTGGAAAAAAAAAACTTTGGACGTATATTATAATTATTGAAACAACCGGGTCTGGAAAAAAGACTTTGGACTTGTACTATAATGTCTTATTAACCGGGTCTGAAAAAAAGACTTTGCACTTTTGTGCATTGTTTGCGAACAATGCTGTGCCCCCAATGCTTTGTCTCCTCCGAGTCACGGTCCGCCACTGTGGGTAAAGTGTTATTACATTTTTGGGCGTTATTACATTTGTGGGCGTTATTACATATGTGGGTGCAAGATCCCCCTCTCTCTCTCTCTCTCTCTCTCTCCCTCACTATCAGTCTCTGCTAAACTAACACATGCATTTCTTTCCTGTCACCTACATGTAGATTACTGTAACTCAATATTTTCCAATCTCCCTCATACATACCTTGTTCCACTTCAACGGGTTCAAAACTCTCTCAGTAGGAAATCCGAGCACATAACTCCAATTCTGCGTTCTCTTCCTTGGCTCCTCATACATCACCGTATCTCTTTCAAAGTTCTCCTTCTCACCTACAAAATTCTCAATGGCCAAGTCCCAAAATATCTTACAGATCTCATTTCTTTAGGCTCTAGTACCTCCTCAAGACCTCTTCCTCCATCGTCTAAAATGCAGTTAACGCCTGGGGGCCCATTTCATAAAGGTACAGTGTCAGCGTCAAGTCCCAAAACAGCGTCAAATTCTCACTTGCAACGTCAAATTTGATATTTGACGCTGCAGCGCATTTCATAAAAAGTTGACGCACCAGAAGGAGTGTAAACTTTTTACTGGAGCGTCAAATAGGGTTAAACATTTTACGCTGGTCATGAGGGGGCGTCAAGTTGACACTGCAAAGGGTTTTTCAATGTCAAGTTGATTAAGAATGGCGTACGTTGATAAAAAAATGATAAAAATGATCAATTGCTTTCTTTTTTTTCTGTTTCTGACTTCCCCCACCCCCCCCCCCAGAAAAAAAGGTTGTGGCCATTGTTGAATCCATTAAATGATTTACTGGATCATGGATGGTTATTCGCCGTTGAAACCGATAACTTAAAATCATTTCAAATATGAACAAAAATAATCTTTTAATGTCATTTTCGATGTTTCATGCATAATTAGAGCCTACAAATTTACTTGCTTCAGGGTGATTTTTAACAGCACTCACTGCACTGTTGATACAACCATGCAAGCATTACCGACACAAATCGTCAAGTGAGGGACTGGGATTAAAATTGTACGGTATAACCTTTGTTGAAGGTGAAATTTCGACCGGCGATAGTGATACATTTTCACATTTTTCAAAATATTTTTTCCCTGGCAAAGGGCTAAAATACATGAAATTCTCTGAAAATATACACAATGGAGAAAGAAACAGCTGAAAAATTAATATTTCCTTCTTACTCTATTCCATGATCGGGATTATGCAAGCCATCACCCTGCTTCAACGGCTGGTCTTATGCTGCAGACCCTGTTTGCAGCTCCAAAATAACAATTTCGCCCCCGAAAAAATTAACAAGCAAAAAAAAGATTATTCATTTTCATTTTTTTTTCTTCTAATTTTGCTTCTCAAAGGTGGGGGCCTGAGCCGGCTGTGCCCCCCCCCCCCGATCCGCCAGTGCTTTCTTCCTAAACCTGTGACTTGAATTGAAAAAAACTGGAGAGAAGGGGGATTTCCCCCAAATCAGCCTCGTACATGACTATATATGTGTTTTTATGAAATGCAAAGTTGCTAGTATAGCAAGTAAAAGCTGATATTCTACCAGAGTTGCTATCATAGCAACTTACTATGACAGCAACTCTTTATGAAATGGGCCCCTGGACCTCGAACCTCTACAAAATATGGTGACTGCGCTTTTTCTTCAATCGCCCCTTCCCTTTGAAATAAGCTACCATCTTACATTCATAATGCCAATCCTGTGAATCAGTTCAAAACCCAACTCAAAACCTACTTGTTTAATAGATGATTCACAGTTGTGGGAAGGTGAATTGGAGGTGCACACCAGTTTTGATTGTTTATTATTACAATAGTTGTATTACCTGTTTCATTATCCCCTGCATGCCACTCTTTTTTTAAACCCAAGTACAAACCATAAACAGAACACAGTGCGCTTAAAAACACCAGTAATAAGCGCCTTATAAATGCTATGTATTACTATTATTAGATATCTTACCCTCTGCGCTTCCGTATTCTCAATTACTTTTTTTGAAGCGCCATATTTCTTGTTGAGAATCTATAATGCTCCACTATCCATTACGCAAACCAGCAATGTATCAGCGGATGGGGTTCAGAGGCCCTTGGTGGGGTCGAGGGGTCCGAGCCTCCAGAAGTTTTGGAATATAAGGCCTTTTAATTGCCCAGAGGGGCTCTAATTGATATCAACAGAAGAAATATAAATGCCAACAAACTGCACAATATTAATATCAAAAGAAAAATGACCTGTGACTTTGGGGACTTTTTCACAATATACCAATGATACCACTAGTTCAGACTGTACCAGATCGATTGGCTGAAGCAAGTGGCGCAGTGAGAAAACAACGAGGGGGCTAGACATGGCAGCTGAAGTAAAAGTATTGAATTTTTCAATACAAATATCTATATTTTGACATATTAAGAAAAAAATATTCCACTCTTTCCCTTTCCGTGAAACACTTGGGGGCCTCCAATCATAACCCCCATCTGTGCGCCAGTGGCTGAAGTTACGTTCCCCGATTTTGCAAGGGTTGAAAATCAGGCGTTGCACTGCACTAACGCCCCAAACTGCCCTTCTCTCTCTCTCTCCACAACTCACGTGCAGTATTATTCATTCAGTTCGTATTAAGCAAGAGTGCATGCAGGCAATACATCTGAGCATACATGTATTTCACTTTTACAACTTCGGATTTTAATCGGCTCCGGAAACAAAATTTCTGCTGGTTATGTCCCATATTCATAATCTTTTATGATCAGTATGTTCTTTGAATATATTATTTGATTAACTCTTAACCAAATCGTATACCCTGGAAATGCAAATTTCCCGCCGTAGAAATAGAAATCCTACAAACATGAAAAACGGGGTTTTCAAATCACTTGAGTGGCAAATAAACTTTGTACATCATAGAATAAATAAAAAGGAGAACACCATCGATCCTCCATAACAGGGGTTATCTAGTGCTAAATTGGACAAAATCTGAGGAAATCAATTAGCAATTAAGTGTCAAGTAAAGAGTTTTTATTTTCTCTTTGTATTAAAATAATCACCTAATCCTTGTTTCCAGGTTACTAATAGATACATTTTTTTCTCCCAAACTTTTTCCTTACTTTGATTTTTTTTATACCGGCTCCCGAGCGCCACTCCGCAAGGCTCGGTGCGCCAAAAGTGGCGCACGCGCCACCATTTGAGAATCCCTTCATACTTTCAAGTTTTACTACATCCAAGGTAAAACTTTAAAAAAAGGAGCATTATAATTTTCTGATCATAACTATCACCAACCCCTAAAAGTGGCCTTTAGTGGCACCAAAATTCAAAATTTAGCACTATTTTCACCATGAATAATCGTGTATTTCAAATTGTTGCAATCAACTGAAATTTCTGTGGTTCTTCCTTTGAACCATTTGCCTTCAAGCCGTCAATGGTATTTTGCATAAATAATTGGATCATTCCATTATCTTAGGAGGGGTAATGCCATTTCTAGACTTCTGAGAAATTGGAAAATGGCCAATCGGGGTTATATTTTACCTGCTATATAACAAGGCAAACGACAAGCGTTATCTCGCCTGCATATTGCAGTCATGAATAGACTGCATGTCAAAACTGTGCTATATGACTTCTGAGGCTGTCAGCAGTTTAGGGGTGAATTGTGGTTTCTGACAGTTTACTTATGCATTAATGGTATAGGCCTACTTTATCCCTAGAAAATCAGATAACACTAAGAATGCTGTTAATACTATGAAGCTATAATTATTTCTATGCAAGGAAATGAATGTTAGTGAAAAAGAATATATTTGATAATAATGTGAGTAAAATTATAAAATTAAATTAATTATTAAGATAAAATGAAATGTCAATCTTTAGCATTATGCTGGATGATGGTAGGGGCACAACTTTTTTCAATTTGTTTTGTACTGTCTACAGTATTACTAGAACATGCATATACAGCAAATCTGAAGGGTAACTTTGACAGCTTTTCTATTGTACCATTGGCAAATTTGTGTGTGAATATTATAAACGGTGCCAAGAACTATAGATCATTAAATAAATAACGAGTTTTTTAAAGAAAAACAAGTTAAATACAAAATCTGGTTCAGGCATACAGAGTACTGAGTTCTGAAGTAAAATGTTAGTGTTAAAAAGTATAAAATAATAAATTTCATGTCATTAGAGGAACAAAGTAGTTTGAAAGTTCATTGACCTTTGACCTTAATCAAATTCAACTCACATTCAAACCTGACCTGCACCTTCAAGAGATGGACCTCTGTTACGAGTTTGGCGATCCCACCTCAAAGCTATAGAAAGTTATTGTGTGTACAACACAGCACAGTGCCAGTCATGGAAAGTTCATTGACCTTTGACCTTAATCAAATTCAACTCACATTCGAACTTGACCTGCACCTTCAAGAGATGGACCTCTTGTATGAATTTAACAATCCTACCTCGAAGATATAAAAAGTTATTGTGTGTACAGCACAGCACAGTGCCAGTCATTGAAAGTTCATTGACCTTTGACCTTATTCAAATTCGGCTCACATTTGAACTTGACCTGCCCCTTCAAAAGATGGACCTCTGGTATGAATTTGGTGATCCCACCTCGAAGCTGTAAAAAGTTATTGGGTGTACAACACAATTGTTGACGACGTCGACGCCAAAAATAGTTATACCTATGTCTCGCTCCGCTACGCAGGCGAGACAAAAAAAAGGCCCAAACTTCTCTGGGCTGATTTTGGTTTAGTCATTTCAGGTTTCAAATCCGTGTTATTCTTTGCTCATCAGCCGCTAAAAGTAGGCCTTTCTGCATAATGGTAAAAGTGTACTTTTCAGACAAGATGTGTATCGGTTCTATTTTTGCTGATGTGACATCGGAGAGCATTCGCAATTGTAAAATTAGCCATTCTATTACCCAATATATTATTATGTTACTGTTTTGCAGTGTTCTTTATTCAGGTATTGGATTAAATCCACAATACAGAAATATACAGCTACAGGACACAATGAGCCTATGCATTATTTGTATGCACATATAGCATGCAATACTATTATATGGACTAATTATGACGATCAAAAATAATGTAATCATCCCGTTTCATGTTCAGGGAATTGACTACCCATTAATGAAACACGGAATGAATTTGAAGGTCAAATGTGGTAAAAAATTTTACCAAGAGAGGGCGTTTCCAAAAGGTTTATGATCTTCCATGCACATTTCAATCTCAAAACAGAAATAAAAGTGGGTTTGACTAAAAGGTAACTGAAGGGATATTTGTAAGTTATTATTTTGCTATTAAAAATCGCTGACATGCAGCAATAGTGTGTGTGTGAGGTCTAAGGTCCATCACCTGAAGGTGGGATGTCTTTAAAATCCTAATTCACTAAAGACAGCACCAACCTCTATTTAAACTATATGCTCAATAATCGGAATGATTCCAATATCATAATGGTCAGAAAACTCAAATATTCAATAAATATTCTTAGAACGACTTACAATATACATCAGTGAGAGGGCTGCATGTATAAAGATAAAAGATCTTTAAAACCAAATGGACACTGAGGAACATTATCAAAAATAGTCAAAATATTGCATTAAGAGTGGGCAGTTGAGATGTATATCATCTGTTAAAGGAACTGTAACATTAACAATGGATTCCGGCCATGGGGAGATCAGTGCAAAGAAGATGACTGAAAATGGCTTGGCTCTGACAGAATTAAAAAAGAAACACACCAAAAAGTTTATCCAAAGTGTACGGCTCTATCTGAATAATTACATGGAATAACTAGTTTGAGAATCGGTCGCAAAATTCACAGTAAAATCTGATCCAACCTGTCTGTGAGAAATGAGAATGGAAAGAATAATAAACACAAATATATTTAAGCAGGCCTTTGTCTGAAGCAGAAGCAGGCTAAAAAAAGAAATAACCTTCTTGCTGCTGACTCAATATGCCCAAACATGCCAAATGAGAATGAACTGCAGCTTGATAAAAGTGAAGACGATGTTGATAGCAAATGCCATATTGTGTATCATTGCTTCCAAGAGCTTCCTTAACTCTTTCACTCACAGCCAAAAGGGAGTCTGGGTGAATCTCAAATGGGAGTCCAGCACACGGTTGACTCTATGTCAATATTGACTCCATTTAGGGAGTAATGTGACTCCCCTGGGGAGTCATATATCATGCTCTACCACATCATTACACCAAGAGAAAATACTCCCCAAAAATGTACAATTTAGAAAAGAAATTTCAGTAAAACTTATCTTCATCGAAGAATCGGTCTTTCAAATTGTCTACATGAAGAAGATTCTGGAGCTATTTGTTTTACAGGGGGTATAAAAGGCCTTTCCATTCTACCATGATATTCATATTCCATATCAAGACTTGACATCCCGATATTTCAATAGGATTCGTTGCATCCATTTCTATACGAAGGTTAAATTTGTAAAATTGTACACTACAACAACAAAAAAAAATAAATAAATAAATCGAAAATGCAAAACTAGTCTTCCAATGAGTTGGTAACACTAATGGAAGGTTAAACCAGGATGTTCAATATAGTTCACATGAAATGTATGTAATATTTATTAGATCCTTCTCCATTATTATTTAATGTCAATATGTCAATGAATATTTCAATTTGAGTGTTTCCCCCTCAAAATTCACAGAACCATTCACAGTTCGTCTCAGGAATGGATCAAAAGCGTCGGAGGGGAGGGTAGAGATTATGTATAACGGATCCTGGGGGACCATCTGTGGTAGTAGCTGGGACATCAACGATGCGAGAGTTGTATGCAGAATGTTGGGCTTTGATGGAGCTCGGGCAGCACCCGTTTCTGGAGAGTTTGGCCGAGGTGAAGCCGACATTTTCCTTTCTGATGTCCAGTGTGACGGCACAGAAAACAGTCTGGCAGATTGCAATCACGCAGGCATAGGAGTCAACAATTGTAACTACGCCATTGATTCGGGTGCTATATGTTTCTCAGGAGGTATATTTCTCTCAAACATGTACATGTTATTGAAATCCTAATATGAAGGTCGGGTTGATTCATGAAATCGCTTAAGTGGGTATAATAAAGTGCATTATTTATATATATATATATATATATATATATATATATATATATATATATATATATATATATGTATATATATACGGCGTTCAAAGCTGGGGGCCCGGGTTCGATTTCCGGCAGAGACTTTATTTCGGCATCACCAATTTTTCCAAAGGGTAGATAGATCTGGGGATTCTTGATTTAAGCTACGCCTATCATTGTTCTCTTCATCCATTTCTTTACAATATTTAAATAAAAAAGAGTTGCCAAAAAGTTGTTGTTCATGTAAAGCTTTACACACACACACATATATATACAGTGCGTCCCAGAAAAAACGAAACCGAGATTTAGCGATCATTTATCATTACTTAATCATAAGTAAAATAGACAAATTACCTACCAAATTAAAGCTTAGAATCTCCTCTTTCATCTGATATTACTTAGTTTATTTCTTATTCATGCATGAGTGAGCAATTTGAAGAAAGGATACCAAAAGCTCATTTGGCGAGGGGTATCTGGGTTTCAAATAGAGAACCACATTTTTGAAAAGTTCAATATCTCCTCTTTAATTTGATACCTAAATTACAGGAAATGGTCAAGAAATAACAAAGTTCTGGTCATTTGAAATAAGGCTTGAATTTAAATAATTTCATAAAATGGAGAGGTTCTCCAGGCTGGCTTTCAAACTCACTCAACACTCCGTTTTGTTGACGATCAGTCATGCATTAAATCTTTTGTTCACCATGCGAAAGCTTCTATGGGAAACCGGTGAAAACACGTTTATCTAAATCTCGGTTTCGTTTATTCTGGGACGCACTGTATATATGTATATATATGGCCCAAGGTTAAAAACCAAATATATTGCTCGCAATAGAATCATATTGGCTCGAGTCTTTAGACGAGGGCAATATGTTTCTTTTAAGTTAATATGTTTTATGTTCCCCGAAATAAAGCCAGTCAATATTTTTATTACCCAAATAAGACATCTAGAGCATTTTTTTATATTATATGTTACCTTTTAAGAATGGGAATCTATTTTTTCATGATGAACAGACTGGGCCTGTGAACTTTACCATTGTGACGTAATTGAAATGTCGCGTCCCTGGCTTGGGGAGGCATTGTCCAGCATTGTCTCATCTTCATTAACATTATGACGTATAACAATGCGTGGTTCAATATGACGCCTGTAAGGACGAGTAGAATACACTGATGTCAGCTCTACTTATTGCGCGCTACATTTTTACGAATTTTCTCATTTTCTCATTGATTTCCCACAGCGGGCAATAATTTGGGTCCATGGATAAACAATTGGAAAATTATTAACCGCCATTTGATCACAGTCATAAGCAAGCAATCATGAATTAAAGTTGCCCTGCTCAGATGTCTGATAGGGTTAATGGTGACAAATATACACCAAACATAAAGAGGACAATGTAATGACCAGGACTTAATGAAACATAGGTTCATGCAATATTGTCGTATATGCTTTGAATAGGAGCAATACATGGAGAAAGGGAATATTCTGTTGGAAAATAAAGAAGGGTGTTTTTCTTTCCCCTACTTGTTTAAATACGTTATTATTTTGGTTTTCTACATCCTTTTACAGTACGTCTAGTTGGAGGAACTAATAATGCTGAAGGCACAGTAGAGATTTTACACGATGGCTCCTGGGGAACTGTATGTGATGATTCTTGGGATCTCAAGGACGCGGAGGTCGTTTGCAGAATGTTAGGATTTGTTGGGGCTTTGGAAGCTCCGGTTGGTGCTCACTTTGGTAAAGGATCTGGGGCCATCTTTCTCGATGAAGTACAGTGCAATGGAACTGAAATCGATCTTGAACATTGTGATCATGACGGTATTGGTGTCCACGACTGTGCCCACAACGAAGATGCCAGTGTTATCTGTATCCAGTCAGGTATAGAATCATTGTGAATGGTATATTACAGCTGCGTATTTTAGGCAGTTTTTGTTTTCTGCAGAAATCATATTTTGTTTTCAAACGTTATATCTTGGTATTAAACAATGATTCTTTCATTGCATTTTTCAGAGATAAGCCATGGTTAGAGTACATTTTTATAAAACAGAAAAGTCCTGTTCTTTTAATATCCTTTGGTAAAATTTTCTTTCCACTATTATATTAATTCCAGATCTCACAACTCAAACGACATCTCCGAAAATAATCATTGTTTACGGGGTATGTATCATACTTTCGAGCGTCTTCGTAGTGTTAACACTTACATATTGTATACGGATGGTCAGGAAGAAAAGGGCGAGGAGCAACCTAGAAAATGAAATTTACATGGATGTCCAAGACACAGGATCAAATAAGGGCCCGATCACACGCTCTACTTATCAGGAATTGAATTCTCCACCTAAACTTCCAGAACGACCTCTAACGACGATTGGTCAAGGAAGTACCATGAGATCGTCTGGCCAGCGGTTTAATAACGACGATGAGCAGGTTCTGACACACCATGACAGAAAACGTGACAGTAGCCACGAATATACAGAAATGGGAACCACGACCAAGACTGTTTCCGCGAACAGGAAGGAACATTGCTATGCTTACAACATCCATCTAACAAGAAGGCAAGAAGATTCAGGTGAGTCGACAAGTAATGGGCAGTTCATCATTCAAAACCAACCACACGGGTATATGGTTATGAACACTGTGTTAAAGACCCAGACCGGACCCAAAAATGACATTGACAAATTATATACCAATCAAAAGCTTATAAGCTACTAAATACAGCATTGTGAGCTTTATTCATTTTCACCCTTCCCAGCTGAGTATTTTGCTTAAGAATATTCCAATTATCGGGCTTCGAACCCGGCTTAGAAAATAGGCTTTATTGTGCTTTTCAAATGCCTCGAGACCGTGACGTCACGTTGTGTAAGAAGCGTCGCGATTCCATAGGTTTGTACACAGAAAAACTGGGTTATTTTTTTTGCTTTCCAGATTACGCATTTCATTTTCTTCACTTCCATCACAGAGTGATATCACATATATTTTTTCCTACATGCTTAAATTATGAAATCTACAGTTTTGAACTAGTTTTTGCCATATTTTATTTCCTGCTTATTTGGCGTAGATTTCAAATCTATCTGCATTCAGATTATGTATCACAACTTTTCCTGACATAGCAATTTAGGCCCAATAAGAGCCAAACAAAGAAGTCACAAAAAAGGCAGTGAATAGTTGTAGGTTTCCATCAATTTCAACAGTGAATAATTGTGAGTGCCATTTTCATCTGAAAACGAAAAAAAATGGATTCATAATATAGAAATGGAAGAAAATACCCAATGCTTTTGTACACAAACCTATGGAATCGCGACCCTCCAGACACAACATGACGTCATCCTTTCCAGGCGACGTGGGGTGCTCAATCGAAGCGTACTTTGGAGGAGCAGTTTCTTTGATTTTTATCTAATATTTCTAAAAAATGGAAGATGTATAGAATATTTTTGGTATATTTGTATTGTATGAATCATTGCCTTTCTTTTAATATATGATTGTTTTTACCCCGGTCAGGGTCTTTGAAGAAGATTGATGAGGGAAAAGATGAAGATATTGACGGATATCTTCTTCCAAGTAAAACTAGCGAAACGCAACAATTCCCGATTCGAGATGAACATGCCGCCGCAACTATGCCCGCAGATAACGACAAGACATCGGAATCAAGACCAGATTGCTCCGAAGATGAAAACGCACGGTTACAAAAAGAATTACAAAACACAAAACGACTTAGTGCACATGAATATTTAGATATGACCACTTTTGGCCAAGGAATGTCAAAGGAAAATGAAATGGACACCGACGGATATCTTCTACCTACCGCTTCTGGTGTCGGTCGTGAAATGAACGACTAATAGGTTTTTTCCAATTGAATTCATGAAGTTTATGAATTAACTACGGTCCTCTAACTTCTATTTTTCATGGTTAGAAAGTAGAAATAGGATAGAGAGTAGGACAATGTGTATTTCTTACGCATCAGGTTCTACTAAATACCATAGAAAGCTTCTCATATGCCAGATAATAATTTATGAAAGAATAAAAAACAATTAGAAATTAACTAATTGATAAAGTAAATCGATTTCCGGATAAATGAATGGCACAAGGTTCAAATTTATTGTTGACTTGATGAAAATAAAAACATCGTATTTGTTAAAAGTTCAAAATTTCCATATCGACATTAAAAAGTCTAATGCAATTATAGATCATGAACATTTCAATTACATCATTATTTGATCCTGATTAATGAAAAGGGATCGTTGACTACACTCCAAAACCAGTGAGTAAAATTTTACCCAATATTTGGTAGAGAGGAAACATGCATGTTTGCTTGGTATTTTTAACAGCCCATATTTGGTTATTTCAACGAACAAAACTCCAAAATTAATTATTCCTCAACCATCTATTATTCATTTTAAGAGCATATGCTACCATGCATTAGTCAAATTGAGTCTTATCGCTATTTGCAAAGAATTATCTTAATCAATCTTAATCTATTAGATAAATAGTGTATTCCTGACGGGATCAAAGGCGATTGACATAAAAATATATAAAAAAAAGATCACATTTATTGACTTTCGTAAAATAATGAATGGTAAAAAGAAAAAAAAATATTCAAACAGATTAAATGATTGTTTTGGACCTAGCCAAATTTTAGGGATTTTGGGTTGGGTCCCCATGCTGCATAGAAATTATCACTTTGATAACGAGACATATGCCACCCTATTTCAATGTTAAGCAATTAGTGTATCTAATTATACTGATAAACCATAGAAAAGTTGATAGAGATTGTGTTTCTCCTACAGCGGACTCAATGTAAATCTCGGATGGCCATAGACTGTCGCTATAAAGTTTCACATCATATATATTTTCCACATATCAAAAATACCCTTTGTTTCTCCTTTCAATTTTGTCCAAAACAATTTATGTCCATTTCGTTATTGGGAATGTAACCCTATCGAAACAGAGAAATGAATGTCTTTGTACCCACGCACGAGCGAACAAAAAGAAAGTCAACACGAGACGATGTTTTATCAGCTTGATAATGGTTTATGAAAATACTATATAAAATGTCTGCAATAATAAAAATCAAATGTAAGAAATGTTTTAACTTCAATGTGGAAAGTAAGAATGAGAAAGATGTTGTAAAATACTAAAATTAAGAAACGTTAGATCTATAGTCATTTAAATGGGAAGACGAGGAGATTTGGAGTCATCATAAATTATATCAAAACAGCGAAAGGTTTTGAATAAAAAAAATGGTAGTTTCCCTTTGCTCTGCAATGGTAATATTTTTATGTTGACAGTTTGCATTTTTATAACACAATTAATGGTGATGGGGAACAGATTTTAACTTCGAACAGGCAGGTGTACCAGTCCTAAATGAAAAGAATAAGTTTTGCAAAAGCAACCTGACATCACCACAAAGACGATTATTATTGTCATTATTATTTATTCGGCAGAATGAAACATAATACAACATATACAAACAATAGGATAAGGAGAGTCACATGGATGCCGGGAAAGGAAAAAGATTAACTAAATAACTATAACCCGAAGGTCTTCCTTTCCAATCCATGTGACTTTACAAAGATAAACATGCATGTAACACAAAAATTGTAAAATACAACTGTAGGGGAGTCCGGGGCCAGCTAGAACACGGGGCAAGCCGAAACACTGCAACCCCCTCCAAAACTAATTCATGCAACACCGCCCTCAATCTATCCCTATTAACAATACAAGTGTTGAATTATCATTGCAACAAATTGAGGGCAGCACCGCACAAATCTACATGTATTTCACAGGCGCCAAAGAAAACCACAATGCTCCAACCCACCCCAAGCCCCAACCAACCCCGGCCCCCACAGTTGTTGAAGATAATAACAATTTAAATTAAAATGAAATAAAGAATAAAAAAATGAAATAAAAAATCAAATGAAAATTAATAAAAAGGTAGTGTATATATTTCACGAAAGTTTTGATGTAAAAATCTACGCACTATGGTTCAGGAGAACAGACAAATCACATGAGGGGTCCAGGCAACGATTTAATCCAACGAAATTGTTTGAACGAATAGCAACTTTTTTTTGGTAGATATTATAATTCTGTCACACATAATGACTATATATTTTTTTCCTTCTTTAATTAAGAAACAATGCGATGTATGTTTAGAATTTTGAAGTATAATATCAATCGGGTGTATCCGATCAACGAAAATACGAAAAGAAAAGTTTGCCCAATAAACACCACAAGCATTTTTCCTGGCAGAGCATGGGACCCGTATCGCAGAAATGAAAATCGGAAAGGAATTGTTTGTAGTCTTAACTCCACAGAAAGTCACCAGGTACTCGAGATCATGAGCGTTAGGAATGTAAAGAACTTGAGATGGCGAATAACCTGGAAGTGAATTAATTGTTAGTAGACTTGTTTTATCTGTACTGAATGAAATACATGTAACTTGTGTATGTTTCCTAGACTCGTGATCTATAGGATTAATATAGCACAGAATTATGATCATTTAATTAAATTTGATTGATCAGTTATTCCTAACCGATAAACATTGCTCGTATTCAAATGAACAATTTCAAATAGATGGTAAGGATATTCAAATATAACATCCCCATCTCACACGATTGACTGTATTTTCTTTCATTCAATTCAATTTAATCGTTTCATTTCAAGTTTTCAATTTGTTGAGTTTACAATCATTATACAGTTGACATCGTATTTCTTAGTAACATGCTATTACATCTGAAATACATATAAGGATTCACAAAATATGAATTGAAAGGAAGAAATTGCCAGAGCCTGTACAATGTACATGTTTTTTTCAATTCAATTCAATTCATTTATTTCCATATTCAAATTCAAATTGTACAATGTAAAAAACATGATAAAATACAAACAAGAATCAATTAAGAATGACAAAAATACAACAACAAAAATACAAAAAACAACCAAAGAAGCAGAACATAATGTAATCTGAATACGGAGGAATTGCCAAAAAGCCAAAGACGCTTATCGAGGGCAATCCCAGAATGAGAGTAAAAAGATACATTCATATCATAAAAAACAGAAAGTGCGAGACAGACAGGCAGAAATTAGAGAGAAGGGGGTTGGAAAGAAACGGGACAGTGATACGGAAAAAATGAGAATAGAGAATTGGCATTAAAAAAAGAAGATTACGAAAATAAATTATACATGCTAAGTATATTAAAAATCTACATGCAGTATATATGCCTTGTATTTACGTTTGAATGTTAACAAAGTCGGACATAATTTAAGTTCATCTGGAATGTTATTCCAGCATCTAGAACCAATGAAAGCAATGGTAGTTTTTGAGAAATTAAGTTTTAAGAAAGGTAAACGTAAATCCCCTTGTGCCTATATGAGTGTATTGCACTATTCTTAGTAAAAAGATCATTAAAACTCATGGGCAGTATACCTTTGAAATAAGAATACATAAATATGGCAACTTGTAGGTGATTAATTTGAAAGACATTTAAAACATTCATTTTCTTAAAAAGAGGAGAGCTGTGACTTAAAGGTGGAGCATTGCACATAGCCCTAATTGCACGTTTTTGTAGTATGTATAATCGGTTTAAAATAGTAATTCCACAGTTTCCCCAAACAATATTACAGTAAGACAAATGGGGTATATAAAATCATTGAATTGTATAGCATCATTAGTACTTTAAAAGGCACGACATGTTTAATACGATTTAAAACACCAATAGCCTTAGTTATCTTAGATGATATATTATTAACATGTTCATTCCAGGTAAGCTTTTCATCGATTGATATACCCGAGAAATTTGTGTGCTCTACTCTTTTGATATTGACATCACCTATTTGAATTTGCATATCAAAGTTATGTAATGAATATTTTTAGATTTAAAAAGCATATATGAAGTTTTGTCAAAATTAATTATGAGACGGTTGGATATAACCCCAAACAATATTACAGTAAGACAAATGGGGTATATAAAATCATTGAATTGTATAGCATCATTAGTACTTTAAAAGGCACGACAAATTTAATACGATTTAAAACACCAATAGCCTTAGTTATCTTGGATGATATATTATTAACATGTTCATTCCAGGTAAGCTTTTCATCGATTAATATACCCGAGAAATTTGTGTGCTCTACTCTTTTGATATTGACATCACCTATTTGAATTTGCATATCAAAGTTATGTAATGAATATTTTTAGATTTAAAAAGCATATATGAAGTTTTGTCAAAATTAATTATGAGACGGTTGGATATAAACCACTTGTAAACATTTCTTAATTCAGTATTGACAATAACATTTGTTTCATTTAAGTTTTGACCTGAAATAAATAAATTAGTATCGTCTGCAAACATAATTGGACAAAAATATTTACTAACATATTGAAAATCATTTACAAATATTAAAAAGAGCAAAGGCCCGAGGATTGACCCTTGTGGCACTCCGACAGTTAAATCAAGTTGGTCAGATGATACATTGTCAATACATACAAACTGCTTTCTATTAAAAAGATAACTTTTACACCAATTGTGTATATTTCCCCTGATACCGTAATATTCAAGTTTCTGCAATAATATATGGTGATCAATGCAATCAAACGCCTTTGAAAGGTCCAGAAATATTCCAATTAAAAACTTTTTCTGTTCAAAAACATTGGCAAGAGTGTTTGTGAAATCTAAAAGAGCAGTACTCGTTGAGTGACCTTGTCTAAAACCAAATTGTCTTTCGTATAAAATATTGTTTTTATCAATATAATTCAATAATTTATTATATACAATTTTTTCAAATGTCTTAGTAAAAACAGATAAAAGAGAAATCGGACGATAGTTAGAAACTTTTTCTTTATCCCCTTTTTTAAAAACTGGAATTACTTTAGCCACTTTGAGTTTATCGGGGAATATACCTAACTCTAATGACATATTAAAAATATTGCACATAGGTTGTAAAATAAAACATAACGACTTTTTAAAAACTTCAATATTGATATCATCAAATCCCGGACTCTTATTTACCTTGAATGACGTGACTACATCAATAATATCAGCTTGACTCACTGGAGTTACAAACATGGAATGATCTATTCTTCTTTTCATAAAAAAGGAAAAATGCAAATCGCTCGATGGTAAACTAGTTATAAGTTTAGATCCAATTGTACTGAAGTAACTATTAAAATGTTTAAAAATTTCAACCATATCTTTGGTTTTCACATTATCATCATCTTTAATAACTGTACACTGATATTTTACTTTACGTTTGTTAATAACTTCATTGATGGTCTTCCATGTTTTACTAATATTACCGTTGAGTAAATTTGTTTACCTAATACTTCCTTTTACATCTTCTAACTTCGGTATTGGATTCATTTCTGAATTCTTTTTATTTATTTCTTTTACTCAATGATGGATCTTTAATGAATTTACGATATAAATTATGTTTCTTTTTACACATCTTCCGTAAAGTACTATTAAACCATGGTTTATTATCTTTAACATTGTATTTGAAAAGTTTGAGAGGGAAACATTCATCATATAATAACTATAAAATGCATCAAATCTAGCATTAACATCAGTAAAATTATAAACAAAAGACCAATTTTGTTTTTGTAACTCCATACAAAATTGAGAAATTGAGTCACTATTAATACTTCGCTTTTGATAAAACGAAGGTAAAGAATTGCACTTTTTGTAATTTGAAATTGCATATATTGCACAATGGTCACTAAAATCACATGTAAGAATTCCAGTACGACTAACACTGTCTGGTACATTAGTAAAAACATTATGAGTGTGGCACTCTCAGAGGTAACTCGAGTAGGTTTAGAAATTAGAGGAGAAAATGAAAATGATGTTAATAGATCTAAAAAAGTTTTTGATAGTTGAGAATTGTACATCAAGTTGATATTGTAATCTCCAAGTAAAAAACAATCCTTCTTTTCATGCAAGGCATTTTGCAATATAAGTTCTAATTTATCAAGAAATAATGTAACAGATTTATCTGGAGGTCTATATATGACATAAATCAAGAGACTGTTGGAGGAACGATTTCTTGAAATTTCAATACACATGCATTCAATAACATCATCCATAAGTTCTAAATCTGTTCGTCTTGTAAATAAGATATTATTTCTGATATAAATTCCTACTCCACCTCCTCGCTTAAAAACACGATTTTTGGCAAGAAAGGCATAATTGTGCAAGTTAAAATAAGTACTCTCGTCCTCTTTCAGCCATGTCTCAGTTAAACCTATAACTGAAAATTTATCATTAAAGCAATTTAGAAATAAATTCATATGATCAAAATTTTTCTTAAGACTACGGCAATTCATGTGGATCATTGATAAGTTTTCATTGTTTAAATATCTACAAGTATTAAAATCATTAGGGGTTGTGTAGGGGAATCAAATTGCAATCTATCCGAAATCGTCATAAAAGATGGTGGTGTAATAAATGTGTACTGCTGTGAGTATTTCATAGACATGCATGCAAATTCATTGAATAAGAAAGAAGCACAATAAGGAAACATATTTACAGAGACATCTAAAAACGTAGTACTAAAAATAAAAATAAAAATGCTCTGAATACTACAAAGAGTGAGTTCCAATTTTCAACTTGGGTTGTAGCCAGGAGCAAGACAAAGTCATTAAAATGTTGCAAGTTCAAATGTTAGAAAGATACATTACATCAAGGCCTCACTAGGTTTTCCAGTCGTCTGAGATCGAGTGCACTTCTGATGCTTCGTTTCTCGGTTCCTCTTTCGGTTTTGATGAGGGCGATGATTCGACCATCACTTGTCCAGGTGTTGGCTACTTGGGGACAATTCTTCGTTTCCTTGAGAAGCTTTGCGTTGATGCTTGTCAAATCCTCTTGAATCGATTTGCGTTGTCCCGCTAATTTCCGACGGTTTTTCATGACAGCTTGGCGCATACGATATGAGACAAACTTCACAATTATTGGACGGGGTGGATGGCGTCTACTTGTAGAGTCTGGTTCCTTCTGCTTGTTAGATAACCTGTGACTTCTCTCAATATCCCCTTTGGTAAGTGGTACATCCAGGACATCATTGGAGAGTTTCACAATTACATCATTGGTGTCTTCATTGGTAGTTTCTTCGATGCCAAAAATCGGAGACAGTTTCGGCGAGAGTACTGTTCTTGATCATTTGCATGGTTTCTCAGGACATCGATGGTTGTAGATTGCCCTTCCAACTTTGCTTGAAGAGATTTGATCTTCTGCTCCTTCTCTCTGCTTCCATTCTCGAGGTCAAGGATTTGACCTTCAAGTCTTTCTACAGCAGCTGTAAGTTCAGAAAATCGTCTATCCAATGCTTTCTCAATGATGGCGAGGAAGTTGTCATTGGACATAATGTCTTTAATAACAGCAGTCACAACCTTCTTGTGAGCAGCTTTCTCTGCAGTAGACCTTGTGCTCACTGAAGGTGTATTTGGCATGATGAATAGAGGTATAAGGACGTAAGTAGTCACAGAATGCGCTATTCAGGTTTGCATTGAATAATGAAGAGCAAGTTTCAATGCTGTCCAATTCACGGTTGAGTTGCAATGAATGGAGACTGTGTCCAAGAATCACTTCAATATATTACAGAGGCAAGTAAGGAGTTTTCAAGCACAAAAAAGTGAAGGTATGGGACTGTACAGTAAGTCAGTACAAAATATCACACAGCTGGTCAAACTTGAAGGTAGAATTCTCACCAGTTGCACTTGAAAATTTGATGTAAATATTGCTCCTGGCTTCTCTTCTGTAATCCTCACAGTTAGTTCAGTCACTTTCATAAGCTAATATACAGAAAGTAGAAAATTCTGGATAAAAAACTGGTAGAACTGGTAGAATTAGAAACTGGTACTTGGTTAAACTCTTAAAACAAACATGTAAGCCCCTAGAAAGCGTAGATATATATATATATATATATATATATATAGTAAAGAAATGGATGAAGAGAACAATGGTAGACGTAGCTTAAATCAAGGTTCCCCAGAGCTATCTACCCTTTGGAAAAATTGGTTATGCCGACAAAGGTAATTGGTATAGTGTCGAAAATCTGTCTTTCTGACGGTCAAAGGGATCTCGGTCGGCCTAGCCACTAGCCCGTCTCTGTGGTCTAGTGGTTAAGGCACCGGCGTTCGAAGCTGGGGGCCCGGGTTCGATTCCCGGCAGAGACATTTTTTCGGCATAACCAATTTTTCCAAAGGGTAGATAGCTCTGGGGAACCTTGATTTAAGCTACGTCTACCATTGTTCTCTTCATCCATTTCTTTACAATATTTAAATAAAAGAGTTGCCAAAGCTGTTGTACATGTATAGCTTCACACATTTATATATATATATATATATATAGTAACTTATTAGTTGTAAAGTAATCGATTAACTGTAATAGCAAGAGCTATCAAGCACTAATAGCACTTGAACTAGGATAAAATAATATTTTTGTCTATATGATTTACATACATAGTGGTTTCTCCGACAATAAATCGAATCAGTTTTAACTACAAGAATTGAATTTTGAAATCTATTCTGTCTTTGGGAAGGGAACTGCATCATACTACTTACTTTAAAAACTTTGTTAGTGGGTTTTTTATCATGTTAGTAATTTACTTGACTTGGAGAAAAGTAAATGACATATAATGCGCTTACAGACAACCAATAACAATGAATATAAGAAAACTTAAACGTTTACAAGAGTCAGAAGTTTGTGTGTTTGGTACGTCGTGTGAGTGGGGTGCATCCGAGGGTTTGGGAATGAACTTGTGAGGATCGATGTACATTAATCCAGTTTGGTTTCGATGGAAGGCAAGCTACCTTTTGAGTCCAACAGAGAAGGAAAATTCACAAGACTCCTAAACCGAGCGCCCTATCCCTCCAACCCCTCGTGAGTCTCGTTAACATGCCGTTCAATTTGAGGGTATGTGTGTGTGTGTGTGTGGACCAATGAAGGCGTGAGTGGGAGTGGCTATATGTGACAGAGAAAGGAATTTGAGTGTTATTGAGAGTGTGGGCGCAGTGGCAGGTTAAGATGTGCTGTGTTTAGCGAGTGTCAGAATCGCATGTGGGTAAATGTGAGGGCGTGTAGATAATGGTGTGAGTGCATCCACGAGTGCATGACTATGTGTGGGAGTGAGAATGAGCGTGTGTGTGCATTTGGGGATGTATAGTGATGAGAATACGATGTGTGTGTTTCTATGAGTGGTAATAGCATTATGGTAAATGTTAGGTTGTATTTGTTGATGCGTGTGTGGGGGTATGTGAGTAAGGAATCAAGAGCTGTGTGCGGGGATGAGAGTTGTGTATACAGTTCCGGATTTCGCCTAGTGGTGAGTGTAAAAAATTTGTGTGTACCGCTGATGTGTTGGTAAATATGAAGAGTGTGCGAGTGCAAGTGAGAGTTTAGGTGCAGTTGTGGCCCTGACCTGTAGTGGTGGAATTCGCCTGATTAGACAAATGAAAATCCCGAGTTTGTTCCCTACCACGGAACTTATGCCCGTAAGCAGGGAATGAAAAAAGTGCTCTTTAATTCTACATTAATTTGAATTGAAGCGCTTCACGCATTCTTGGCAATTATTTGGGCACTACTTTAAAAAGGTTAGTGTGCGTGCCCGCGTGGGTACGTGTGTGCAAGAAATAGAGAGGGGTGGAGGAGAGAGGAAACGAGAGCGGGTTTTTTTCAGGATTTTGGGCCTATAAAATTTGTATCAAATCAACCCATTAGACATTGCCCAAATTTTGATCATTGTACACCCCACGGATTTTTCAAATTTATCATGCACTCCCTGTTGTAATTTGACATCTCACATCTTTTCAATGGCGACACACTTTTCCAACACACTTTTGAGATGAATCTTGCATGTCTTTATCCAAGATGACTGCGCCAAAATTCAAAAGAAATAACTCAAATAGCATGTTGTTACCATGGCAACACGCATTTGAAAACGTGTATTGCATTTTTTTCTACCAATGTTGGTGCCAACTTTCATCAAGTTTTTGATCCACAATGAGTTTTTGGTGGGCCATAATATGTGGTTACCATGGCAACACAATTTCTAACAAAATTGAAAAATGTGTCTTGCACTCCTTAACTCCAGAGCTATGTGTGTGCCAAGATTCAAGTAAGTTGGTTGAAAACTGATGTTATTTGAACCGCAATGTTTTTAGCTAATTTTGCCACATATGTTGCCATCATGGCAACAAGATTTCCGACACAGGCAGAAAATATGTCTTGCACATTTTTACCTGAAGACCAATGTGTCAGCTAAATTTCATGGGAATTGGTTGAAAACTGATGGAGCTCAAACCGCGAGATTCTTTCCTATTTTTCGCCGTATAATATGTTATAACAATGGCGACATGATTTCTGATAAATTTAAAAAAATTGTCTCGCACATGTTTACCCCCAAACCAATGTGTGTTCCAAATATGAGGATTGGTTGATAGTTGAGGAAGTAGTTCGAAGCGGAAGATTTGCAACGTACCGACCAACCGTACGCTGATTCTTATTTATCCCCTTTAAACTTAGTTTATTTTTTGGTGGGGGTATAATCACCAGGGTATTAAAATCCAATTAGAAAAAAATAATACTTAAAACAAAAAACATATCCTTCCAAATTGACGGCAAGATCGTTGATTAAAATTATATTGACGAAAATTTATGTATCGCCATCTGAAGACTGTATGGCGAGTGCGTGTTGTGCAAAAAAATCTGAAAAATATAACACTATTTCGCGCACAATATTTATGTAGAAATTTAAACAGAAATCAAAGCTAAAATGGTGAAATATTTATATCAGATGGACAGCGACGTGACAGAATCGGTAAGTACACACTTTACTGATATTTCTTATGAAACCTGCTTGAAAATTTGTGATTTCCTGTTTGTTGTTGAGAAGTTCGAATTTTTCTTGCAATAAGTTCATCAAGCACTTCATGAAAAAAAATCTTATTTTTCCCCTGATGAAATCGCAAATTTCGTAATTATTTCTTCTCGGTTTTTTTAGTTTATCACTTGTTTTGTATGTTGTTGGATTCAAATATTTTAAGTATAAAACTCACAAAAAAATCTTGAACTTTTGAACTATGGGTCAATCAATATTCCCTGACTTCTCCCTGATTTGAAGCATTTTCTATTAAAATTGCCTGAATGGAATAAAGTGGATGTGCTAGTATACCTATTATATTCTACATCAATAAGAATAAATGCATGTATAACAAATTTGTAAAGAGATATCAAAGACTTTTATACCGACAGAAATATAGGCGCGCCTCGTCAATGGCTCCAACAATGCTGAATGAAGATAGGGGTCAGTTACGGTAGATCATGGATGGTCGTTTGTAGTGGTGTCTTGTTAAGTTTCAATGATGCTAGGATAGTATGCAGAATGTTCGGTTACGACGGGGCCTTGGAGGCGGGAAGATTAACAAGGTCTAGTCATGGATCTGGTGGTATTCTCTTTGTGGACTGTTCCGGATCAGAAGAGAGCCTTGTAGGCTGTTACGATGTTTCTGATGCTACGAGTTATTGTGAACACAAATCGGATGCAGGTGCCATCTGCTACTCAGGAGGTAAAACAGTAATTTGTTAATTGGCATTGAATACAATTTTTCCCCATACCTACATAGGCCTACATATAATAATTCCCATTACCATGATCACGATCGAGAAATCATACATATGAGAAGGGCAATATCAATAGATTTCTGTTAACATTGATTAAATAATATTTTGTAAAGTGTACATGTAACGTAGGTCTATTTGCATTTTATGACTGCGTTGATTATCATGTTATTTTAGGCTCGCATAGCTCATCTTCCAACGTAGCTAAAAGTCAATAAGTAGAAAGCTATTATAGTATAATATATTAATAATCATTTTGACTAAGTAAAAACGATATCTGACATCTACCAAAAGTAACTCATAAATATCTATGTTCTGTTGATTGTTCCGGCATTTATTTGTACGATTCAAGTTCGGTTTAGTTTGGCGCTTATAACTCGCTTTTTCAGCAACTAGCATGACTAGGGGAAATATGTGTGTAGGCGATCTATAAATATACATATATGTAAAAAGATGCACACATATATAAATTATCTCAAAGCTTAAAGGCTAACCTTTTAAAACAGACTATGGATTTTCCATTAAAAATTCAGGTTTCGATTCTAATATATAATTACGCAAAATCTAATGGAGAATATCCTTAAGTGCACATCTATCAAAAATCTTATAAAACTACATCCAGAATCAAATACTTAAATTGAATAAATAAATATATATACAGTGCGTCCCAGAAAAAACGAAACCGAGATTTAGCGGCGCAACATACCTCCCCAGCAACACATGACTCCTGCATAATTTTGAATGTATACATGGGTATCGTCCAATCCCTGCATGAGCAGTCTGCTAGGTTGTCTTCTGTTTATACAGTGCGTCCCAGAATAAACGAAACCGAGATTTAGCGATCATTTATCATAACTTAATCATAAATAAAATAGACAAATGACCTACCAATTTAAAGCTTAGAATCTCCTCTTTCATCTGATATTACTTAGATTATTTCTTATTCACGCATGAGTGAGCAAAAACAATTTGAAGAAAGGATACCAAAAACTCATTTGGCGGGGGTATCTGGGTTTCAAAAAGAAAACCACATTTCTGAAAAGTTTAATATCTGCTCTTTAATTTGGTACCTAAATAACAGAAAATGGTCAAGAAATAACAAAGTTCTGGTCATTTGAAATAAGGCTTTAATTTCAATAATTTCATGAAATGAAGAGGTTCTCCAGGCTGGCTTTCTAACTCACTCGACACTCCGTTTTGTTGACGATCAGCAATGCATTAAATCTTTTGTTCACCATGCGAAAGCTTCTGTGGGAAACCGGTGAAAACACGTTTATCTCATGAAATTATGGAAATACAAGCCTTATTTCAAATAACCAGAACTTTGTTATTTCTTGACCATTTTCTGTAATTGAGGTACCAAATTAAAGAGCAGATATTGAACTTTTCAGAAATGTGGTTTTCTTTTTGAAACCCAGATACCCCCCGCAAAATGAGTTTTTGGTATCCTTTCTTCAAATTGTTTTTGCTCACTCATGCGTGAATAAGAAATAACCTAAGTAATATCAGATGAAAGAGGAGATTCTAAGCTTTAAATTGGTAGGTCATTTGTCTATTTTATTTATGATTAAGTTATGATAAATGATCGCTAAATCTCGGTTTCGTTTATTCTGGGACGCACTGTATAAACAGAAGACAACCTAGCAGACTGCTCATGCAGGGATTGGACGATACCCATGTATACATTCAAAATTATGCAGGAGTCATGTGTTGCTGAGGAGGTACGTTGCCCCAACACACACTCACCCACTCTCTATCCATCTTTTGAAACATTTTTATCAGAATTTCATTATTAATAAAGCTTTCTTGTAGGATTGGCGAACCACTGGGTGTTAATAATGGTTTACCCTATTCTTTTTAACCGAACGTTCCGACGCCATTGCGTTAAGATTTTTAACCTTATTGTTTCATCAAAAAAATCGTACCAATAAATGCAAGGGGCTTCTGACCCCTTTAAATGTAAATACAGATTTTCAGTAAAAAAAATCGGTATTTTTAAGATTTTACCTAGTACTAAATCTTGAATTTCGAGGCTCATCCTACTTGATCATTTTGAATGATATACCCTTTTTCTAGAAGCATTCATCAGTAAACACCCTTGTTCTGAGATTATGTAAAATTGCGAAAAGTTCACGCGCCTGCTGAACATATTGATGATGAAAAAGATGAAACATAACGCTATAATGCGAAGACCTTTCCCTTTCTTACAGCTTCTTGTTTTTAAACCAAGATCCTTATACTTTTCACTCACTAACAAGATAATGCATGTTATGCTCCTTTCAAGCAATGTATATTTTTAATGGCACACTGTATATATGCGATGTGAATATAATGTATATTTGGTCATGTATATGGAATTGATAAGAACCACCTACTACAGTAGCGGACCGTGACCCGGAGGAGACAAATCATTGGGGGGACACTGCATTGTCTGTGAACAATGCTGTGCCCCCCCCCCATGCTTTGTCTCCTCCGGGTCACGGTCCGCCACTGCCCTACTATCAACCTGCACTTTATTTCTTTATAGAACAATGAAACATACCCAGGTATATTTTGAACGCTGATGATCTGTACTTTTAAATTATATAATTTTCTATGAATTAGTAGCATCATCACAGAAAATCAAGATATTTCGTGTGACTTTTTACATGCAACCGACTTTATCTTTACGTACAGCAAATCCAAACACATTCCAAGTTCGTCTTGTTGGTGGATCTAATCATGCTGAAGGCAGAGTAGAGGTCATGCATAACGGATCCTGGGGAACTATCTGTGATGACTGGTGGGATCTACGAGATGTTACGGTGGTTTGCAAGATGCTGGGGTTTGATGGAGCTTTGGAAGCACCGAGGTCTGCAAGGTTTGGTCAAGGATCTGGTCATATTTTGCTTAACTATGTCAACTGTGAAGGAACTGAAGACAACATAGCAGACTGTGCTCATCCAGGGATCGGACGGTACTCATGTAGCCATTTAAGGGATGCAGGAGCCATTTGTCTCCCACGAGGTACGATGTTCATCCCCCCCCCCTTATCTGTTTCTAGCCCCTCCAAATGGAGAATATCGACTTTAAATACTTAAACATCGAATTCATACGTTTAGAATATTGGTTCAGCGTTTCGGGACTTTCATGATATCAATGGCAATTAAAAAGATAAATATACTTTGAAGGCATATATATCTTAATCTTATGAGCGTTAGAATATTACCTTGTTTGAAAAATGTTTTGGAAATTTTTGGTTAGTTCAATTAACTGTAAAACCCATAGGACACTATGTGCAATGAAAAAGTAAATGAAGAGAATTAATTCATTAAAATACGATACCTTCTTTCTCATGGTTTTGTTTTACTAGAACCAAATATATTATAAAGAACTTATGGACACATTGTACACATAGGAAGCAATGTGCAATGAAAAAGTAAATGAAGAGAATTCAGTAAAATACGATAACTTCTTTCTCATGGTTTAATGTTACGAGAAATAATTATACTGTAATGAACTTATGGCCGCACTGTACACAGGCAATATGGCTATGAACATGATGAATGGTATGTATTTGGAGTTGGAGTAAACCACGTGCCAGCGTACCTTTACTAAATAAATAAAAATAAAAAAATAAATTGTTTGGTGATGTCTAGATCAAATGAATCGTATCCAAGTATTATGTTCTTTAAATTGTGAAATTTGATATTATTAGAGACAATCAGGATTTCTTTGTTGTTGTTCTTTTCTTTGCTGTTTCGCACAAAAATACCAGACCCATTCCAAGTTCGCCTTTCTGGTGGATTAAACGATGCTGAAGGGATAGTAGAGGTACTACATGACGGATCCTGGGGAACTATCTGCGATTATGAATGGGATCTACGAGACGCCAGGGTGGTTTGTAGGATGCTTGGGTTTGATGGAGCCTTGGAAGCCCTGAGATCTGCAAGGTTCGACCAGGGTTCTGGTCCTATTCATCTCTTTTTTGTCGAGTGTGATGGAACAGAAGACAACCTAGCCGACTGTTCTCACGTTGGGATTGGTCGTTTCTCATGTAGACAGTCAAAAAATGCGGGAGCCATTTGTTTTTCTAGAGGTAGGTTAGTGATTGATTTTATTTACGAATTGGTTTTCTGATTATGATTTACCCCATCAAAAGGATTTGTTTGCGATAGATACAGACAAAATATTTTCCTAAAAAACTGCAAAGTTGCACAAGCCTTTCTAGGTTTCAATTGTTATATAAAATTAACCTAATTGAAAAGTGAAGTTGTATTATTTCCATATGTTCATTTACTTCCTATCTTAATCAGATTCCTTTCTCAAAAATTTACCTCTATGGGCCTACTCATATGGGTTTGTGTTCGGTGTGTGCGTTTGAGTGGTATTTATCTCTACTTCATTGTTGTGTTTTTCCATTGCATAAGCTTTTCATCCGCCTTACCACGAGTATATCTATTTTCAACACAATAATATGCACCAAGAGACGAGCTAAGCTATTGATAGGTTTTTGATAAGTAATTTCTGATTAATGTGGTCCTTGCAGTTTTACATCGAATGTATTTATTGTATGATATTTTGTCATTTCCTATTTTTTCTCATTTTCGCCAACCATTCATAATATTTTTTTTCCTACTTTTCAGTTTCTAATGGTAGTTCTGAATTCGAGACTAACCTATCAAATAAAGTTCATGGCGATCATTTCCTGTGGCTCGTAATATGCATTCTTGTCCTGAGTTCCATGGGTTTAGCAGCCTTTCTATCTTGCCTATATCAAAGGCGGACGAAACTTAGAGCGAGGAGTTCTGATACTATTACATACATGGATTTGATGCATTCTAGAACCGAGGGCCATCAGGACTTGAACTCAACCTATCAAGATTTGAGTTCTCCGCCGAACTTACCACAACATTCGTCGGCCGATGTGTCAGTCTTTTATAAATCACAGATAGCCTCAACAGAAGGTGAAGATACGACCAACGTCAGCCATGAATACACGGATCTAAATACCATTTTGGAAAAACAAACAGTTTCTGAAGATTCAGAGAGAAAAAATTATATGGAGACAGGAAGAAAATCAGGAAAAGCGTATTATGAAAATCGAATAAGTGTAGAAAGAAAAACAGATAATAGTACACAGGATGCGGTTAAACAATATATGGACATGAGGCCAATCGTAGATACTCCAGACACAGGGTTTGACGATTATATTCTAGCAACCTCATCAAACGTGTCTAAGTCATGTGTGCACTTATCAGAAGGAACACCTATCTCTGATTTGGCAGGGAATGGCAACAGCAATGTTCAGGATAAAGGTAATAAGTACATGGACATGAATATTGTGTATCAAACGCCAGCATCTGGTTCAGACTTAGATGTTGATGGTTACCTTCTCCACGATATAACGTCAGCAAGCACTGACCAAGATATTGATAAACATCTTTTTCGAAGCCATACATCTTCCAAAAATAAAGTGATTTTGAATAACAACGCAGTATCAACAAATTTTACCAACAGCAGAAATGAACTAGATGTTAAAGAAGTATCGCAATCCAGCGGACAAAATCATGAAAATGGGGATCATGATTACATTTACATGGATATCAAATGTCCTCGCCAAGATCCCAAAGAGTGCTAGCCATCATCTTTGACAATCTCACTTACGGAAATGAACGTTCTTTAGATGAACTGCTGACACCTCCCATATTGGCCAAAACCCCTAAACAAATCAATTGACGTAATGTCGACGACCTGTTATGTTTAATTGTGTGATTTATACTTTCCTGACTAGTAACATTCCTAGTTTACAATGCATTTTTAGGCGTTCTTATACATTTACCCATGATATTTAGGAGAGATATAAATAACCATCCTCTTGGTCGAAACAAGCTTTCCTCACATATACTGTGAAGCTGAAATGGCAAAAAAAAAACATTATAATTTGATGAAAACAAAGGAAAGCTTTAGAATTTATTTGTAGCAAATAATGGCATAATACAAAGCCGGTATAACTGTTTTGTCGGAAGTAAACAAAGTCATGTCATAGACACATTTGCATTTCTTACATTCTCACATATAAATTAAAACATATCGTGCACCATTATGTAGAACACAACTGATGCGTATAATAATGGTTAAAAAATACTATTTAGACTAAAAACAGTTGTACGTTACCAGTAGACAAGAAATATATATTATTTGGCCGAATGAGTAAATATGTTTAATAGACATTCTTTATATTGTGAGAATTAAAGCAAAAAAAAGTAATGATAATATCTCCGTAGCTGTTAATAACGATGTCAGCGCTACACATGATTTTTTTTTTATTTACATCATCTTATATTAAGCCTTTTTTCTTTATTATTGCCCCCACAGGGTGGATAATGACGTTATTAGGTGCAATTATGAGTTTATAATGCATTTCCAGCTGTTCTTATACAATTAGTACTACTTAATATGAGAAATATAAATAACTGTCTTCTTGGTATAACGATTTTTCATTCTATACTATGAAACTGAAATGGCAATAAACATTGTTGTCGAAGTCATCCGTTATGAAAGTATAATACAAAGGCTTTTCAATCTTAATTTGAAGACGATAGAGGCAAGCTTTAGAATTTATTTTTGACAAAATTTTATATAATACAATGTTGGTAAAAACCGATGTATTGTCTGAAGGAAACGAAACCAGATTGGACACTTTCGCACTTTTTGACTCTGTTAAAAAAATGAAAACATATTATGCACCATTATGCAGAACACGATTGATGTTTATTATCGTTGTAAAAAATACTCTTTGGACTAAAATGTAGCGATCGAACTAATTTCTTTAATTTAACAGTTTGATTTGTCACTTTTTGATCATTATACGACCGTTTCGGGTGTGGTGAAATTACGTGACAAAACGCGATACCACATTACTTTTTGGTCACGTGGGTCTGGTATGATTCCACCGAAAAATAGTCCTTCCTTTTTTTTCTGTCATAATCTTATATTGTTATACTGTCGTCGAAAACATATCAAACAATTCAAATATACACTCATTATTAAGTTTTGTATTCACAAGTATAGTATATTTCGATGTAGTACAATATGACGTCATAAATTATAATGCGGAGCTATATCAGGCAAGTCTTGTAGCTGGGTAGCAACCTTATCCCGAGAAAATTAAGCGGGAACGCATACCGTTTCATATTCGGATGTGTGTTTGTAATTAATTATTCATCAGGTATGTTAAATAAATTAATAAGATATTTCACTTTGCTTGCAATTATAGCATAGGTCTTTTTATATTGAAAATATCTTGTCTTTTGGGGAAATGTTTTATAGTTGGCTAGAGCAGTGTTAAAAATACACCTCTTTTCCTTTTTAAGGTATTTTCTTTTTGCATCTAAATTATAACTTTGACATGTTGATTATATATATTGCAAAAACAAAATGCTTAGTATTTCAAGCGGCTCCATTTATTTTAAATGATAGTATTTAATTATATTGCATTTATTGAATGATATGTCGTATTTACTAAACGATCGAAAGAACGTGTATAAACGTAGTCTTTTCTTATATTTGTATACCATTTAGTTTAGAAATGTACAGCTAGTCTGCAGTGTATCTCATTTCTTTTCGATAATTGATTATTTTTTCTCTTTTTTGAAGTAATAAATTATAATATTGTGTGATACATGCTACATGTACATGATTATAATCTATTTTTTTTACCATAGCCGCTGAGGCCGTTCTTTTCTGGCTGCTGGCCATAGGCACAGCCGAGCAGGTAATGCACATGTAACTTTTTCCTTGGAAATTAATAAACTAGGGGGAGTTATTGTAGTGATTTATAACCTGAAAATATTATATAGTCCTAGTCAAATACAATTTCATATAGATTTTTATGATACTATGAAAGTGCATTTCTTGCACAGAATTCTGAGTATTAATAATGATGGAAATTGGTATTGATTTGTATTATCTTATCATCACAATGTTTTCTTTGATCTTCTGTAAGATGCAGGGGTTTCGGTTTCTGTTTATTGTCAAGAATAAACGGTATATGCACAACAACTTTGATACCGCCTGATCTGCGCCCTCTGTTGTTCTTTGTTTTCGCCCTTGGTGTGAATAAATGAGCGTGGTATAACTGGCCCCCACCAAAAAGTAAGGATCATCGATTGTACAGTATGTTATCAGTAAGCGATATATATATATATATATATATATATATATATATATATATATATATATATATATATATATATATATATATTGTGTGTGTATGTATATGCTAGACAATCATTTCTCTTAAGCAGTATTTGAAGGAAAAAATAGATAGTATTTGGCAATATGAATAAATATGTTTGATACCCTGTCTTTACCATGTAAGAATTAAAAGAAAAGAATTAATAAAAATGCATACATAACTTTTATATGCCATATTCTCCCTATGATGTAACTAAAAAACATTTACATTTCCTTCGATTAAGAACTTTTCTTAATTATTACCTTCATATGTTAGGTGATAATGCAATTATGAGTTTACAGCACATTTTTAAGGTGTTCTTGTACATTAAGTAATATACTGGTTTATAGGAGACACATAAATAACTGTCCTCTTGGTATAAACGATTTTTTAAATTATATACTATGAAAGTGAAATGGCAATAAACATTGTTGTCGAGGTCATCCGTTATGAAAGTATATTACAAAGACTTTCAATTTTAATTTGATGACGATGAATGGTAAACTTTCGAATTCATTTTTGACAAAAATTGACAAAATACAATGTTGGTAAAAACCGATGTATCGCCTAAAGGAAACGAAACCAAGTTGGACATTTTCGCGCTTTTTTACTGTGGTAAATAAATGAAAATATATTATGCACCATAACTCAGAACACAATTGATGTATATTATAGTGGTAAAACGTTACTATTTGGGCGTAAATAACATAATCGAGTGTATGGTACGTTACCATAAGACGATATAACTGTATTTAATATCCATGCTAGAAAACCATTTTTGTTAAACAGTATTTGAAGAAAACAGAGTTAGTATTTGGAAATATTAGTATATATGTTCTTAGCCTTTCTTTACATGGTGAAAATGAAATTAAAATAATGATAATTAATAAATGCATTCATAGCTCTTAATATGCCATATTCTCAACGTTCCAAATTACATTTTTTTCTATGACAGTTACCTGTGATATTCCTCTCGCAAAAAGATATTTATACCATCTTGAATTTAATGTTTTGCAACGATCAAATTACAGTTTAATTTAGCAAGAGCACAGAACTTGCTGTTTTTCTCAATAAATTCTGGCATCAGGGGCCTGAGAGCAACTTTTGAAGAGAGGGGTGCTGGTTTGGGGAAAAAAGACAAGCGAAAATAAAGGGTTTCGTTTAAAAACGAATGTTATTTTGGTCAGACGAAAATTGAAGGGCAAAAAAACAGAAAATTGGTTTCGTTCCAACATTATAGTGATTTTGATAAACGTTTCATATTTTAGCATACCAACCTGATTCCAGACATGCCAGAGGGGGTGCTGCCTATGTTATTTAACATACAATGCACCCCATGAAAATCTTGGGGAGGGGTGCTTCAACCCAAGTAACCCCGCTTCCTGGGGCCATGTCTCGGATCCGAGTCGGATCTGCTTCAAATTGAGCCAGTGAAGTTGTAAATGGGCGAGTCAGGGGGCCTCAGTCTCCCTCCCAATAAATGTACTGTACATATATAAGTGTGTGTGTGATAAAATAGAATTAGAATTTTAAAAAATTAAGAACAAAAGATAATTAACTAAAAGAAATGAGTGAGAGCACTAGCGCCCTTTGGCAAGGCGTTTATCTACATTTTCCACTCTCGACCCAGGTGTGGTAAATGGGTACCCGGTAGAAGGAATTCCTTGAATGCTCGATGCGCCCGATCAGGGTAGCCTTGCTAAAGCCGGGGTAATAGTATGCAGCGCTTAGAAACATTTGTATTATGCACTATATAAATGTTGCATATTATCATTATTATTAAAATAAAATTTAAAAAAAATGAATAAAACATGAAATAACATTGACTAGCAGCTTGAAGGTTGAAGGGGGTCAATTTACAAATTGAATTATGACTGATATTACAAAAAAAGCTAAATAATGTGGGAGTATAGGAAACACAGATAGGAAGCATAATTGAAAGATATCGATGACGAGAAAGACGAATTTGGAATAAGACGATTGAGGGAGACGTGGTAGAGAGGGGGAGAGCAAAAGAGAGGGGGAGAGAGAATGGTAAGAATGACAGTGAAAATAGCCCCCAAAGACCAATAATAAACAGCAACATTTATTAACATTATATATACTACACAAAATACCTTCCTATATGAGAAAAAATTATTATACATATTGCAACGGCCCTTCATGATCAGACTATTGCACTATTAAACTCAATACATTTGCCGGCATAGGGAAATCCCATAATGCATAATTGTATAATTGGTGCCTGTATTTTGAAACAAATCTTGATTAAATGATTTAAGAAAGTAAAGATCTACCTGTCACGGGTTTCTTGCCAAGCCTCTTGAAAAAAAGTCGTCCCAACGCAGCTGGCTGTATCACATTTATGAAACGATCTTGGCCAAATACACCATGAAGACAGTCTGCATACAGAAGGGGTGGCAGTACCGAGAGAGCTTTAGTGTGTTTTAAGAATGGCAATCTCTTGATGACAGTATGTAAGCTTGATTCCACTGGACATGTCTTATCATTTTTACACCTTATAACCAAATAATTTGATCCCAGCACTTTCAGAAGTACGTGGTGCTATTTATCTGCTTATAGAGTGTACTGAACTGGCAGACGTCTAATATCATAGGCCAAGTATAGCACTGAAAAGGCATTGAGGCGGTGTCAACTCACACCAAAGTTGAATAACCGGTGTCCCGCAAGGATGAGTAACTTCCGAAGTTATGTTGGCATTCAACAAATACCCTAACATCTTCACTGACCCGAAATGACCTTTGACCTTGACTGTGACATGAAACTCAAGCAGGATGTTTAGTAATGCTTTGTTATCCTCATGTCTAAGTGTCATGAATTAGGTCTATATACTTTCTAAGAAATTATTACATTAAAAAAATAATCTTAGGTTAAAATTTCGATTCCCTTCAGCTTAGTCTACGCTCAATGACACTAAATTACATTTGACCTTGGTCACGTGATCTGAAACTCAGACAGGATGGTAAGGAATACTTGAGTACTTTTTGGCCAAGTTTCATTAAATAAGTCAATATACTTTCTAAGTTATAATGATATTTCAAAAACTTAATCTTCGGTTAATATTTCGATGTTTACAACGTCACCGCCACTGTCGGAAAAGCGGGGCCTGCGTTCAGTGACACCCAGGTATCCATAAGATGGGAACTCTAAAGTAAGTGGTCCTCTAATAATTCATCAAAAAGAGTCGTTTCTATTATTTCCAGTTACAATTTACATCAACAGACCGGGGATTGCATAAATGCACAGCGACAATGAAATGAAGAAATATTCGTGAATGTTAACGTTTTTTCAAAGGCTCCAACAACGGTGAAGGAAGAGTGAAGGTCTTGTACTGTGGATCGTGGATGACCGTTTGTGGTCAGGTGTGGGATCTAAGGGCTGCAAGGGTTGTATGCAGAATGCTAGGATTCGAAGGGGCTTTGGGTGCAAAAAAAAACTGCTCGATTTGGCCAAAGATCTGATGATACGCTTTTTGCCCGTTGTTGGGGAACAGAGGAGAGCCTGGAGGACTGTTTTGATATTGGGATAAATTCCCTTTGTGGACATCAGTCGGATGCATCCGCTGTGTGTTATTCAGGAGGTAAGAAGTCAATGTTTGTTTCTCTGATGTCTCTTACGTCAGAGATAATTATGTTGTACATTTCTTGGCCCGATTGCGTCACTCAATGGATAAGAAAATGTGGAAATTGTGTATAATACCATTTTCACATGCATTTTCCCATTGTTCCTTAGTAGACGGGTAAGATCTTCCTTTTTTTCAGTAGATAAATCATGAACTGGCTTAAGCAAGATGGAATAATAGTCAGTGAGTTCTAGAAGAGCCAGTCTCGATGGTGAGAGATGAAATGGCCGAGAAAGTTCGAAAATACTCTAGAATTGCAGTGCCCCGGGTAGGAAATTGAATGAGTCGGCTACGATTCAATCTGTAAATCATTAAAATCACTACGAAGAATGATGGATGCAGAGATATCAACAGTCCTAAAATGATCAATGACGTGTTGGATATGCTCCAGAAAATGCACGAGATATTTTTGAGAACGAGCAGGGTTAATTGATTTCAGTACTTTCAGACCACTTCTTTCATTAATACTATGTTTCTTCTGGTGTTTAGTAGACGGGTAAAGATTGCTTCCTTAGTTCATGAACTGGCTTAAGCAAGATGGAGCAATCATGAAGGCGCATGATCACAGGAATCTGTTGTTTCTGACGTTCATCTGTTCTTGCACGGAGGGGTGAACAAATTCGTAGTAATCATATGGTAATGGGAGACAGTAGTGGGAGGTATATGTATCCTTTTCCTTTTCCTTGATTGACCCTTACAATCACGATATGTTTTGCACTTCCATGCATTCCTAAGGCTACGGGTCCTATTCCAGACATCATAATGGACACCCCCAAAATAAAACAACAATCCTAACAAATTGTGCTTTGTGTTGCCAAATCCAAGAGACGTAGCCATGTATCTTTTGAATGCTGATCTGATGTTCCTTTAATTGAAAGTATAAGTTTAGTATTCTCACATAAAATGATAAAAAAAAATGGCTTGTTGTTATTCTCCTTGTGTTTTGATATCGTATTTTCACACAGCAAATCCAGAACCATTACAAGTTCGCCTTGCCGGTGGGTCTAACGATGCTGAAGGCAGAGTAGAGGTACTACATGACGGATCCTGGGGTACTATCTGCGATAATTATTGGGATTTTAGTGACGCTGCGGTGGTTTGCAGGATGCTTGGGTTTGATGGAGCCTTGGAAGCACCGAGATCTGCAAGGTTTGGTCAAGGATCTGGTCGCGTTCTGTTAATGCATGTCAACTGTGAAGGAACTGAAAACAACCTAGCAGACTGTGCACATGCTGGCATCGCACGTTACCCATGTATGCATTCGAGGGATGCAGGAGCCGTGTGTCACTCAGGAGGTAGATCTTTACTTGCACTATTTTTGAGCTATTAAAATCGTACTCGCAAAATTCGTTAAACTTCATCGCGAGCATTCATGTAATGTCATTAATGTTTAAATATACCAGCATATCACTGAATTTCACTATCTGCTCACCCCTTTCTACAATACATTTTATTCAAATTGCAATAGAACCATTCAGCATTCACCTAATCAATGGCGCCAACGATTTTGAAGGCAGAGTGAAGATATTGTACGAAGGAGGCATGGGAACTATATGTGATGATGACTGGGATATTCGAGACGCAAGAGTGGTTTGTAATATGCTTGGATTCGACGGGGCATTAGCCGCACCAGGTAGTGCAACCTTTGGGACCGGAAGTGGCGAAATCTTACTTGATGACGTTGATTGCAAAGGGACAGAGAATTCTCTTGCTGACTGCTTACATCGAGGACTCGGAGTCAACAATTGCAACCATGACAGTGATGCTGGTGTTGTCTGCTTTACAAGAGGTTATTATTTCCATTCCGTCACAATTCCCTTGAAGCATCAATCAAGTTTTGAAATGGTTGTTTCGATGTGTAGAATCCCTATTGTCAAGTAAGCGTGGTGATTTTTTATTATTTCGAGTTATTATTTTTGTATACATACACTTACAAGATTCCAATATGTAAGCGTGGGAACAGCTTACAATTCTTAAGCAGTGACTAACATGAAACCCAAAAACAACTATGCACTGTTATAAAATCTATTCGTCGAAAAGACAGAAAAGGATCATCTGAAGAGTGTGTACAAGCTTTCTGTTTTAACAATGTAGATTATCTTTAATAGCCAAATCGAATGGTACGAGAATGACCATTAAACCAAGGAATACTTTTCAAGGTGGACACCCCTAGAAAATTAAATATATATATATATTCTCTATATTTGTCATTATTGTCTATGAATGTCATAGGCCTAAGATTGAAAGGTGGGTCAAGTCAGAGCTAAAATATGCATTATGTATGCATTAAAATACCCTATAACCTGTATTGTTTTCACCTTAGATCAGTCATCTCCCTTCCAATTAAGGCTGACCGGTGGAGGAAGTAATGTCGAAGGCACAGTAAACGTTATGCATAATGGATCCTGGGGAACTGTATGCGACTTAAATTGGGATCTGCGTGACGCCCGGGTGGTTTGTAGGATGCTTGGGTTTGATGGAGCCTTGGAGGCACCGATTGCTGCTCGGTTTGGTCGGGGATCTGGCAGAGTTCTTCTTAACTGGGTAGAATGCGATGGATCAGAAGACAATCTTGCAGACTGCATACACCCAGGAGTTGGAGATTATACTTACTGTGGTCATAATAAAGATGCAGGAGTCATGTGCTTCATTGAAGGTATGTTTTCAATTCTTTATCTCGAGAAACTATCGCCCCACAATCAAAAGAACCAGAGATGATTTGAAATTTGAAATTAATAAAGTTGAAATGCCATTGCTTTCTATACAGTGCTAAAAATGTATGCCTGTAATAAAAGATACAAATATTGGGGGGAAAGACCTCTAATGATCTTTCTTTGGGGGGCATAGTCTAAATTTGAAATCAACATAAAAAAACTACCACTTACCAATCTCCAAAGTGATCTGATAAGTGGATACTTTAGATTACGGTTTCACACTATCATTTTTTTTTAGTTCGACTTGCAGATGGAGCCAGTGAAAATGAAGGAAGGGTAGAGATTCTGCACGAAGGATCTTGGGGAACTGTATGCGATGATTTATGGGATCTGGATGATGCTACCGTGGTATGCAGACACCTAGGATTTGAGGGAGCTCTGGCTGCTTTACCCCAGGCTCACTTTGGTGTGGGTTCTGGTGAATTCTTTTTGGATGGTGTTCAGTGCAATGGATCAGAAGCCAACCTCAAGGACTGTAATCACAGCGGAATAGGTGTACATGATTGTGCACATAAAGAGGATGCCAGCGTCATATGCAGAAATACAGGTAACTGAAAACTGTGTTAATGCCCTCCCAAAACACACAAACCGATTAAGATTAAGATATTTTGGCTATTAATATTCACTTCATGTGATATCACGTTGCCGGCTACAGGGATTTGTCTCATGCAATCGGATTATCTTTAAGATTTTGTTGCTTGCTTTTCATGGTATTTCTTGGATCAGCACCACAATACAGTCTTTCGTTTATCAATTTCTACAGACCAAGCAGGTCTTTGTGTTCATCCACTTCTGGCTTCCTTGTTTTTCCAAAAGTTTCAAGACCTTGGGGGAAAGATAATTCACATTTGCATGCCCCACTTTGTGGAATAGCCTTCCTGAGGATACTAAAAAGTACCTCTGTCGAAACTTTCAAAAATCTTCTAAAAACTTTAATAACTCTTAGCTCTTTATGCGCATTGAGCACTCTACAGGGTGGATTGTGGCGCTTTATAAGTCACATTATTATTAGTAGTAGTAGCTCTCTTTCGGAGTTTCCTTACTTGTCGATCTCTCGGTAAATGATCATCCCTTATATTTTACCTTACATTTTACAGTTACGTTATTACCAATCTGTTTCCTAGAGAGGCCCAGATTCTTAACATATTGGAGTTACATCGTCAAAATCATTTGATAGGAGATAAATGGATTGGGTTCGGTTCAGAATCATGCTTTTTATTGATCTCAGTAGTCTGCACACAATGAAGAACACTTGATTCAGATATCTTCACTGGGGAAAAAATGAACCTTTATGTACATACATATATATATATATATATATGTGTGTGTGTGTGTGTGTGTGTGTACGTGTGTGTGTGTGTCTGTGTGTCTGTGTGTGAGAGTTTTTGTACGTGTGTGTGTTCGTGCGTGCATGGGAGTGTTTTATGTTTGTGTGTGTGCTTGTGTGTAGAAATAATGTAAGGCATGAGCTACATCTAATGTGCATCTAAATGTTTCGTATATCTTTATAGGCTTTACGACTTACTCAGACGATAGTACATCTGATGAAATGCATTCAACAAACACATTATACTTGAAGTCTTCAACGTCTATTGGATACGAAACTACAGATACTACTGGAAATAAGAGCACCGATTACAGCACACCTCGCCGCCCGTTACACATTAATATTGGTCAAAATTTGGAAACAAATTCAGGTGCAGCCATCGAACTTAGTCTTCACATGATAATAGTCACCGGCATTTGCACGCTATTCCTTAGTATATTTTTGATCTTATCAATCGTGTACTGTGTTTACAGATTTAATAAGAGAATGGCTGCTAGGAATTCAGACGATATTTATATGGATGTCACAAATCTCTCATCACTTAATGCCCTATCTACCAGTTCGACTAATCAAGACTTACACGCCCCACCTCAGTTACCCGATAGACAAAAGACTGATGTGATTCGACATGAGTATGAATCACAAATAACCATGGATCTGGTTGGTAATGCTGACAACTTAGAAACAATTCAAAATATTCATGAATACACGGACATGAAAACCATTCGTCAAACACACCAACGAAACGAGTACAAAGACTTTGATGGCTATTGCAGGCCAGACACAGATATGCCTTCGAGAGATGTAAAATCAATTGAGAATTGCAGTAAAACTGAAATGCTGAAACTGTCTGATGACAATGTTGGAATCGAATTTTCACCCAAGGGAAAAAACGAAAACTTGGCACATGATTATATGGATATGAAAACGATTTACCAAAAACCGAAATCCGGAGAGGATCTCGATCTCAATGGCTACCTCCTCCCAGACGCAACAAATTCACCGTTCACCGAATCATGGCAATGCTGTAGAATATGAAACAACTCTTCTTTATTAAATAACTCGAACATTAATTTCCCTGTAATAATGAAAGAAGATCCTATTCAGACAAAACCTAACACAGTGGAAACGTAAGTACATGGAAATAGCGCCTGTTTTCCAAGATTTTGTTACAGAAAACAGCACAGATCCGAATATCTCAGTTCTTTGGGCAATGTTTGGGTGGCTATTCCGCAGTGGGGACAGAGCAGAAGGTGATAAACTGTCGAATTGATAGACCAAGTTCTGATTTAACTATGGAGAGCCGATTTGGGCACAAATCCCTAACAGTATAAACCAAATTAATTAACTCATATCACACCCAACTTGTCTGGGAATGAAAACTGGAGTATTTTTTAAGTATTTTTCATCATTATGAAAGCAAAAGGAAACAAAATAGTAAATGCACAGTATAAACAGAATGTTAGAATTTTTGCCCCCCATAATTTTAGCACAGACTTAGACCATGGTCTAAATTAAACCAGACTTTAGAATACGGGACATTGACTTTAAATGTTCACCGACAACATTTAAAAGTTTTAAGTGACACATTGAATAATGTATAATACTACTGTATCATGTATTTCAATCTGGGAATAGGCTGGAAAGCACATGATTTCTCATGCTCTACATTGGTTCTTCTCGTTAAAATTCGTCTATAGAATTTCAAATAATCGGCAAGAATAAGTATTATTCATTTCCTTTTTCGTCAAACACTTGAGCTAAAGGAATTCTTACATATTTTAAGATACAAGATATTTATTTTGTCTTCACAAACATGATTACAAAGAAATTTGTTTTCCACTGGTGTAATTAGACATGCATGAACAAAATCAAACAAAGAAAACAAATAAGTTACATATGTATGAAGCAAAAAAAAAACATTTGCAATAGTTTGAGTCATCCAGAATACTTATCATAATTATTAGCATTCAAATATTGTTGTAATTATTATTGACATCATTATTATTATCATTATTATTGTTGCCATCATCATCACTATTGCTTTTATATGACTATTATCATTATCATGAAACTTTCCAGGATATCAGTAAATAAGTTCATCATTCCGCTGGGAACAGAAGTTTACTTAACGTTGAGCTTGTGAATTGAATTTGTGGATAGAGTCGGGTATGAATGAATTTAACGGGAAGGCGGGTTGGAGTGGGACGAAGTTTTATGCCAGAACGATTGAACGAGTAGTAATGATTAAGTGGATGAGAAGTGTCTTTCATAATTAACTGATTAAGCGAACTTTTCCTAAGATCTGATCGGTACAGTGGGATTCGATAGAGGCCAAATCTACTCCTATTATTCTTTGCGCTATTTTACGGGGCTTTTCCAGTTTCATCTTGTCATCTTTTGAGAGATTGCCAAATACACATAATACATTGAAGAGATCTACTCTATTTTATTACCAATCACTATTAGAAACACCTCAGTGCGACAAAGTATGAACATATGATCATATTTTCATAGAATATTACAAAATTCAATATAGTGTCATTAGACTTTGTTTATTTCTGGCATTGTTGCGTATATAGTGAAAATGCGTTCTCATTGTCTCCTTTTCATTTAGGGATTGATATTATTGAAATGTAGAATTAAGTTTTTTTCACGTGTTTTTATTCTGCATTATCTGCTTTAATCGCTATTAGAATAGTTGGCATGAATAAAGGCTTTCTACACCCAATTGTTCGTAGAGTTTGGTATTCTGTTCTAAGTCTGGGCGCCAACAGCTCCCAATTCTGTGGCGCGCGTGTTTGTGATCCATTTCACGTTTTGGAAATTACAAATTGATGAAATAACCGGGATTCGAGCCAAGGGGCTTGTAGCACAAAGAGTATCCATCAAGTTCAACTCAACTGTCAACCAATATGCGTACAAGGGACTTGCGTATGATTTTTTTAATTACCATTTTCTTCTTTCAGTGGGCCCCATGTCCTTTGGATGGTGATGTTAGATGTCGGTTCCATTAGTAAATAATTCTCACTTGTTGATGAACATCTCTATATACTCAACCACACACAAAACTTTTTTATAAAAATGCTACAAGATAGCTAGGTCTTAGTTTGTTTTAATTCCCCCAATAATGTATTTGCTCGATGATGATGCTAATCATTAGAATAAAAATTTTAGAAATATTAATTATAATAATGACAACGAAAACAACAATAGTAATGCAATTCATTATGTGCTAGTATCAACTCCACAAATTGCGAAATGTGTTCGATCTTTTTATTTTTCTGACGTCTGGAAAGTAGAATATTTTTATATTATTTAATTCATAATTAATTTGTAAATTACAATTGTTTTTAAAACATAACATCAGAACACAATAGCATAAAAATTATATGTATATAGGAGAAATTGCATGTTGGAGAAATTTCCCCCAACATACAAAGTGTATTGAAACAGGTGAAATAACAAAAAAAATGCATTAGACAACACAAATAGGTGATACAAACCTTCTTAAATATAATGGTCAATGTATAGGGTTAGCGGAATAGACAGAGGTAAAACTGATGTTCAGAATATTCGAATACTTTAATGTAGGAGACAGGGGTTCGCTTTTTTGTTTGATAGCATTGTGGAGGTGGAATAGAGTGACACCGAATTCGTTAAGGGCATGTCCATGCTGAAATCACTTCCTTTTTAGGATATTTTTTCTTGGAAGGGGTTCCGGTACAACTGTGGCTGAAAATTATTTCCCAGAGCAACTCATAGACATAGTTCAGCCAATGCAGTTTCAATGGGTGGCCAAAATGGCGCATAATGCTTTCGTTATATACAGGCAAGCCCAATCCAAAACAAATTGAGCCATACAGGTAACCCATTGAAACCGGGTTGGACTCAACTCTTTCTATTAATGGCTCTGTTTTCTTCTGATAAAGAGCGCCATCTCTTGCATGAACTTCATGGATAGATCTTCAAAATAATGATTAATTTCATAAAATGTGCTATTTTAAATGAAAATTTATTCAAAATCCACAAATGTCGATAGAAAGATATTTGTCTCTTTAGAAAAGTGGATTCCTTCACACTGTGATACTAACGGCGATTATGAGACCGTTGATATAGGGCTGCCATTGTATGATAAGGGAACTTGTATGCTCAAGCTTGATGTATTATAACGATATTTGGTAAGCAGATTGGATTGATTCATAACATGATATAATTTTGGATGCGATTCATTAGCGTCGTGGCCCAGTGGATTAGTCTCCGGACTTTGAAACAGAGGGTCGTAGGTTCTAATCCCAGCCATGGCGTAATTTCCTTCGGCAAGAAATTTATCCACATTGTGCTGTACTCGATCCAGATGAGGTGAATGGGTACTCCGGTAGGATTTATTCCTTGACCGCCTTATAGCGCCTATTGATATGGCGGCTCAGCTACGGCCGGGGTAATAATGAAACCAAGTATCAAAGCGCAGTTGAGTATATGCACATAGTATATAGCTGCGCTATATAAATGGACATATCATTATTATTATTATTATTATTATTATTATTATTATTATTATTATTATTATTATTATTATTATTATTGTGGAAAAGGTTTCTATGTGAGAGAGGAATCATCATTCAAACTGTAAATTAAGCTATGCATGTCTCAAAACTGGCAGCACTCGTTAGGCCTCTTCTATAAAGCAAACAAAATTATCGAAACTAATAAACATATTTTACTCTGTTTCAATACGCATCGTCGAATGAGATCGAATATCCCGAACCTCAAGCAATTGTTATCTAAAATGAATTCACTTAATTATCGCCAATAGTTTGACGTTACAATATAGGCCTTCCATAGTGACTGGCTCGTATAATCTGGATATAGTGGAGAGCGCCATCATATTCAAGTACTACAAAAGTATTAATAATTTATATATTAATAATCTATATATCAATATGTCATATAATCATCACCAATGGTTTGACGTCGTATGGATCGCCTTTGCCGACGACGTCCTACTTACGAAAGCGACTGGCGCGTATAATCTGGAGAGATTGAAGAGCGCCATTATATTCAACAACAACAACAACATAATGTATGCAATTTTATATATCAACACTTCCATCATAACTATCAACACCACCCCCTCCCCACATCCGTTCTGTCCGTTCCCCGTCACTATTGCTTTTTATTACTACATGATAATGTGTATTCTAAAACCTTGGTTGGGTTATAACAAAATTATCTCATGATTTCAGAGGATAGTTACCAAAGTAACGATTCTTGTCAGCCAATCAAAATCAGGAAAAGGTGTCAGATCTGACCACTTGTCGAACGAAAATGTTGTGAAACACTCCCCTGATGTCCAATCAAAATAATATACACTGCAAAATCTCTGGTGTTGATTAAACATCAGCCCGGAATCTGTTATGTCCACACCAGAGAAGTGTTAGACAACACCAGTTTCGTTTTGGTCTAACACCAATTAGTATTAAAACAGCATCGATTTGATTCCAAACTGATGTTGTTTCAACACCGGAGTTTTTGCAGTTTATCCTTATATTTTGTTCTATTTCTCAAGAACAGGTCTGCCCGAAATTTCACTATTTTAACCTGGATGTAGTTTTGTTATTTCCATTCCTTGAAATTTAATAGTGAGTTTTCAAAAGGTCCATTTCGAAGATTTTATGATACCGAAAGAGGAAGCTAAATCCAATTCCACAATTTTACAAAGAATAATCGGATGCTGGGAAAAGGTTGTATAGTTACTATTGGAAGTTTGTAAGATATACATGTAAGATGATACTCGAATAAGATTCGCATTACTGACCATTTACTAAAGTGGCTCCAACAAATTCCCGTGGAGAGGTAAATCCGAATTACCTGCATGTTGATAATTATGAAGGGGTTTGCTCAGTTGGTGGGCGATCGGTGTATACTTTTAGCGCGAATAATGACAATTTCAAGGTATGAAATTGAAAATGTTCATGCACAATTTTCTAGATGGACAATTGTGGGCCCTGGGAAAAATAATTGAAAATATAAAGATAAAAAATGATTAGTCATTGTAAGTTAACTATTAACAAAAAAGATTTAAAACATCGCCATATAACAAATACTGTTGAAATGGCTTACGTACTTCCTCCGCGCATTTCGATATTTAGCAAATATTGAAGAAATTGCTTGTGTCTAAACTGATCAGAGTTTAGTATTCCTTAAGTGTTAAACCAAGGGAAATGAAATATTTTTTTGCAAACACGTGTATAAAGAAATAACCCTCTAACAATGAGCGAGCCCCTCAGAGCTAAAGTTGATAAGCTTTCAGGTTAATTGCAGCCTCGATCAAAGCTGGAAATTCCCGTGTCTTTTTCGTCACAGATGTAACCATGCATTGGCCATTATGTTATGAAAGGTACTATTCTTTTACTATCCGCCCGTGAATTGGAACTACTCCCATTGCCTTTCAGTAATTAGAAATGGATAAATTATTGACGCATCACTGCGCAACAGCTTACCGACGACTTGCACTCGAGGCTGGATACTATAATACTGGCGACCTTTCACTGTAGCTTTGCATTGTTATATCGCAAGCAGTCATAACAGACGAATAAATCGAATAATCAATAATTGTGATTATAATTCAATCATAATTTTATCAGTGAAAGTGCATAGAAAATGGTCATTTATAAAAAAAAAATTACAGAAGTTTTTTGGCAATTCACGTTATGCATGCTTTAAGTCACATTACTCGATGATCTACGTTGTTTTAATACGAGTGGGTGTTAATAGTGAGAAATAATGCTCTTTTCATCATGAAAATAAAAAGCGATTGTAAAAAAAAATCGGACCAATAAAGAGATTTATCTTATTAGTTCGGTTTAATATAATATCAAATGCGTTTGAAAAAGTCTTGACAACATTCAGGAAAACTCTACTTAATTGAAATCAACATATACTGTTATAACTGCAATATATATTCCCAACATTTCCTTGTGTTGTGTCTGAACGACGCTAAGAACGAACAGTGGCTGATGCATCCTTTGGAAATGGGCTGGAAGTTATTAGAATTAAGTTTACGTGAACCTTAATAAGGCATCTCATTAATGTTTAAATGGTAAAATGCGAGCAAGGACCGTGAGCTAAAACTTTTGGATATGTCATGTACTAAGATCAGAAGTTGGAACTTTTTTGTATATAATCATGAATGAGTGTAACTACGCGAGTGCGAACCGCGATCTGATACATTTGATATACTGACCTGAAAAAGGGAAAAATTTTACAGGACTGTTTGCACGAACTAATAAAGAGGTTATCCAAGAGCGAAAGGGAGAAAATGGTACTCTGACCTGAAAAGCGGTAATTTTTAAATTATGTTTTATAGTAAGGAGTAGGATGCGTATATCACTAAACAATAATTAACATGATTAATGCGACCGCAAAATGCGAGCTGAATTATTTCATTTTCCTACCCCAAAAGTGTTGTTTTAAGCAGATTGTGATTTAAGAAAATCATAGAGAGGATACGTATGTCTGTAAATGAGAGCACAAAGGGCGAGCTGATATTGAAAATATCCCGACCTAAAAAAAAGGTCATTTTTAGCACATCCATGAAAGAAAACGATTTCATCAAAGTTCAAATTTCTCGTTTGATTTATTTTACATTCTTCAATCAATATCGACATGGTATATTCAGTGATATTTCGCGGGTTCAATTTCCTATATTTCGCTTTCTTAATGCTTCAGTTTCCATTAGATTCATCTACATTCATTATCATTAATTTTTCCAATATTTTACTCTCTACAAGAACATTATACGCATTGACATGAATGCTGCATTTATACAATTGAAATTCCATTATTTTCATAAAATATCACTCGATAAGGTTCTACGTGGCATCGAATTTCTTCACAACGAAACTTGAGAACTACATCAAAGACTGTTTCTTCTTTCCTTGTTTGTGACGGAGCATGCAGACCTAGGTTGTCAATGACCATGATAGCGAGATTGATTCCATGTTTTACTTCGAAATTCATGAAATTGTATAGCTGTGTTTTCCAGATAGCAATGAGCTCCGGCGCTGGTATATACTGCAAGAGTATACCTGCGTGATGGTGTGAGGTGAAATATGGAGATGGGTGAAATATTGAATTAAACGAAAAGAAGCGTTGATTTGTGGCCAGCGGGGGAATAACTGAGTGTGTTTGTCATCCGAGACTCACGTTATGACATTTTACGACTCTTTTTTCCAACAAAAAATTAAAAAATAAAAGGGTTTCAATGTTTTCAACGCCTATATTAAGACTTGCAATTGCAGATAAAGTTTTCGTTCAGGGGGTACAGAGAGTTAAAGAACACAGTAAATGTATTGAAAATGTCCATCGGATGACAAAGGACAGCTGGGAGGTCTTTGTCGAAAATTCGTGAACCGGAACAGCAGTTTTGTCTTAACTTTCGGAGCTGACGAAAAAAATGCAAAAATGTCGTTTTTTCCACGGACGAAACTGCTGTTTTGAAGAAAAAAAAAATCCCCGGTCTCCCGATTTCATCCCTAGAGTTTTTGAGAATGAAAGGCGACATTGTAAAGTCAGACAATGATCATTTAGTGCGACATTCCGATAAACCGCTTGCCGGTTCGGCAGTCAGCCACGACTCGTTTTCAGAGATCGGGAATGTGTGGACGCTCCGTCTTAATAAAAAAAAGGTCTCGTGACATTTGCTCCGGCGACAATTGCTCCACTGTAAACTCCACACACTAATAGGATGACCAACTTCAACCCTAGATTTAGTACTATACCCTCTCCGAATCCAAATCCAAACCCTACAAAAAACCCTATCGGAACCCTAACCCTACATCTTAGACGAAATAAATCCGGGAGCAATTGTCGCCGGAGAAAATGTCGCCCCCCTGTAAGCGGATGACCGTCAGGAATATGACTAATACCTCAGTCAGATTTGCTCTACGCAAGCCGTACGGCGAGTCCAAAACAGCCCGGGTTCTTTTTTTCATTTTTATACAAACGACCTTTATGTAGCTGGTACAAAAAATGTTAAAACGGCTGTTTTCGACTCGCCGTACGTGACTGTGTTATAAAGCTGCATGCCGGATCCAATCAACGTCTCGTCAAATTCATCAATTTTTCAAAATCCAAGTCAAGGCTCTTCGAGGACGCTAATGACTCGGGTGGATTTTCTATGGTGGCTTCGGAATAACGTTTCACCTTAATAATAAAATTGAGTAAGCTATGTATTTATCTTGGTCAGAGTTTTTTTTATTTATGTACTATACTAGACATCATTTGGGGGGAGCATCCATTCTTTGTTCAGGACTTATTGTACAGAAGGAATTGTATTATTTACAACCATGTGCTTCTGAAAGCTGAAAATAAAAAAAATATAAATACATGTATCAAGATTGTTAAAGCGCTAAAATTGTGTTTTCGGAAACAATTATCCTTTAACTAAAATGAACAATAACCATTGATGTAAGCTATGTATTTATCTTGGTCAGAGTTTTTTTTATTTATGTACTACTAGACATCATTTTGGGGGAGCATCCATTCTTTCTTCAGGACGTATAGTAAAGAAGGCATTGTAATATTTACAACCTTGTGCTTCTGAAAGCTGAAAATAAAAAATTAAAAATATCAAGATTGTTAAAGCGCTAAACAGGTGTTTTCAGAAACAATTATCCTTTAACTAAAATAAAAATGACCATTGATGTTAAAGTTACGTGATGCAAATTATAATTGCAAATTATTTCATGATTAAAAACTACATTACAATCCTAACTCTGACCTTTTGCCCACTGAGATATTAACACAGGAGCAAATGACGCAGGAGCATGTGTCGTGTCACTACTACATTGTAGAGGGACATAGACCTACATACACGTAAGTAGAGATAGTCACTTCAGCTTGTACCTAGTTGTCAACGCAGTTGTACAAAATCTCAGATTTATTTTAGATAAATTCCGACGTTAAATCTATAAAAATGCGCTTCAGTCCGCATTAACGCGAGCCTTCAACCGATAGCAAGTCAGCTAGTCAGTGGTGGATCCCGAATTTCACAAATGGTTAGGTATATGGCCCAAGTAAACTTGGCTACCCTTTTTTTTGGGGGGGAGTCCAGTCGCGGCTCCGGGATTTTCTTAAAATTGCTTAAAGGGGTGCGTTTAGCGTTAAAGAAATGTCATCACTCACAAATGAATGAGAATTGGTGTCAGGAAAGAAAAATAACAAGCAAAAAAGTCATCACCAATACATGAAAGCCGATGGATCTCCTGAAGAACTGACAACCTCCCCCCCCCCCTCCCTTAAAAGGATCATCACTTCAAAAGAAAGCATCTTCAGTTCTCTTACCGGGGGGTGCAATTTTACGGGATAACCTTTTACCTTCCGACCCCCCCCCCCCCCGGATCAGCGCCTGGGGGTCGTAAACACAGAAAATGCTGAACGTGGGTACTGGTCGGTCAGCGGGAAGGTTCCATATTCATCTCATCATCTGATGAATAATTCTGGTTGAAAAGAATCGATCAATTGCAAGCAATACTGTGATTCATTTCCAACCTACACCCCCCCCCCCCCCCCCCCTCTTCAGTTATTGAAAGTTTAAACAATATTTTGCATCTCAATTTCAGAAAAGAAAACGAAGCTAATCTACACGTACAACACCCCCTCCCTCTACCTGAATATAGCATCCTCGTTATGGATGCTCGCAATGCTCACAATAAAAAAAATCAAGATCGGATTTGAAAATTATTGGGCCTGCAATACATGGTGCTCGATCCTCAGGCTCGATTTGAACCAGTTTCCTTTACGTCATAAACGTTGTATTTATTGTTGTTCATTTTTCAACTTTGTGATTATGATTCTTTGAATGTGTTAATGTTTTGTATGATTTTTTGTTCTAGCAAATTAACTAAATTGAAATTGAACTTGAAATAAATATTGAATACAATTTAATTGATTCAAGAATACATTATTTTTTAATCAATCAAACTGATATGTTAGTATCCACAAGGACTGAGGGTCCTGTTCAGAGATAACATTGGCATATGCCAGCTACCATCATTCCCAAAGGGAATGGAGTGTTTCAATATAACCATCTGTTTGAGATGGCCTCAAGGGTAAAAGCTAGACAGTTTCCTCATTATCTTAGCCATTCGTCACTCGGGAACATTCGATAAATTTGTGGATTCAGGCAGTTGTTCTATTTCTCACAGACCGTCGCCATCCACGTGGGATGAACCCCAAACCGCTTGGTCTACTGTCAATTCGGTTCAACTTTCATTTGGTCTAGTTTCCTCATTTTATTATATTCCGTTATAATGATAAATGATAATAATATTAGTTTTCCGCTTTCATACAGTGCGTATCAAAAAAAAGTTTACTCTTTGAAAAATCCTGTAAAATTATACATTTGCAATATCCTGAAGATTTTTCCGCATTTTAACATTGGTACAGATCCATTTAAGCAAATGATGATATAACAGTCGAAAAACATTTCCGCTTGAGTGAGCACCACTTACTTTTGAAGAGTTAGTGACGTGTTTTAAGAATGCAGTAAGTTCGGCATTGTGCACTCCAATTATTTCATGATTCATAATATCGTTCGGTGCATGACACATGGCTGAGGTATAGGGATAGAGAATCCATTCTTCACAAATTATTCTAAACGATGGTTAGGGGAAAAAAAGCCAGAAACGTCACCTTAAACAATGATTGTTAAATCTTATACTTTACAAATTGAAGATTAATCTTTCAATATGCATGATGTGTAAGACGGTATTGCCCGTTGTTTAATCCCTGCAAAAAGGTTGGAATTTCTTCTTCGCCTGGCTTCAGGATGTACGGCTTTTTTTTCTACACTCTCCGGGGCCGATGCAAACTTATCCATTAGAGTACATTTTCACTTTTAAGAAGTGCAATGCTTTGTCGACCGTAAACCCACATCCCTCTTCAGCAGAAATACACTTACTGATTGAAAAACCACAAACATACGCATTAACACTAAAAACAGGCGCCTAGTGTAAGAAGTTGGTTGAGTGGAAGATGGAAAGCCCCCATCCTACATCTCCCTTTTCCATTCATGAGGCGATGAGAACGATAAAATGGAAAATGGAAATCAGGACTGGACAGAATGTGTGAATGAATAGGATATAACATCCCGCCACCATGACAGATATACCCCCACACCCTCAAAAAAAAAAATTAGGAAAATGATGCCTTGTTTTACCCATGCAGAAAATGCATCCCCTTTCAAACCTCAATTCTCTACCACTTTTCACACTCTACACCCTGCTCATAAGGGAGTTGCGGTGTTAATGGCGTTGGTCCTATATATACTGTGTATCCCTCCACTTACAATAGAACCAAATGGAAAAGTGGGTTTTGCTCGACTGATATTATTTTTCGAAATCTATCAGGTTCTTGACGTCTCGAAAGTGACTGGACTTTCTTCTTTTTTCCGATATGTATGCTTTACATGACTCGTAGAAAGGTCCCTATCATTTTTCTTAGACGACTAAAATAATGGGTCCATAGTATATCACAATATTATTACACCGACAGAAGATGATCAGCCACGTAGGTGCTGACGCATTCAGGATAAGTCCAACCGGGTAAACGGGGAGTTGAGAATAAGCATTCATCTCACCTTCGTTACCTGGGTCAAGTGCAGCCAATGTGGATATGTTCCTTGCTGAAGGAAATTAACGCTTGGATTCGAACCCACGACCCTCTGATTGGAAGGCAAGGGTCAGAACCACTACACCATAATGCTTCCATGAAACGCTCAGACATGTACCATCTAACCTATCAATTAGAAAAAAACAATCCTTCATAAAACTTCCCCAAGTTCAACGTGAAGCACCTGGGGAGTGTTTCATGATTGTTTGTCTGACAAGTTGTCAGGCCCGTTGCAGAGAGAGTTGCGACCAAACGCAACTAAAAAAATATTGCGCAACTTGATTTTCAACCAATGAAACACCCGTATTCGCAACTATTTCTGTGTCCATTTTTCTCACATTTTCCAGTTTTCTTTCTTGTAACACTTTCCACTACAATCGTATATCAATCATTACCATTTCATCCTTATTGTATACCACGACCATCAGAATTCACATCCTCTTCATCATCATCATCGTCGTCGTAGTCGTAGTCGTCTTCGTCGTTTCATGATTATTGCAACTGGGTATTTTCCTTCTATTTTTCAAGTAAGTATTTCGATTGTTCTCTATTGTCCATTCTGTTCATTAAATGTGATTAAATATTCATTATATATCTTGGTTTTTCATATTATTCTCAAGCATTTTGCTTACAATGACAATCCGTCTTCCGCAAGTGATTTTATGCTCAGTAATGTGTATATCTGACTTATTGCCAAACTTTTTTGTGTGCTATTGTTATGCAGAAGAAAAATGGAAAATGAATCAAATCATATTCAATCAGAATTTTGTTTGGTGTGTGATTGGAAGCAGTAAAAATGCCATTAAAATAGCAGTGTACCTCAAGAGGTATGTTCACATCTACTGAAGATAAATTCACACTTATAGTTACGGCGGCTCTAAGGGGTCAGGAGCGACCCCCCCCCCCTCCATTTCAACAAATTGAAAAGAGGTGAGAAAGAATTCTATATAAAAGAGAGGTATGTTATGTTGTATACATCTTTTATCACCTTTGTAATTCAACTGATTGAAACAATGAGTCGTATTTTTCATAAATTTTCCTAAAAACGCAGTTTACAACAAAGCCCATTTTCCGTATAAGATCATGACGACACACGTAAATAGGTCAGCTAGTTGTTTCTTTTTATCGATATTAATGAAATAATATTACTAAAATATTTGGCTAATATACCAATCATTTTTAATAGTATAATAGACAATCTTAGCAATATTATAGAGTGGAACCTCGATGTGTTGAATGTCAGAGCAAAGAATGATCTGAATTCAATTTCATAAAGACTAGTTGAAAATAACAATGCCGATTTGTTTTCTATGCCAATGAATCAAACAAAATTATTCAGTACTTTTTAGCAAAAAGAAAAAAATGATATCCCAAACACTAAACGGGCTACTGACATAGCTCCCAACAGTAACTGAAATACGTATATGAATATCACAACGCTCCAAGTCCATGATTTGGAATAAATTATTCTTTAAAAATATATCTGTGTATGTTCAGGGCCCATTTTTGTTAGTTTATATTCATTTTGGCTATATTTAGATCTAATCCAGAATATGAATTACGAGATGAGCAATGTAAACGCAGCAATATTCCACGTTTTAGTCACTTTGGTCAAAATTAAGTACTTGGGTCGATCTTGCATTCAAACAGCCATATTTCATTCGTGAATTATTATCAGAACCCCACTCAACATTTAGAGCCATTTTAGCCGCAGAAGACGTATCATTCATCGGGTATGATTTGCTCACATCTAGAAGTCGGATCCTTCGCATGCGGCGGTATTTTTTTTTGTTGTTGTTCATCTTGCATAAGTACGGACGACGGCGGACATCAGCGATGCATTACGCAGAGAGGGCACATTAATCAAACATCCACAGCGAAATTGAAGAGAAGTCCCGAAATGATTGAGTCTTGGATGAAAGTGAGAGAGAGGGGGGAAGAGGGAGAGAGTGTGAGGAAAGGAAGATAGAGCATGTCTGGGATCTGAAAAGGAGATTATGGCTCTGGTGATGGGGATGAGATGGGGTGGATGAGGAGCCCACTAAACATAAAATAAAGATTTGTTTAAAGGGGAAGACAATTCTGATGATTAGTTGGTTTTAATACAAGTGGGAAAAGAATAAAAGTAAACATTTGTGAAAGTTTGATGAAAATTGTGAATCACCAAAGATTTATAAGAGAGAGGTGAATTCAAAAAAAATTTCTTGTGGCGTCATACGCCAGCAGCTCTCTAATTATCGTATTATAAATTTTATCAATTTCAGATTTTGTTGGAACATGAGGCTCTGCATGAGTTATTCACAGTTCATGAGGAGTTACAGACGAACAGGAGTCGTTTGATCCTTCAAAAGTGATAGCTGCAAGTGGTTGCTCTTTCAACTATGCCAACGTATTCGTTATTTTGAGTTTAGTAGGGTCAATTTTAATGTATAATGTGCAGAGATGTATCCTGTTCCTTACACATTTTTTTTTCTACGATTGATTCCATGGACTACAATGTACAATCAATCGTTGAAATCAAGCATACGATTACTCGATAACTTTTGTGTTACGGGCCATTGGCGGCGGAAGCCAAAAAAAATTCAGGGGGTCCACCTGAAATTTTGGGATGGACACAAGTAAAACATTTGACAAGCAAAAAAAAATTATCAACAGAAAATTTAGGGGGGACGATCCCCCCCCCACCTGGAACTTAGGGGGACAGGACTACCCCCCCCCCACTTCCGCTGCCTATGTACGGGACCCGGGGTATGTGAATTCTCTCAAGGGGGTTTGGTGCAAAATCAAACTCACTGCATGCGTACAACGGTTCACCCATTGAATCCCAAGCTAACTTCTGGAGAAGAGTTTTACCAACATATTATCGTCTGACAGGTTGTCAGATCTGACAACTTTCCTTGATTTTGATTGGCTGAGCGGCATTGCTACTATTGTAACTGCCGGATATAACAGGACTTGTGGGATAAAAGTACTGTTATTTTACTGTTTGCTATATTCTGAGAGTATTTCGGGTGAGGTATGCACATGAATCTCCGAGGTAATGTTGTCAAACTGGCCTGGGTAATTTCAATATTATCATTCAGTTCCACCAGAATTAATGATCGCCTGGTTTTCGAGCAAACATCAATCGATGTTCGATTACCCCGTCAGTTGAATAATCACTTTTTTTTAATAACCCTATCATGGAGGTGTGTATCAGCGATCACTGTAGACCGAAACATGGTATATGTCCAGATAAAGCAATGTATACCGTAGAGATATTGTTGCTGTTGTATTTGCCAAGCACTTATACAAAACTATAAAATGCATAAGATACTAGTATTGGAATTCACAAATCTTGACAGGATAGACACATATGAAAACTAAGGAGCTTTTTTCCAACATGTCCAATGTGGTTTTATACTGAAAAAAGCTGCAAAAACACATACAAATCGAAGCATTTACAGTAATTGGAAAAGCAAAATGATTGAATGAAAAGATGAATTTATATTTGAGGTAGAAGAAAGTAGAGGAAGAAAGGGTTAATATAAAAGAGAACATAAAATGATAAGGAAGGAGGAGGGAGAGGAAGAAAGAAAAAGTAGGAGACTGAAAAGAAATAAGCTCACTTGGGGTTTCTGATAAGTGTAGGGATTATTTTCTTCTTTGAAGGGCAACAGTTGGCCTTCACATAATCATCAGAAACATTCGGATCGAGTCGTTAAGTTCTGGGAATAAAAAGAGTTCATGTTTAAAGTGCAAGTGGATTACTTCACATCTACCCTAGATACCAAGGCCCGTATTCTGAAGTCAAGTTTAACGTAGACCATCATGTTCTAAATCTGTGCTCAAATTATGGGGGCCAAAAGTTCAAAAATCATCATTTTGTATATTTATTATATTTACTATTTTGTTTCCTTATGCTTTCATAACGAAGAAAAATATTTCAAAATACTCAGTTATCATTCCCGGACAATTATGGACAATTCAGGTGTCATATGAGTTAATACTGAAGGGATTCCATAGTTAAACCACAACTTTAAACCAGTGTGTAATTTAGACATGAATTCAGAATATGGGCCTAATATTTCACTAGTATTTTCTCCTCCGCCCATTGGTCTACCCCTTCCCTTCCGTTACCCTCCAATTTTTTTTTAGCTTATTTCCCTTTTTGTATTTCTGATATGCAAACCTGATATAATAGAATATTCATTTTGATTGGTTAAAATGCCCTTCTGTTTAGTTCTGATAATGGTATATTGATTTTGATTGGTTTAAGGGGCTAATGTGCCAATGAGATTCCCATCGATCATTCCCTATTTCAGGAATGGGATCATGAGGAAACCCTGGATACGAGGGTCAAACAGTTGACCTCTATTGATGGAAATGAAGTGGCTGTGCATGTAGGTGCGCGGGGGAATGAGAAATCTTCAATTCGGTTACTCCCACGTGTTTAAAGCAAAATTCAACTCAAACGACTGCTGTGTCGGTATATTTCATGCCAGACTGAGTGCTGGAACTTTCCCTTTGTCTGCAACGGAATAAGGGGATAAATCTACCAGCGGAGCAATATTGCGTATTACATCATAATAAATCGAATAACACATTCCTTCTGAAAGTCTTCATTTTTCACAGCGCTATTTCAATACAATCTATATCATGTCTACAACAAACTGGCCTATGTATTAAAAGTCAAGAGTGAAGCATAGGAATTGCTATTCAGTTGTGTCAGAAAAAAAACAACCATTGTTTAGGTTAATTACACACCAAGTTCTCAATTACCTCAAAATGTTTTGTTTTTGTTGTTTGCGGGGGTTATTTTGGAGAGAGAATGGAGATGTGCGTGGGGTCAAAAGACAGACGATGTACACGAATTTGTGTCACGTAATTTTGGCGCCACGTGGGAGTCGTGGGACCTCACTTGGTGTCGTCCAAAGGGCTTCGGCACATACTTAGAATCACCCTTCGTCTCTCCGTCTTGCATAAACTCGACTGACCTCGACTCATGTTACTCGTGCAGTAAACAACCAACAAACAACCCTAGTGCATTTTTTCTCCATCCCTCTTTCTCTCTCTTTCTGTCTCGTTTTCGACAGCAAATATTATAATGGACGTTAACCGATCATTTTGGGGGGGAATGAAGAAATGCGAATAGAATTTGAAATTGTATTTGAATCGTGATGTTGAATTTGAAATATAGGCTTTATTTCAGACCCTTATTTTACCAGGGCAACCTCGACAATTCATTTCCACCTAGGAAATCCATTACGTTTCATCAAATTTTCAAAATTTGCCAACGTCTTATGCTGTCATTAATGTCATCATTGTCGTTATATTCACCACCATTGCAGTATTATGGTCATTAATCTATGATCTCGTTATCACTTCATTAAAATGCAAAATTACGCTTTGTCCTTGATATTATTGTTTCGTAAAATTTGTCAGCTAGGGCTTCGCACGGTAAAATTGTCGCGCTGGTCCGTCAAAACAGATGCGGGAGCTTATTTGACCCCCCCCCCCCCCCTTACTCACTTATTAACAATGGCCTCATAATAGTCACTATAATATCTTATTATTTCCCTAGCTTTGTTTGCGTGCATGTCGGGATATTTAGATCGCAGACAGTTAGTATTCGCATGTCTGCGAGTATTACTTTCGTCTCGTTCATACCCATTGCGGAGAAAGCATTATATCGACTTGCTCATGAGAAATTCCTCACCATGCCATAGGCACCTTTTTACGGTTCTAGGGTCTAGGGTCTCCTCAATTATCGTCTAGCTTCGGGCTAAATCTCGATTTACCTGCCGAGACCGAGTGTGTTTTTAGCATACCTCATGTTAACCAATAGATGATGGATCTGCGAAAGATAATTAGCTGCAGTTATCGACAAACTTAACCCTCAATGCGATTAGGCTGCCTTTTGACCCTAATCCTGTTTGTTACATGAAACTCAAGCAGCCAGAAATGGTGTCTAGTTTCATCTGATTACATGAAGGCTTTCATGAAACATGTAAGACAAGTATTTATTCTTTCTACAAGGATGACTTGAGTGGCGTCGAGTGGTGGGAAACTCAATGAGTCTCTATCTATAGCTGAAGGCTCACCAGAACATTCTCCACGTCATGCATGTGGAATGTTTACAAATCAAATACATTTCATATTTGAAATGAGAGAAGACGTACGTGTATCAGAACTGACAGTGTCCTAGCTTTTATCGTGATTGTCATTATGCAGCAATGAACTTAAAATATTCCTTATATAGCTGCCGAATACATGTTTTGCATGCACATTGCCAGTCTAGGTTTCATATGAGCAAATTATATTGACGTCAGGAACGGTAAAGAGGAACAGAAATGTTTAAATAGAAATAAGGAGCTAAAGAAATTCAAAGAGAATCACAATAGGGTAATGGAAATAGATCACTAGAATTCCATTATATTCAGAATCGCATAAAACATGATTAAAAAAAATCATCATCGGCCTTGGAAGAGGGCGCGCTATTTTGAAGGAAAACATGACAATAAAAAAATGAAGGTGATTTTGATCAAATTTCTACATTTAAGCATACCAACTTGATTTTCAGGGGTGCTGCCTATGCTACCCCAAGATAAATTCTAGAGGTGCTTCAGCATCTCCAATACCTCCGCCTCTCCGGGCCATGTACAGCATTTTTTTTTCTTTGCCGTTGTCGAGAGGTTAAAGACGCCTGGCAAAACCATAAAAGTCAGGGATTCGAATCCCGGTAACAGCATCTTGGAAAAGGCTTTAATATGCATTCGTCTTTCATCATACACGGAAAAAAAATGCATTGTTCTATCAACATTTGCACTTGTTTTTATCTTAAGAGATGTCTCTGATTGAGAAAAATTCTTTTGAAATTCTATTCTTGTTATCTTCCCTTTTTATATGAACATTTATCTTCCTTCTCGACGTCGTCCGTTCAATCACCCATCTTCGTCGTCTACCCCTTCTTCGTTTTCTATTTTATATTCTCAATATTGTCATCACAATTCCTGTCAGTGTTAGTATGTATCATTGTTGATGTTGTTATTGTTACTAAATTATTATTGATAAAAGCAGTAGAGTAATATAGCATTCAAGACAGTAGAAGTGTTGTGTAGTTATTTAGTTACAGTTGTCCTTGTTTTAATTCTTGTTCAACATTACCCTTCCTTCTCGTATTATGACTTTTCATGAAAAAAAATAGAAAAATCACAAAAAATTACGCCATAGTATTTCCATGTTGCTCAAATAAAACATCTTCAACCCGAAATCCCATCATCGTAATGACAGCGTCTCTGCTTGCGGGTCATAAAATAAGCTATTCTATATCCATTTCATTACCATGCTTACCGAGCGTATCGTGATTGATCAATAAATCAAATGCATTTTATGATATTCCTCACAATATTTTGAGTGTCATTTCTTTATGTTATCGTGTTCTCGATCGTCAGCCCTGCATATTTTAAAAGCGGCAGTATAACAGGGGCCACAGAACAGGAGGTACACAGTAAATACTGTGGTGTTAACAGGTGAACATAGAGGACCACACAAGTTATTTTACATCGGCGTTAAACTGGTGGTGTTAGTTTTACACCTATGGGAGTTATTACAACAACTATGGTTGTTACATTTACACTCTTTGGTGTTAGGTTTAATCTCTAGGGTGTTATTTTAACACCTCTGGGTGTGGTCCTCTATTAACACCAATTGGTGTCAGTTTTAACACCACAGTTTTTACAGTGTAGGGAATCCCCTCCCCCCAACTTTTTTTCAATAACCACACACAAAAAATTAAAATGAACATAATATGTTATATATGCCCTACTTGGGAGTGTATTATAATAATAATAATAGTAATAATATAATAGTTTATTTTATATAACGCTTCATAGGTTGTATTTCTACGCGCTTTAAATTGATGAGATGGCAGACCTATAGCTACTCAGCTATTATTGTTCTTGCAATATCCTTTTGTCATGCAAAAAAACAACCCAGAATTACATTTGACGCAAAATAATTATCATACACAAAACGAATGGCCACCCCCTATGCTGATTTCGACGCACGCTTGGGTTATATCGTCGGCAAACGATCGTTATTATTACTTAAAACCCTTTATAATGCGTAAATCATGATAACAGTTAATGTATGCATTACTTTCATATAAATCGAGCTTCACATTTCAATGCCCCCATTAATCTACCAAATCTTCAATCTATTGAAGACGTGCATGGTGACTATTTATTCATAGAAACATCTTTCGTGTCAGAAACCAATTTCAATTTTTAAATGAAAACCCAGGAGTCTATTTACAATCAAAATGATTATTTGCAGCGAAAAGTCCGGTGTATAGGGCTATAAATCGCTAATGACCTCAAGAAACCATGGAAACGGGGGAATGGTTATCATTCTTCCCCATTTTGATTAGTTTTACGCCTTTGTATCACAAGTCTGCTCACGACGTTGTTAAAGTATGCTATATGCCTACATATTCTGCGATTCGCTTATAATATAATCAAAAGCAAGAAAATGGGAAGTTGTGCCAGAGGAGGGAGGCAAGGAGCCCCCCCCCCCCTCCCTGGATCCGCCGGCTCTGATACAGTAGCTGAAATGCTTATCTGCTCTCTGGGTATACAGTCGTAATATTCACATCTGAACGGTACACGCCAAACAAACATGTCCGATAAATACAGAACATCCACCAAGTAGAACTGAATTAGATGTATAAAAATGTTCAAACACTTTCTTTTGAATTCTGTTTTTCAGACTGTAGTTATACTAGAGAAGACTGAAAGGATTGTTCGAAAATAATTGATCTATTTTACATTGGTGGAAATCCCGGGGGACAGGGGGACGCGTTCCCCCCCCCCCCTTCCGAATAGTAGGGGAGCACAATATCAAACGTCCCCCTACTATTTTTTGGTCTTTTGTGACGAAAAGAAATTTTGGACGAGATGACTTTATATACTTTTGGGGTGATAACCTTTTTCTTCTTTTTTGTTGTCAATTTTTCCAGCCCCTTGTCCTCCCCTACCTTTTGGGAGAGATTTCTGCCCCTGCGATTTTAAGGAGTTGAAACAAATCTTTTGAGTTTTCTTTTCAATGATTTTTTTAAGATAAAAAGAATGATTCATTCCGCTGTGGATTTTGAGATATTTACAGTCATTTTCTGAAACCCGGACTAGAGTATTAGTCAGGAACAAAATAAATTTCAAGCTTAGAATCTTAAAGATGATTGAAAATTTTATAGTAGGTCTCCATTTTAAATCACTTTGAATTTATCAAAGTGATTGTAATCTTATTTCAAAGTCTGCTCTAAAACAAATGCAAAAAAAACGTTTAATTTGACTTTAATCTTGTAATGCAAAATCACATCTAAGCAAGGCTTGTTATCGCTTAGTCAGAGCTGTTTGACAGTTTCGTTTTTCTGAATTACCGTTTTCAAGGAAGACGCAAACATTCGAAAGATGGTGAAAGAGGTGTCATGTCGGGACATGGTTCGAACTAATTAAGACAACCGTCTGATACGCTCAAGAAACGGGAAACCGTAACTAGAGAGTGAACACGCATGTTGCGTTCGATATCAAAGATTTAATTTAGTTTGTCTCTCCTGTCACACGGGTCGGGCCAACAAAAAAAAGACAAATGAAGAGAGGAGACTATTCCGATAATAGTAAATTCATCTACTCAGATTCGAAAAGTTATTTTGTCAGAGGGGCGCTTACTAAAATACCAAGTTAAAGGGCTGAATGACTAAAAACTACATGATTCTATAAATGTCAATAGAATGTTCAATTTTTAAAATAAATGCTACTGATTTCCCTTCTGATAGGCTAATTCAATTATGAGTAGATTGGTTTTAGAATGTGCAATGATGACATCCATAAATCATGTGTCAGAAATTATATGGGATAGGCCTATATCGTTCTCTCCTGTTTCATAAAAGCTGTTTAGACATTCTGTTCAATGATTTATGACATAAAGAATGATAATCCTTCTCTAAAATCACATCGAATTTATCTCTGAATGTCAATCTTCGCAGGTTGGTCTTAATTTAATGTGACGTTGGAGTGGAATCGAATCATGCCCCAATGTATATTTTTACACAGAGAAAAAAAATCAGCGGGAGCAAGCAAAGCATTTACGAGTCTCTTTACGCGGTAAGTCTTCCTCTTTTTCGCTCTCATCCGAGTAAAATGTATGCCCTATCAACCCCGAAGTGTATATTGAAAAAATGTGGCCTCGCGCTGTTATGAAAACTGACAAGAGCTCTCGAGGCGCAGTGAGGGGTAGACTCGCTAGGGAATCCCGGAAGGGCCGATGAGGGAACCGGGGTTGCGTAGCAGCTGGAAAAAGGAGCATTTCAGATCAGTGTGAGATGTAGACGTATTATTCGGAGCATGAACAAACACCTGTTAGCTATTCTTCTTCTGTCGATTTATTTCGTTATCACGAAGCCCTAGTCAACATTTCGATTTTGCTCGCCGAATTTGCCTTTTCGGGCACAATCATTTTGTTGCCACTGAGATGATACAGCCTCAGTGTGAACGTTAAATGTAAAAAGCAATCCCCTTTAAAGAAACACCAGCATGATCATTCCATTTCTCCATCTTCAGTTCAAAAAGTTAAATCTACAGGCACTAAAAATAGAATCTCCAATCTGCATTAAGTCAGAAAAACCTTCCCCTCCTCCCCCGCCGTCCGCCTCCCCCATTCGTCCTTAATGATGACAGTAGTATTTATATAACGCCAATTCTATTTATGAAATTACACAAGGCTCTGAGGTTAAATGGCAAGATCATTAAAGTAGGGGGTCCACGTGAATTTAGGGGGACGCAGAAAACAAAATTGACAAAAAAAAGTAATTTCTCCCTTGACATTCAGTATGGAAAGCCATGAACTGGTCTGATAATTTTTTTTAATTTGTGGGCAATATCATATCGTGTTTTTTTTTCATACAACAAAGTCAGAATCAACATGTTACTACAATACAGATTTTGGCGTGTTTAGACATTAACTGGTCTGATAATGGTTATTTAAAAAATAATAGATAAAAATGAAGCACAATAATCTGCATGTCATCGTTCGATCTGAAACTAGACATTGGCCTAAAATCCTACACTACAAAAACTCCGGTGTTGATTTAACACCAGCCCTGAATTTATGTATGTCCACACCAGAGAACTGTTAAACAACACCGGTTTGGGTATTAGTCTAACACCAGATAGGTGTTAATACAACACCAATTAGTTTTAAAACAGCATCGGTTTGATTCCAAATGTAGTTGTTTCCATACTTCTCTGGTGTGGACATAGATTCCGGGCTGGTGTTAAATCAACACCGGGGTTTTGCAGTGTACTGGGGTCATCGTAAGGTTCAGTTGGTCGACAAGCAGTTGGTATACTTCTCACATACCTGCAATTCAATACCACACTGACTAAACTCGTTTGGTCTATACTATCAAACGATATCTGTCTGGTCTACATTCCTTATCCAATACCCATGCAGTCTAAAAGTTAGTGGCCCGTATTCTGATAGCAGGTTTAACTTAAATCAGGTTTAAAGTTGTATTTTAAGTATGGGAGGCCAAAAGTATCAACATTTTTATTAAGTTGTATGTTTCTTACATTTACTTTGCTCTTTCCTGATTTTTCGATGGTGAAGACAACAATCTATAAATACTTGCTTAACAATTATGAATGATTTTAAAGCCAAATGAGCTGAAGTATGATATCTCTAGAGTTAATAATTTATGTAACAAGTGGCTACCCATACTTTATCCACAACTTTAAACCTGAGTTTAACTTAAACCTGCTACCAGAATACGGGCCAGTGAGTCTAATGTCCAGTTTTCCAGTTGCCACTAGTTTCGTCTATTCATTTTTTTTACTTTGTCAAATGAAAATATGGTTCATACGCAAGTTTGTTAGACCAGGTGGACATTAGTCATGTTAGAAGAAATGTGCATAGCGGAACTAGTAAATGGTAAATGGGCTTAATGGCATTTAGACCAACCAGTTAAGAAATAGACCACGTCGGATGAGATAAAAACGGGAGCTACATTATAAACGAAGCGGTTGTCAACCACTCTCAATTTGACAAACAAATAAGCAGCTGTTTTTAGATCTTTTAAAGATTATCGATTGAATGGGATATATGAAAAGATTATGGAAGATGCAGCATTGCAATTGTGGATAATTTATAATTGTAAACCGTCGTCCAAACCTATTTTGCTGTTAAACAATGCACTTCAGTATTAACCTTGTCTGAATATGCAGCCTATAAGTCCCTGCCAACTCAAACCAGTTTTACTTCTACTTACATTGTCATGTGCATAGTACACAAAAGAGATCAATCTATAAATTTTTCCTAATAAAGTATAATGCAGAATAGGTATTATATCCAAAATCATGCTTAAGCTAATTCAAAACAATTATTGTGTACGCTGTCCAGCACCTCCATGACCTCATGGTGAGGATAAACACAGAAAAAAAATCTTAACATTTTTATACAACGCTGTTTAGCTCTACTTTACGAGCATTACAATATAGCTGTTTAACAGTTCAAACAAGTCCTTGAAAAATAACAGCTGCGCTTAAGTTATTGAAAATTTAAAAAATATATAAAAAATTAAGGTTTCAATCACTTATCTAAACTTTTTTTAGAGCACATGGCCCTGGGAAGCGGGGGGTGGTGGGAACCAAGTTGCATCCTCATTTTTTAGCGACCCCCCCCCCCCACTCTTTGGGGGGGCCTGTAAAATTTTTCTTGACAAAAATGTCCTTCATTTTGTAGTAGAAACATTTTTCCCCATTTATTTTGAACTTAAAGCCTGCACCCCCTGTATAGAAATCACTCCCAGGGCCTTGATAATACAGTGATGTAGGCCTATATAATATATATTTAAAAAAAACAGTGATTTTATTGAGTGATAAAATTATTCGCATGTTTTTGTGGTTCCATTAACCAAGCTAACTGCAGGTAGTTACCTTCAATCATGCTAATGGTCTCCTTACATCAGAATAGAGCACTCTCAATCTAAATGACTCATCACCCTGTTAGCAGTGTATGATAAAACCACATTAAATCAGTGGTTTCTGATGGCCCTCAATCTTGGCATGAGAGGCATCTATTAGCATTAACATTCTTACTTAAGACCTACTTCATATTCCTGTACTTAATATATGTACTTAGTATTTGTATTCATCAGTCTCGTATTCAGGGCACTGTTCTGTGATGTTGACATGAGAGTAATCATGGTAATACTCTCAAATCGCAATTAAGATTCAGAACTGGTACACTTAACAGAGAAAAGACATGTTTTCTAAATAAGTCTATAAAATACACGAATTAATTTCAATTTCTATACACCTGCATGGATATCAAAACATCTAAGCTTAATCCATTTTTTCTTTCTAGTCGCTGGAATTATTGTGTACTCTCAGAATATATTTCAAGAGTTGGAAACGAACTATTGACCAACTAAAGTAGCTCCATGTTCAAACGGAGTAAGATTAAAGTTAAATGCTCTTTTCGAGTATGTTATATGCTCCGTTTGGATGCAACTTCCAGTGGTCTGAGTAATTTCAACAGGAGCAAGAAATAATATTTCTCCGAGTCTATTTTTCATAAATCCATGGAATTGTGCCACTCGATTATTGAAAAAGCATGATTGTGGATGAAATATCAAAACCTGGTCACATAAGATTTCATATTTTTGGTCAAAAGAGGGGGAAGACGTCCCTCTAAAGGCTCCTACCAAAAATTTGAAAATGGTGGCGACACGTCATCCCCCCCCCTCCACCTGGATCGCTGCCAATGGTCACTACCAAGCTATACATAGTAAAATGGTCCAGCATTACCAGCATACATGATCCTTCCTGGCCATTTCATCAAATTCATTTTGACTATATTTGATTTAAGTCAATTAAATCCAGTTGGGTGTTTCATTAAGCTATTCGTAAAATACGAATGACTTACGCATACGACTGATGATCATTTATTGTGGTAAATGATAGCCCCTACATGTTTGTAGCTGAGTTAGCATCTAAGTTCCAGTCGCGCTTAACATTTACGAACAGCTTTAAGAAACAGCCACTTGCACTGTTAATACGAAAGTTACTTCACATCTACCCAAGATCAATGTATAACAAGGCTTGGGGTAGGCCTACGTATTAAACAATAGCGATTGATCAGGCAATCGATTTTACAATTAGTTGCGTATCATCAACCATCATCAATATATTGCAATTGAAATAAATAGAGTTAAATATACAACATTGGAAGAATCACCCAACAAGTGCCCATCTTCAAAGTATAATCAATGTCAGGTTGTGCATACATGTAGGCATATCCAGCGCGGACCAGCCCAAGAAACGGGTAAACAAGTTTTGGTAAAGGGGAATTTGGCGACCGAGATATATAGTGGTCGTCCAGACACATATTTTACGCATGCGTAGAGCCTTGAAAACACTTTAATTTACATCTAGACAAAGTCTTTTTAATGAAGAACACGTATTATTCTATATACCCACTTGATTTAGGTTGGGCCATCTTGCAGCAAATAATTCTCATTTTAATTTCCACCCACCGTCATCGTCACCCAATAATCATACTACACAAATCTTTTTTATGAAAAAAATCAATACAGTAAACGTGAAGATGGCAAAGCAAAAAAACAAGAAGCACTCAAAATAAAGGGGTGTTCACAATAATTGCTCGTGCGATTGTATGCGATAATTTGGTCACAATGTTGCACAGAATCGCAACGGTTGTAAGCATGCAGTCGCACCACCAGTTGTGAAAGGGGCTTAAATTATCCTGGATAAAGTAGAAAAAATCGGTGTATATAGACCAAATCATGTCCTCTTTTCAAACAATACACAATACTGATATGAATAGCACATATTAGAGTATTGTTGAACAAAATATATCTTTAAAAAGACACAGCAAGTTACGCAAGAACTCGTCTTTCAAATAACATTAATGGTGTTGAATTATTCGTCATCATAATGAAAGATATACGATGGCCAAAATGACAGGTACAGTAACAACTGGGTCATCCGGTGAAATAAACATGCAATTTGTTTTGTTTCGTAAATTTCTAACCAGCAAGAAGCGCGTCTGCCTTATTTGAATCAATGCCAACAATATTAAAGGTGCAATGTTGCAATAAACAAGGGTTTCTTACAAATTTCAAAATAAACATAATAAAGAGGTATTGTGTCGCCACCATAGACTGACAAATCTAGTAGACGAAATTCGATTGGTCAAGCGAAAAACGATTGTATTAATTCAATCCGTCGATAGGGTAAGTAACCCAGAATATTCGACAAGGTGTTCACACTTCAAAATGTAAGATAATTTTTTTCGTGCGGCAGAATCAACTTTACTGATATCAGACTAAATCTATTCATTATTGACTTGAATCAAACATACTCAAAGGTATTAACATGATTAAAGCTAACTTTTACAAAATAAATTATGGAATCTCCTCTGCATGCCGTGTTAAATGTTTGATTCACATCAGTTGTTGATAAATCAGTGTTCTGATTTAACCTCGAGCAAAAGTTTCAATAAGAGCCTGTCACCTTAATCTTCCGTCGGTAGACTGGGGACTTGCTCAAAGTCATGAATAGCTGGATTGCTTCCACTTAAACTACATGTACATAGTCCCAGTTGTGTAGATCAATGTTAGACCCAACAAAATCTATATGAATTCATTAACACGTTCAACATCATAACCACATTCAGCACGAATGAGAAACAACACCTGTTGAAAAATTATTTTAATAAGAGATGCGAAAGTAATTAGTGCGACGGAGACAGGTGCAAGGATTCAAAATTAGAAAAGAATGAATTTCCTACCTTTTCGCGGGGCTGCCACACGTCCAGTCCGAATCCGCCGTCCTCCTCTTTCCCGGGAGGGATGGGGTTCTGGGCAGTGCCATGTCGCCTCTCTCGCCGCTGCGTAACGACAGACATTCCAACAAGATTGATATAGATCCAATAAAAGAATGAACTGCAAATGCTAAATTCCAATTTATATAAATCCAGGGAAATGCTTCGTACAATATTCCAAGTGTGCACGGTGTCTGTGTCCTATAATTTAGATCCGAGACTGGAGGCTAAATACAATTGAATCGTGAATCAATCGAATCGGGCAATGATCGAACTCGCCCGCTCGCTATCTCTTTCGAAATCTGTAGATATCGATCGATCAATCAAACATTTGCCTGGTAAATCACAGCAAATATCCACAGTGAGGATGAATGTATTCTGATGATAGTTCACACTCCTCCCTCTAGACTTGACTTCCACGATATCGAATCGATCACACAGGCAAGTTCGTCAATATGCTCGAAATTCCTAGGCCCGCAAGGTTAATAAAACAATACCGATGAGTTCGACTGTCTGCGCAAGCAAAGGCGCGAAAATTTTCGACCGTAATTTGACAAGCCAATCACGAGCACGTACAGTGGAAAGGGATAACGGCGTCTTAAATGTTGTGAATGCGTTGTGGGTTCAGGGAGCACACCAACATCCGCCAGCAAACAGGTGCCGGAGGGGAGGATAACTGAGAACTAAGAACATAATGCGGTTCGTGACAAAACAAAACTCGAGAGTCGAAGAAGTTTGGGATTGTAATTGATTTTTACCGTTTTTTTTATTTGATTCCACTAGCTTGGATAGGGTACTGAAAGGGAATTTCACCCACACTCTTTTATACGCACACACATCTATGATATTTTTCGACTTTTTATTCTCTGCCTTGGCCTATTTTTTTTTCCAATCTACTCTCGCCCCCTCTCTATCCACTATATCCACTATAACCCCTTAACTCTCCTCTATTTCCATATATTTCCCCCTTCTTCAACCTATTTACTCTTTTGAGATTTAATGAAAATACAGGGACTAATCGCTAGACTCTGAATAAAGGCAACCATAAACACTAACATGAACGTTCTATATTAGCCAGCCAAGGAGAGTAGGCCTATATGAAGAAAATTACACGTAAAAAAAGTTAACAATAATGAAGGCATTTTATTTGTCATCCGGTGTTCTTATAAAGTACTATTCTTTATAACGGGAACGATCGCTTCGGGACAGACATGACAGATGCCCTGTTGAGTCTGTCTGTCCTGTTTTAGCATACTGCGTTGATTTTGTCTGGTCCACACCATTTAGCGTAAATTGATTGTTACAATCTTGCTATTAATATTTTTGATCTCGGTATAGACATTCAACACAATATGTTACCAAGATGACGAAGGGCAAAGTGATGTTTTAAACGTCCAGTTATTGAATAATGATATCTTTCAGTTTTTTTAAGGCAATTTTAAATTTCTAAGTACATTTTTTGTTCGATCTTTACTCATCCGGTATATTGGGTTCACCAGCCCGAAACGTTGGGGGGCCCTACCCCATCAATCATTCTCGGTCTGATAGCTAGGCTGTTCACTTCTCGGGACATATCATTAAAATGATAAGAATGATACCAAGAAAACAGTGTGGTGAATGTTATTTTCGATTCAGGGCTCTGTAATACAAAGGTTTGCGATGAATTGCAAAAAGAACCGCATATAGAATACATTCTAGAAAACAGTGCTCAGCACCATTCTTATCTGAACTGTTTATAATTCATTGTAATGCATTTTTTCTCATTTATATCATACTTTTACACGTTTTCAATCTCACCAATTTCACCTCTGCAATCCGCACAACCCCCTCCCTCCTATCTACGTCTTTTATTACCCCTCTCTACAATAATTCATTCCCCTTTCTTTCACTCACCCCTTCCATTCATCTTCCCCTTTCATTTTGTCTCCCTCCCCCTCCCAAATCTCTTGTTCGCCCTCTACACATCCAATTCTCTCGTTTTCTCTCCCTCCCTTTCCACTCCACGTCTCTCTCTCTCTCCCTTTTATTTTGTCTTCCACTGCCCTTGATCTTCTCCACATCTCATTTTATCTCACCCCCCCCCCCCCTCTCTCTCTCCCTCTCTCTCCTCCAATCCTCTCTTCAAGTCAATTCAAGGTTATCCATTCTGCCTTTCATCAATTACTACACTCGAGCTCTTTCCAATTCGCCATCACAGACATGGCCTTTTATCCCTCACCAAGGCAAAAGTAAAGCACCAAATTAATGAAGATTGTTGTACTTTACGTCGTAGTTTAATTACCACCCTATAGCTGCCTCCTCATACAGTACTTAACTCATTAAGTTACAGATGTACAACTTAACTGCCTGCATTCACATACGATGTTTATATCCTTACATTAAAGCTGTAACCATTACAATCCTATGTGTGCTTAATATCCTTAACCATAACCTTAGCAATATACTTATTACACATACATCTCTCACTTAATACTTAAATCCCTGGCATAATTTCTTAGAAATACATAAATATCCTAGTTTACAAGTAATTACAGCTTAGATATCTTATATCTTATCAATACAAAAATTAATTACTGTGGCCCCTGTACAGTATTTCCTTAGATGCATATACAACAGAACATTAACATAACGAGCTTACTTTTTTTTCAAAGAAAATTCAACAACGTACACACAATTTTTGCCACTTTCGCCATTTTGTAGCAGGCAAGAAAAGACTTAATCGTTGCAAGAGTAAAAAGACGTTTTCTAGCCATACATACAATAATACTATCAATGGAAAACCTTGTGCATTGGAATAAATTACGTTAGATTTCTCGAGGAAAGATCTCTGCTCAGAAACACACTAATAATTGAAAGTCAGAACACAGCTGGGCCCAGTAGCACGAAGCTCAACGATTGATTGTGGGGCTGAATTATACAATTGATTACACACATTGATTAATGCGATCAATCGTAGCAATCAGCTTTACGATCAATCATTAAGCTCTGTGTATCAGGGCCCTTGTGACTCAATACAATAGTCAAGATAGGTATGGGAGAGAAATTTATTAGGCCCCCGGAAAGTTCTTATTGCCATCACATTACAGAGCACATACAACCTTCTTAGAGAAAGCCAGTCTTATCAAGAGATGGAAGGAAATAGAGAAAAGATTAAAGAGGAAAGAAAGAATTGGAGATAAATAGCTGATTATTTTCAACAATATATCTTTTAAAAAATTAGCCTATTTTAAATTTATAGAGGATATTCTAATTTCCAAGTATTGAAATGGTTCCAGACAGCCGCAAGCTTTCCTCAAGGTTTCAAAGATCTGCCCACAACAGCAGGGCCCCGTCTTACAAAGAGTTACGATTGATCCAATCAATCATAACTCCATGGAAATCCATTAGTGTCATAATTTCTTCTACAGGAAATTTGCAAAATGTTCTTTGTAAATAAAGGAAATCACACGAAATTGTCAAGAAATCAATGACTTTATGGATATACATTCATATCTGGAAATTTTTTTGAGCATGCATTTCATATGTTGACTTTGCTGGGTATTCATAGTTGCGATTAATCGGATCAATCGCGATTAATCAGATCAATCGCATCTCTTTGTAAGACAGGCCCCAGGTTTCCTGGTTGGACACGCAGGGCAAAACAATATTGGGTGACACAAACCAACATCTTTCTGTAACATACGGAACCTTCTAAGTGACAGGAGCACCTCTAAAGGCACATCGTCATTAAAGGTTGGAAGAACAAGATGAAATATTTATCAATTATTAAAGTGGATGACTTGAAATCAAACCTATCCAGGGTGACATGAACATTCACATAGATAGAATAAGACCATGAAAAAAATGACACATTACTGTTTACATAAGTTCCTATCTCCTATAGTGATCCAAGTAGTATTCAACAATCAGAGTTTTATAACCAAAGTTACATGTACATGTAATCTTGCATTGTGGAAATGGACATAAGACACTGAAAAATATGAATTCCAATCAGATTCATGTGTGGGGGGGTAACATTCACAAGAAAGTCATGATTAAAATGCAAGGCTTGTTCAGATACAACAACCCGCAAAAGAACCAATATTTGTTTTTATAAGGAAATAAAGACTGATAATGCATTTTTTTTTTCATTTCTTGTATTTACTCAGGACTGTTCATATACAGATAATAACTCCTGCACAGAGTAGTCTTTTACATGAACAGAATCACTATTCTTATTTTTTCCCTTTTTTATTGGAATTGGGGGGTCTTGAAAAAATCCTTTGACAAAATGATTTAAAAGTAAATAAGGGGGGGAAATGCAATTTTTGCATTATCCATTTTATTTCATTTTGTGTGATGTTTTAATCGAACGTATCAGAACAAACCTTTTACACATAGCGAATATAATATCCAGAGATCAATATACGGTGGGAAATAGAGTAATCATGACAGACTATGGAAACGTTTCTGTATCATCATTATCACTTTTTGTCATAAAACTAATTTGAAAATTTTGAGATCTGAATAACTGGAAGATGATAGTACAGTGTACATATATCAAAATAAAAAGTCTGCAAGGTGAATTAATTCCATCTGAAAATTATAGATACTCTGAAATAGAAATTAACAAAATGATAATGCAAATTCTCCATCATAAACAGAGATGAATAACTATGTGCTATAAAATTTCAGAAATTTTCAGCCCGAATTTCATTTCACATTGTAAACATGCAGCTTTTATCAGTGAAGTTCATAATTGTTTTATTGCATAATCTAACATAACATTCAATTGTCAATCGGAAATGAAATATCATTCTCCTAATAATTTCCACAAGACAATGAGTTGTAAATCTGTTAACAAAATTAAATTGCACACCTACCGTTAAACAACCTGAAATGTTCCCTATATTATCATATACTGCACAACATCTGAGCTGATTACCAACGTTAGAAGGAAAAGTATGCAGATACAGCTGCTTTAATTCAATATAATACCCAAGTTAGCATTGGACAAGTTAAGATTCTAATCATACAAAGCTGGAAATAAATAACTAAATAATTAAAGGGATGGTCCAGGCTGGAGATATTCATATCTCAATAAATAGGGTAAAATTCATTAACTTCTTTGTTATCCGATTTTGATGAAATTTTCAGCATTTTGCTCTGTGAATTTTACTATACTTATTTAGATATATTTTCAGCCCGGACCATTCCTTTAATATTACACCAACAAAACTGAGTCCATTTCAAGGAGTTTCATACAACAAAGACATTCCTGATTTCCCATGCCAATCTAGATTTATATGGTACTCAATGAATATTTATTCTTTAAGAAAGGTTTAACAAAGAAACATGTATGGATGTTGCTTTATTTGTATGGACACGAAGGGGAGTCATGTATTCCTCAAAATCGTTATGTCCTTTTTAAATAGAACAGTTGGCTAGTCTTTCCAAAACTGCAAACCAACAACATGGTCAAGTTGTCTTATTTGGTATCAGTGACCCACAAGCATTTTCCTTTATTGGGTGAAAATACGATTTTATAATTAAATATTTGATTTCATGCATCCCTTTGCAATGAAAATGGTGACCTTGATTTTTACCTTTTTTGAAAATTACCAGGAAAATATGAGTAATCAGGGATTTCAAGATTCACTCATCAAAGTTACATGTATGCAGTTTTTAACCTTACCTCAAGACCTTAATCTAAAAAAGAACGGATAGCCAAATCAATTATCATTTCTCATTGAGAAAAATAAACGAAAATCTAATTGAACAGCCTTCATAATTATTTTCTCAGCACCTAACATCATACACTAAAAAATGACAGTAATTGGTACGAATACTAAAGCTACATAGACGCCGTCGTTTGAAACAATTCTTTCATGCGCAACATAAATAATAACATACATTTTTCAATCACATGGCTTGCATGATCAGTTTTATATACCAGAATAGATTACTAACAGAAAGACTGCATTCAAACTTGTCTGAAAGTCATAAGAGAGGAATCATAAATCATTACAAACACCAAAACCTGCCTTTTCTTGTGAAATTGAAGCCGAAAGAGTGTTGGCGTAAGCCAGTAATGATTTATCTTCAGATCAAAACACTTTCGTCAAAATGTGGGGAGTTTTGGGGGGGGTTTCTTAGAAGAAATAGAGAGCATTTGTGTCATGGAGTCTCCCTTCTCAAGGAAGATCTACATCTAGCTTCACACGTGGGAAAAATCAACAGAAACAATTCATAAGACCTGAAAAAACATGGCGAGTCCCATCTCTGAAATAAATAACGTTACTGAATGTACATAACTCTAGAAAATACTGTACAATAATGGCATTCATCAATGCACTTAGAAATACTGATAGCTTAAGTAATAAAACTTACTTACTTACTCATAAAAAATAAGGCCTATTCCTAGCTCCCCATTATGTATATAAGAAAAAAAACTTAATGCCTTGCATCGCAAAAAATAAAAAATATGGTAGATATCAGTTAAAGCTTGAAAGTAATAGACATCTATCATGAAAAATAGAAATTATAACTGATCCAAAAGGATGCATATAATATTACCAAAATAAGTGAATTAAACCATACATGTAAATTTATTCAGAAAGGTGAATTGACATCAAGTAGCACTGAAGGTTAGAAGTATTGATTTAAGTCAGTTTAACTTAATATCAGGTAGTAGTTCCGCTTTCTTTGTGGTAAATACAAATAACCCACAAAAAAGTTATTCCCTATGTTTAAGCAATGTGACAGTTCTGCTTTCTACACTTACTTCTGACACTTAAAGTGAATCAATTCTGTATGATACATACAGATACAACAAATGTTGTTTATCCGTAAGTTCAAAACAGAGAGTAATTTGAAGTCTACAATTAAACAATTGAATATCTGGCTTCTTGAAGAGTAAGACCTCGTTGATACAACAGGCAAACGATGCAGAACCATTTAAATATTGGTTGACATTCTCATTGGAACCAGACGGATTCAACAAATATTAAGTCAGTTTGCTTCATGAACTTGCTTCAGAAGGCAAACTCTCCATAACTTGCTCGTTCAGGATTTCACATATGCATGCTACATTTTAAATGCACTCCCCAATTGTTGGAGATGCCGGAAATTTCAACATAAGATTCATGACTGCAAATGCCTAGAAATATGAAATGCAAAAAAAAAATGAAAATTGGAAAACCATGACTGACATTACTTAAAGAATCAAGAATCCATTACAAAAATTACAATTAAAAAAAAAGAGCGAAAATCTTACGAGCTGCAATTACATGGCAAATAGAAGAAACCTGGCAATTAAAAAATACATATATAGAAAGCCCTGATACATTGACATGATATAAAGCTTATCGTATTCTTATTTCAATATACATAAATCCTAGCACCTTAACAATACGATTCCTACATAATTATTCAATCCTGATTCCGACTAGTACCCTGTGTTACCCCATACATATAAACATACAAGACTACTCCAGTGAGTGAGACTGCAACCCAAATTAACATAGCCATGAAGAATTCATCAAATTGATTTTTTTTTTCCACTGCTTAACTTGATGTTATTATTGGCTGCCCTTCTCATTTTAAATAAATGTGCTGCCTCCGACAAGGCTTCCACTTAAAATTATCCAGGCTGCTACCTTAACCAATGTTATCTCTATTGAAGAAAAATAGAGCTACAATTACAAAAACAATAAGGTCTTTGCTATGGGGCTTGTTAGGGGCACATTGCTTAGTGCAACCCAAAGAATCCCCAGCTTATCTTCATACGTGATTTTGTTTTAATTTAATCCCCTTTTGGTGCAATCTTGAACCATTTCCTATTCTTGTACCGGCATGGGGAAGGACTTGTTAGATGTTATAGCTTCAAAAACATTTTGATCTTTGAATGGCTGTATTTATCATACTACATGCTTGTAAATCTGCCCATCTATACGAGAGATAAAATCATATTCTGTATCATTCATGGCTATGTACACTCCCAGTAATAAACTTTGGGATGAGGTCTTCATGAAGATAGTCCAACAGAGAAACCATAAGGTACACCATTCTTATTATTTTACCATACATTTCATAACACAAGGAATCGACTACATACTTCATGTTATATTAAAATCATGTTGGGGGAGTCTGTGAAGAGCAACTTTGCTTCTTCGCGTAGTCCTTCTAAAAATATAACTTATGGGAGAGGATGAGAATATTTGTTAAAAATTGATGTGTGGCTAGACTCTTGAAAGCATGATATAATCACTATCACTATCAGATTTCTTAGAGAGTAACAAATACTAATCTTTGATGGAGATAGTGGGGAAAAAAGGTATTTAAATTTGATGAAATATTGATTCTCAAAGCTCTCATTTTACTGTTTCAATGGTGTCTGGGTTATGAAGAGCTGTGCTTGTGTTTAGTATACTGGGATCGTTTCTTCTTGAAAGGGTGGTTGAATTTAATCGATAACCTTCATTTCAAATATTTTCTTTGGGAAACAGGAACTTTTCATTTATATGACAAATTATTCAACAGAAGAAATAATTAATCCCACAAACTTTCCCATCACAAGATGATTGTAGAAAATATCTTGCATTTGATAGTCAGAATGGTGATCGTTTAAGGTCCAATCAAAGCTGGATCTTATCCCTTATATGCATTTGCTGTGCATTAACACTACACCTAACATAATTATTTTTTGTCTTGAAAATTTCTAAAGTAGTAATGCACACTGTCACACATATTATGTATGTATATTGCATGTGAATATTGCCCTAGCATTTTAAATACATCATAGTATTATCACAGCCCACACCCACCTAACGCAACATCGATCACCAAAAATAATGAAATAAAAGCACCCAATAACTCTATTCTTTTCAAGAATGTTATAGCTATGGTATCCTTACAAGATGCGGTACGCATGATATTTTCGATTTTTTTTTCGATTTTTTTTTTTTTCGGCTTGAAAATTTTCCAAGACATTTGCAAGACACATGCATACGTGCATTCTAGTAATTTTTCTTTGAAAGTTGCATACATTCATCAACATGCAATAAAGATCATTCATTCCCAACATTCACGGCATCCTCACATCACCCCCGTTATAATATGAATACCTACAAACTTAATTAATGCTTCATAGTTAAAAATGCAGCTATATTTGTAGTAGTTACATTACAAAGAGGTATATCCTTAAAGTCACTCATCATCATCAAATACTATTTTTGTGCTAACGAGTTGCCCTATCATTTCAAATGATAATAATAACGTCTTTTTTAAAAAAATACATACATCCTTGTCACCCTACATCACTAAATTCTTAAATACACAATAAACCTGGAATACTTGAAGTACTTAAAACATCAGATACATTAGAATATTTTTAGTCCAATTTTCTTTACAATTTGGACCCCTCCTCAGTAACAGGCATAATCATACTTTCATTCTCTGAATAGCCACACAACGTGCTCAGCACAGTTGCGGATGAATGTATTCCTTTGCACACAGTATTTTTCTGTTTTGTTTCCCAACTTACCGGTACAAAAGAAAGGAAAAACTCTGAAAGCCGGAAATTTAAAGGCCGCCGCTGTTCTTTCATCAAGCTGCCTGATCCGACGGAATGACGAGCAACACACTTTTCAAATATCCTAATTCAATCTTCCTCTTTGGTCTCCTAAACACTAACATAAATCTGAAATAAGCTTATAACAAGATGATCTTACCTTAAAAATACTACCTTACATCTTCCTAACCACAGCGGTTTGATTTCCTTGAAGATGCAACCATAAGATACATAGCCATACTTATGATAGAAAGGGACATGCGTCCGTCATGCTCCTACCACATTCATACCTACAGACTTACGAGAAAAAGGACTTACGTCCATCATGCTTGTTTTTCCGAGAGATGCGATCCAACATGCACTAAACATCAGGCAACAACGTGTATTCATACGACAGGCAAAACTAGAAATAAGTACATCTTACGATAATAACCAGGAAATCCAGATGTGACTTCCACACTAACACCACGTGCGTTCACACGCTGCACAGGAGCCAGACTTAAAATACTACAATCAAAGCGCAAGACAATCACCACTAACCTATTACTGGTTTATGCTTCCTTGTATTCAAGACTACAGTGGGAGTTTCACATGATTTGAATAATGATGCGTTCAATTGTAACCCCATCAGTTTTACACAACAGACCGACGTTCTATCCAAGCAATTTCAGGGAACTCGTGAAGCTAAATTATCAAGTGCTCGATAGCCAATGCATAACCAATAGGCAGTGTATCGTATAAAGTAACCAACCTCTCCTGAAGCACGTCTTTCTTAATAAACATAGTAAAATATCTGTGGAGAAGTGATTCAATCTCACTTAGCAACTATTTTCTTCCATCCATTCTTATAAAGGAACTACAGTATGAACATTATGCATATACATGACTCTACACATCATACTAGAACTTATTTGATTATTGCTGCTTTGTATGAAGCAAATAAGATGAATGAAAAGGAGCAAAACTAATACCGGAAAAAACTGAAAGAAAAGTAATAAAGGTGCAAGATTACAATTTCTGCACCATTTCAAAATAGAGACGATTTGTCTATCATATGCACAAAAATAATGTTTTAAGATCTAAGAATAAGAGCGAAATGTAGTGTGTCATGCTGAATAATTACTTGAACTAAGTAAAAACAAACAGTGCAGCTTAGCTAAGCAAACAACCTTCAACCAGTGTACTAGCCAGTGTACTAGCCATGTAAAATTAAAGGCTACAGGTAGAGAAAAATGCATACTACCTATCTAAATCATATGTATATACAGTGGTGCTAGAAAAATATTGAACCCCATCAGAAAATGAACATACTTTAAAGTGTTCGGGTTCTGCCAAGTTCTAGATATTTTATTGTGAATCGATTAAATATTGAATTCAATAAAGTTTGTTTCTCTGAACTCTTGGGATATTGCAGTGTTGTTGTATTTTACATTCAACATTCAGCATGAAAGAGTGCATTTTCTGGTGGAGTTCAATTACTTTGTAGCACCGCTGTACTCTGTAAAACATCTTCACCAAAATTAAATCAAATCAATTTCATAAGACATGGAAAGTGTATGTGTTGTGGAAAACCATATCACATAGATGCTTGTCACAACACTATTCACAAATACTAGCTCAAGCACTTATCTGGTAGTATATCTCGGTGATATGCAACACCAAACTCTTAGTAGTCCGAGCACATAAAATATGTTGTTTTCACTGCAATTATATATGTCTGCAAAATAGTTTACCAAAGAGAATATCTGAACACCTCATGTCTTTATTAAAATATCTAGTTTCCTTTTCTATTCTGTCTCTAAAAAAGAAGAAACTTACATAAAACAATGGTTAATATATTGATGGTACATATTAAAGAATGTATACAACTAATTTTTTTCCAATCAATCAAATATTTACTTAAACTCAATGTTGAATAAATTGAGATTTACTGTGATGATATTCAATTCAAATCCAGATGCTACAGTATTTCTACAAGTTGAATCTTGAAAACTAATAGTTAAAGAAATTGAGGAATTTGTCCAATTTTACTACGTGCTACTTGACTTGCAAATATCATTATGACACAAAAATATGAATGGAGATTATCCCTGAAGTATTAGTTTCTCAATATGATAGATATATATATAAACCTTACTGAAATATGATCTACAATTCTCTACAACACACAGAGTTAGAATGCCTGCCTAACATAAGTGCTTAATACTGCCAACACAGTATATATATTTCTACCGCAACATATACACGTATAGCCTGTGATGGAAATGATGAAGATATACAGATTACGTTTTCAATGATTACTGACCAAAGGCGATTGATTCTCAAATAATCAATTCTTATTCGTCACACTGCAAGAAATTTGTGATTGATAAATATACGCTATTCTGGTACATCTTTTGAAGTAATCACTGCATTACATGCCGATATTATACGCAATATAATCATTAACATTCGCCGAAGACAACAGCAGAGCTGAATATTCAACAGCTTCGCATAAACAGACATTGTTGAATCTTAGAGAGATATAATGATGGTGATCTAACAGAGAGCCGCTATGCCATCATTTAGCATTTACCGCTTGATGATGCGATTCTCTCTGATAAAATCATACCCTATCTATTGATCTTCCTCCCTCCCGTTGCTCCGAAGCTCCTAAGAGTCTATCGAGAGCTGTCCTCCCATTACAACCGGGTGCAAGCTTTGCACCCCTTCCCTACCAAGGCCCACATCATTCCTACCCCGATGTGGGTTTTGCACCCCTCTGGGTTGCGCCCCTCTGGTCCCCTACAGGTGGTAGTGGTTCGCCCCCTCCTGTGCCTTCCCTGGTGCTGGTGGCCCTCCCTCGTTGCGTGGCCCCTCCCGCTACCCTTCAAGGAGGGTGTTGACATCCCCTCTCTTGTGGTGGTGGTGGATTCCCATAATATATCTCTGGAAAACAACACAAATTAAAATACTCATTACAGATTCAACTTATTAAGTTCATAATCAGTTAAGTGAATCCACACATCGATGTAATAACAAACTCAAATCTTTTCAGGCATTTTACCCTTTATTTATTGTTTCAAAAATAATTTTTGTCCCTTTGATTATTATTCTAACTTTCATAAAATTTCAAGGCTTGTTAAGCTGCCTTTCATCCTTGGGACGATGCTACCATACTTTGGCAAAAGGAAGCAAGTTACAAAAGTATAATTTGTTGTAAATGAGCAATGTGTGTTCGTCATTTACATAGGCATCAATGCAATTTAACAGCATATTTTCTTCAATATCTTTCCATAGAACGATAATTTCTTTCCAAAATTTTGCCTGAACGTGCAAAGGGTGTTTCAGAAACAACAATAACTCAAATTTGACTGATGTGTCACTTGCTTCCTTTTGCCTAAGTAGGGCAGTGTACAAATATTCAACTTCATTGGCTTAACCCTAAATCTCCAGGGGTATTTTGATTCTTGTCATTCCGGGGGGACAGGCACAACGAAAATTTGCATGATGTTAGAGAATAATGTAATCTACACAGTTGCATTGGTAAATTTCACTGAATTCTTATATTTTTATTTATATGAATTAATTATGCTAATTTATTCATAAAATCATACTTATTGCTGAGTCACTAAATAAAGCTCCTAGAATGCTATTTTTTGGTGAAAATATTCTTTATAGCATTCCTAACAATTGTGAATGAGAAAACTTCTGGTTCCATGACCGATTTCTTATGTATTTTATTGTTTTTTTTTTTAATTTCTTATGTATTTCTTTGTTTTTCTACATTTTGTTTTTTACTTTCTGTTTTTTGTTTTTTCAATGGAAATCGTTCCAGACTTAATATTGATCTATGGGAAATGTTTACAGGTGGGATACCTATAAGAAACATACCTTGGTAGATGTTAGAGGTGGTACTGCATAGCTAATATCTGCCTTAGCGGAGGTGGGAACTGAGCGGAGAATGGCTGCCATTGCTCCTCACCAACTTCGTTCTTGAAACCATGTAAAATCTACAGAACAGAATAAAAGACAAGAGCATCGCTAAGGCAAGCACATAATACGCCCGTCTGTAGCACGGGAAATGGAGTTATTGGTCAAGCAAGAAAAGTGGAAGGTGGCTAGGTTGAGCCAAACTGAAGTTATCGCGTTGACAAGGAAAAGTGAGCGGACAGACATCGAGCGTGATACCATAAAACGTCCTGTCCTAGGACGTGCGTATAAAAACCACCATGTTTCAAAATTGATGAAGGTCCTTGTGATGGCGATGGTGGCAGCGGTGGAGGGGATGACGATGCTAGTGGTGGCAGTCGTTGTAGCAAGGTGGTGGTGGTGGTGGAGGTGGTCATGAAAGTGTTGATGATGTTGGTGGTGGTAGTAGTAAGGTGCTGGTGGGTGGTTGTGGTAATAATGGCAGTAACGGTGTTAGTGGTTGTGATAGTGGTGATGGAAGTACCCAGGGTTCCCACGGAAAATTGAAAATAGAATTCCATGACTTTTCCATTACTAAATTGCGGCTTTCCATGACTTCCCGTGACATCCCGGGAGCTCTATAGAATTTGGGAAGTCACAAAACTGGGGAAAATGGAATTCATGAACAGCAATTATAATAGAAGAGTATGATCACAGAGTATGAGAGTTGCAAGACAAACTGGAAAGCTGCCATAGCCAAGAGGTAAATGCAATTCCATGACTTTTCACAAGTTTTCCAAATTCCCTGACTTTTCTGACTTTCCACGACCACAATTTTTTCCAGGATTTTCCATGACTGTGGGAACCCAGAGTACCACTGATGGTGATGGTTGTGATGGAGATGGTGATAGTGGTAGTGATGGTAGTGGTGGTGGTGGTATTTTGTCTGTGGCAGTGAAGAAGATGAAGGTGATGATGATTGTGATGATAATGATGGAAGTGGTGGCAGTGGTGGTCCACATTGCTAACAGAATAATTCTACCATATTCACATAAAGAATTTGTCTCATGGAAATCAGAGCATTTTGTCAGATCTGACCATGGTATGACAATGACGACAATGGTGATAACAATGGTGATAACAATAATGACAATGATGATGATGACCACGATGAGGATTTCATTTCAAGACCTAATGGGTATTACATAAAGCTGTTCGCAAGATACAAATGACTTTGAGCATGACTGGTGATCCTTTCTTGTGCTATGTGGTATCCCTACGTAATGACCTTATGACCTAAGTTATGACCTAAGAACATGTTCCAGTCGTGCGTAAAGTCATTCATAACTTTACCAACAGCTTTATGAAACACCCAGCAAGGCACTTTTTCATGAAAGTTGTCACCGAGTTACCATACCAACAGTCAGAAACAGAAGTTTTCAGCCATGCACAACCAAGGATTTCACTATAATTGTCAGTGCTGACAATTTAGTCTGTGCTGAAAACTGTCATAAAACGGTCCCTGAATATACAGAACTATGAACATTTTTGTTTTCCTGATAGATATAACTGGAGTTTACTGATTTTTTCGTAAACCCTCAATCATTTTTAATTTTTATTTCACTAGATTTTTTCATAACTTACCTTTGCAAACATCTCCTTCAAGTTTGGCTTGGGGTTTTGCCATGATGCCACTGCGTCACAGAAAAAGATGAAATCCTGAAAGTCAAAAGAAAAATGAATCAAAATCAAATGTATTTCTTCCCTTACCAAATGTACTATAAATTAGTCGCCTTTCCGCAGAAAGGCTGTTAATGCGCAGGTGCACGAAAAGTACATTTTCAAGAAAACACAAATCTCGTTTTGACCTTACTTTTGTGCTTTAAGCAGCTAGTGTATTATTTTCTGTCCTAATCCATACTTTCTGAAAAAGCAAGATGTTTTCTTCATTGATATTTCGTTTGTTTTATTTAAAACACTAACGCTTTCTAATCTTAAGAAGGAAAACCTAATGCCCTTTTTCTGGGAAGAAAAATGCGCAATCCGCTGATCCAGTGACCGCAGAAACCGCTAGTGCGAATTGGTCTGTGCGCGCACACATATTGAATGATAAGCGTCTTGACCCAGACTAAGGATGCGTCAATGTGCTAAAGCAGGTGGGAATATTTTTGCTTATTATTTCATGACGTCACATTTAGGTTCGAAAATGGTTTCAGCAATAAATCAAAATTCGATATTTTGGGCACCAGAATACGTTAACAGCCTTTCTACAGGAAGATGACAAATTGTTTTCAGATCCAATTATTCAGCTTATATTGATATTAATAGGAGATTGAATCTATATTAGTCAACTCTTTATATAGATGGTAACTACCAAGTGAAGTTTTTTCATTTCTCAACTCATAAATTACAGAATGACACACAAAAGAGAAAAACAATTTTCAGATAAACTTATTTGTATTTAATGAAAATGCATGAAAGTCATGAAAATTAATCTTGTGATTTTCTCATGATTTTTTATCAGGGTAATTAAAAATCAAAATCAACATTAGCAATGTAAAATAATCAGCCTAAACAGTTTTTCACAAAAATATATCTCCTTGGGAGATATTTTGGAAATCGTATCAGTTCATGAGATTTAGAATCACAACTTTCCGATAAACACATACTGAGAGAATGAAAATGCAACAAAATCATCAATATTACATTTTGTATTTTAATTGGAACTATGAAAGTGTATCCCCCTTGAGAAAGTCCTATCAGATGTTACATGGCTAGAAATTAACATCTTTAACAAATTTTCATTCAATGATGAAAATATCAAAAAGACTGCCAACATGGAAAATATAATTTACCTGTACTACACCGGATGGGTTGATGGTAATCATGGCACAGATACCTCGGAATGCTGAGTCTTTCTCTTCATTATCACGGATGTTACGCAACGATGTACACCTGCAAGGGAAGCAAGTGATGCTCGTCAATTTTAAAACATGATAGTTGATCCTAATATAGTTTGAATGTTGCATATTCATACACGTATTAGAGCCATGATATAAAGAGACTTGAATTCAATTTATTGCAATAGAAGCCAGACGAGTCCGGCCCTAGTTTGTTTTTTGTTGATATTTTTTACTAATCATCATCTTTATCACTATCATAACTACTATCATTATTATAATTATTATCGTTTTCATTATAAATATCACCATCACTATCATCATTATTAATATCATCATTGTTGCTGTTATCATAACTAGTAATATTGATTCATTTATTCATTGATTTCATACTTCCAAGTTTTATTTCTTAATGTACATTTTGATTACCATGAAAACAACAATCACAAAATATACTGGTCAGGCATTCAAAAGAATTTTTGAAATAGTTACACCAAAATAAAAAAAAAATCCCTGGCAAAATGTAGTATGTGGCAATGCTAAAGTAACATGCATGCATAATGCACATTAACATAATATAAATGTGGACTGATACAGAAGCTCTATGACATTTGTGAGACAAACTACAGGGGTATTATTGACTCAACTTCAATATCTAAGCTGAGAAGTGATAAGTGTATATTGTTATTGTTGCCGTTTTCTGTATAAACTTTGCAACAACATAACTTTACACATATGATATTTTGATTTTGCACATACACTGCAAACACCACATTATATTTGCTGTGTAAAAGATATGTGTAAAAATCAGTTAATACGACATAAATGTTTATTCACTTGACAGGTTCAAATACAGAGGTTGAACCTACCTTTTATGGGGAAAAATGAATGAATTTAGCTTGTGACTTGAGATACCAAAGAATTACCAAAACTAGTAATTGTTATCATATGTTATAGTGGGAAAATAACATTGTTTTCTTGCAATTAATACACAGAAAAGTTTACATATTTATATGTATCTACTACAAATATCACAAGCCATTGAAAAAAAAAACCACTTGATAACAATTCCATATTACAAAAGGGTACCCCTATTCTCAACATAACAAGAATGGCAGCTAAAAGATAAATGTTATACCTCAAAGCAATTACTAGATTGTTTTTTTTTTGGGGGGGTGGTTCCGTTTTCAGTTTGTTTGTTTTTTATTTACTTCTTAAATGCTAATTCTGAAGTATCATAACAATGTATTGTGAAAAATACATTTTGCCAGGCACAAAATAATCTAAATCAGAAGACAGGACAATTATATTGTTAGCAAACAATTTTCTGGAGAAGTGTCAGAAATAAATACTCTGAATAATAAATATACATATAGAAATCTATGATTCTGATCACACTGATAATGAAAACACAAAGGCCTGGGTCACCCCATAGCCCAACTAGAGGGTTTTAAAATTGTTTCATTATATCCAATTTTGCAATTTTAAATAAGACTGAAAGTGAGACTGAATATTACCTTTAATTCTGACAGTCAATGTATTCCATACCCTAGCCTGAAATCAAAGACCCCTATTAAAGTCAAAATTTATATTCAACAAATAATAGGGTGACGGATTCACAACCCCTTCCCCTATATACTTTTGAATGACATAATAAAATGGCTTTCATTTTAGTACTTCAAAATGATTTTTTAACCGGAAAAATACATCTAAGTATGTGGCATCCCTCTTTGAAAGATTCAAGAGGATAAAGAATCTACGTTTGGAACTGAATTTGGTTTGAATGCCAGGTTTGAAAGACTCCGGACATCTCTCTAATTCAAAATAAAATTTGTATCTTAAAGGATACCATAGATTTAATATGAACTCCAAACGGAAAGGATTTAAAGAAAGGAGAGACTGTGAGTACACACCACTGTCGGATAAACTGCGAAAGCATGGGGGCCACTGCAGCAGGACATACCAAGCCAAGCCGCCCTATCGTGATAGCTACATTGTGATTGGACGAAGACATCACAGGCAACGTACAGATGACCAATCAGCACGGGGAGAGAGAGAGAGTATAACGAGAATGAAGGGGAGGAGAGAGGGGGAGGGGAATAGAGAAAGAAATGGGGAAGGGTGAATTGGATTGAAAGAGGACAAAAGGGAAATAATAAAAATCAACATTACTAACAGCATGGAGAAAAAAAATGACATTAACGTAAATATCACATAGTCAAAACAAAATCATTCTATGGGGCATACGCATCTCAATTTGTGATTTCTCTGTATTTTTATTTTTGGATCCCTCCCATGCTTTTCACAGTAAAACCAAATGTTAAATATTAATGCATAACCAAAATGCATTCAGAATGAGAAACAAATATAATGCATGCCTGTGCTCAATGCTAAATAAAATCATCCTGGCGTAAGATTTCACAAGTTTAAGATTCTACTCCATTTATTGGTTGGTTCTCTAAAAAATTCAATTGAGATTTATTTACTACATCAGACCAGGTAGTTTATGCCAATCAACGCATTTAGCAGTGATTATACAGAAAAATTTAGAAAATTAAATTACATCCTTTATAATGTACAGAAATCAAAGAACTGGTAAAATTTGTCGCTTACAAAAAATAACAGCACGTCTGTAACTTTTTGGAATGTATGCAACATATTCAAATCAGTTTTGTTATAAAAATCACATTATTTTAAAAGCAATCAATTCCATAGAGAAACAGTTGAAATGCTAAAAACATGAAATTTACGATCAAAAAATAAAATATATCTGTTCTTATGAACAAGTATCTGATTTCTCAATGATAACTCTCTCACATTATACATTATGATACAAAAATAAAAACATTTCAAAATAGCTGGAACATTGAATAAGATCATGCAGTGAAGAACAAGAATTGTTGATGCATGGAACAATGTATAATACCAGTACATCAACATCACATCATCGTAAACGGGTCACATTTCTCACAAATTGGCACATTTCCATCAAATAACTACTAAACTAAATGCTAGAAAGCACCAACTCAATAAGGGTTTGATCATATGAATATATATGCACAAATTTCCATCACCTTGGAAACCGAAGACAAATATAACTAGCTCATTTGGTGCATAATATGAACGGAAATATATCAACACTGAATGAATACACATGAAACTACTCTTGTTGTTACTTGACTGGAACAAAAATTCTCCTAAAAGAGCAATGCATCATTTTCTGTATGATATTATCATGAATGCATACTTCTTTTCAAAGTGCCTGAATACGAATTCACTGGTAAGAAAATATATATCTTCATATTCAATACCTCATAAAATATATCTTCATTTTTTTTTAAAATTCAACTCGAGAATCTCAAATCCAATCGCGTCAGCCGAAAAGACGATATCAAAATGGAGGGTGTTTCACAAAGATTTAAGCATGACTTGTAGTCGCACTTAAATGCCAAGTAGTGTGCAGTATAAAAGGCATGACCACATTGTTCCAATTATGACAAGATGACATGCACTATAACTATTGCAAATTGATCTATAAGATGTGCGTTGCATATCATGTACGTGTCTGCATTTAATTGCAACTCGAAGTCATACTTTAATCTTTGTAACCTCCCCCGAGCACATACAAAACGTTTGAGAGGTGACTTACCAGTGTTTTCTAGCAGGGTCTTGGGAGTGTTTGGTCTGTTGATGATCTCAGTTAACTGTGACAGAACCCCAGGAATGAATTCTTCCATGGCAGGACCTGATCAACATCAATAGGGGGCGAAAAGAGATCAACTTCATGGGTTATGGCCCACATTCTTAAGTCAGGTTTAAAGTGATTGGTTAACATTGGTTTGACTTTTAAAAATCTGAGCTAGGTGACACTTGTCACCTGTGTTGGTGCTATGTTACAAAAATGAAGCCAAGAAATATTGTGTTAGAAAACAATTATTTAGTGCTTCAAAAATTAGAATATAAAGTGACCGGAAACACCATCTTATTTTCATCCCATACACTTATGTGTACTATTTAGGCCTCTATAAGACGCCTATTTACAAAATCGGGGTTTGCCTTGTAGTTTTAGCTTTTCATTCTCAATAATGGGTATTGCAAGGTTCATTAGTTCTAATACATGCACTTGTACACATGTTTCATCTTGGTTTGAGAATTTCTTAAATCGGCTGCTCACAAAGTTAAACAATACCTTTAACTTAGACCATAGTCAAGGCTGAAATTATGGGAAGCCAAAAATGTCTCAATTTTGTTTACATTGTATGTTTCTTCTGTTTACAGAGTTCTATCATTATGCCTTGATGGCGAATAAAATTGATTCAGTTATTATTCCCCGACAGCTGCGAATCATCTAAGGAACTGGTGAACTAATCAATTTTAACTTAACAGTTAAAGATTAGTTTCACGTTGGCTATCCATAGTTGAGTCGCAACCTTCACTAGAGTTTAAATCACACCCAACTTCAGAATGCATCCCTATATCATCGATAGAGTAGTTTCCAATGATGCAACATTGGGGGACACAGCAATGAGGAATCCTACAATGATTTGCCATGGTTTTTAAACCTATTGTTTCTGTGGTTTATTTTTAATTGGTCCAATACCAATGCGTCCAATCACCAACTCGTCTACAATCATTCCGTCTACCATCAGTTCAGTCTAAATGCCATTTTATCAAATCACCGTTTCGTCTAATAACCAGTTGGTCCAATAGCCATTTAGTCCATATACCATCAGGGGCCTGTTTCATAAAGGACTAGCAACTGTTGTAACTTTGCCATAATGCCAACTACCATGGCAACAGGGCTCAGCAGCCAATAAGAATCAAGGGTTCCATGGTAGTAGCCATAATGGCAAAGTTACAACAGTTGCAAGTCCTTTATGAGACGGGCCATTGGTCTTATTTGACGAAGCGTTAATTGGGCAAAATGAATGAAAAAAAAATGGGTATTAGACCAACTGGTGATTACACGAGAAGTGGCCCTGACAACAAAACTCAAAAGGCTGTAAGACGAGATGTTGATCGACGGAATGGCATGAGATAAAATGAAGTTAGACCATGTGATGAGAGGACGAGTTGGCAATAGACCAATCGGCACTTCACCGTTTTGATATGGTTCTCCACAGAGTACCAAGGTGTGATGTCATAAGTAACAGGCCATTAATGCATTGACGTCAATGAGGTTAAGCAGGTTTTCATGATGTCATATATAAGGTCCACTGAAATGATTCTTGCCAAATTTGGGCTAAGCAGAGCAGCCAACCCGAACAAGTATTCTAAGTATTTTAAAAGCTGAAAATCAGCAAAGTCTGGTGAGGAAATCAGGATTTTAAAAGAAATACCACAGGACAACACGTAAAACTGAAACTTTAAAAATCGCCTCATAGTTGGATTGTGTAGTGTGCCCTGGGCTTGACAGGAACAAAATTACTTACCCATTTGAATAGAGATTTCTCCTATAGCCCACGTAGCATTGTTACAAACAGAGATGAACTCAGGATTGAGATTCTGACTCAAGATTGGTAGAAAGTCATCTATACAGATAAAATAATAATAAAAGTTAATCATAATTATAACATTTGTAAGGTGCTTGATACAGATGTTTCTAAGCGCTCAATTTTCTCACTTCTCAAATTTCTCAATGACCGGGGTTGTGAAAATAAATATGTAATCTTAATAAATAAAACAAAAAAACACTCAAATTGAAGAGAAATCAACAAGACAAAATGGAACAAAGATGTGCACCTCCATATAGACCAATCCACAACTGATAGAGAGTAGAAATTTTTTTTTTTTATGAGTCTTTAGCATGGTCTTAAAAAGGTCTCAAGGAAGTACATTGTCACGGTAAAGGAGAAATATATTGATTCAAACATATGGCCTTATTATATATCAATGGAAAGGTAATGATGTGGGGATTATCATTAGGTCATTTGAAAACAAAATTTGTTTCAAAATCCAACATCTAGATATAACTTCTGAGTTTTCTTCCATTGACAGTGTGGAGAAATCGCACAGGCACTGGCATTCGCAGTAAGTTTTGCATGCAAGTGGAACTTGATGTGGGAGAGCCAATCACGTCTCTTGTACCGTCATACACGTCATCAAATTCGAGTCAGTTCAAAGACTGATGCGAGGCATATTTCAGAGAAGCATTTTAGCGCTTTTTAATTGGCGATTTTCCACATTATGTATCATTTTTTATATTTTCAAATGACCTAATGATAATCCCCACATCATTACCTTTCCATTGATATATAATAAGGCCATATGTTCATAATCAATATATTTCTCCTTTACAATGAATGACGAAGTAGAAGAGGAATGGTACAAAATACAATAATTTGTCGCATGAATTAAAAAGGGGTGTATAAGTACCACAAATTTTTAAAAAGCTGAAAATTCAGAATCTCCTAGATTTTTGTACAGAATAAGTACACAAAATTGAAAATAAGATAAATTTTTTTTATAGCCAAGATAAGATCAAAAGCAGATCACACACATCCTTAAATTCTTATTTTTGTTATTAGCGAAACAACTGACATGTAACATACAAATCTCGATATTGGACAAGATTAATTAAAGTTCTTTATTACAACAAAATTCTTTAGCAATCAGAGAAAGGATATGGCATGTTTACTTTCATATCTTGTGCCGTTTTCACAGAGAAAAAGAATGCTCTACGCAATAAATTTTAGTGATTGACATTGAGACTAGAAATAAGTTGAAATGATATGAATACGCTTATGACTTACTGATGCATGGCTTGACTAATTGAAAGCAAGCTTTAGTTAGATCACCCAGCAAAGCAAATGAACTTTGCCTAACCTCAGGCATCTTGTCCTGTTGAAGAGAAATTCATATACAGTTTCAGATAAATTCAAGTTGTGGGAACGATTCGATTCCAAAATGACTTTTTACAGAATTTAATATAATGATCACCCAAGTGTCTGTTTGTATGAATGAAAAATATGTGCCAAAGGATTCTGGAAAAAATTGCTGAGAGATAGGCAAAATAAGCGTGGATTTGGTCACTTCCGTCAGGTCTTTATTCCAGCAAAAATAATACACTGTCCCACGTGTGCCTATCTGAATTGGCGATCTACAGTGTGATCGTGTTTTAGCTAGATATTATGATTTCACAAAGTTCAGTTTATGTAACTGTACCAGATCTAGATCTACGATGATATATTAATACTTAACCTTGGTTTTAAAGACTTTCTCACGAAATCAGTGTTTTAATGCAACTACCTTCATTTAGCGTTAATGACGAAGAAAAGTGGTTGCAGAAAATGCTCATTTCACAGGAGTCTATTAAACCTAGGTCAACTGTCATTACAACATGGTAGACCCAGGGCCAGTTGCAGAAAGAGTTGCAATCAATCGCAACTCAACTCTAAAAATCATGAGTAACTTGATTTTCTAACAATCAACATCGCGCATTTCGGACTTGCTATCGATTTTTTTGTCTCGCATTTGAACCCAACTCTCTCTGCAACCGACCCCTGGGTCCTGTCTTACAAATATTTATGATTGATCAGGGCCCGTTGTACAAAGAGTTACGATTGATCCGATAAATCGTAACTCTATGGAAATCCATCAGTGTCATAATTTTTTTCTACGAAAAATTTGCACAATGTCCTTTTTTTGCAAAGGATAAAGCGCAGTGAATTTTCAAGAAAACAATGAATGCATGAATATACATCACAGCTAGAAAATATTTTGAACAAACATGCATAATAGATGTTGACGTTGCTGGCCGTCCATAGTTGCGATTGATCGGATAAATAGTAACTCTTTGTACAACAGGGCCTTGATCAACCACAACTATAGAAAGCCAGTAACCTCAACATCTAAAACGCATGTTTTTTAAATATTTTCTAGATATGAATGATATTCATACCTCTATCATTTTCTTGAAAATTCAGTGAGCTTATCATTGTACACTAAGGACGTGGAAATTTCCTCTAAAAACAATTTTGACATTGATGGATTCCCACATAGTGGAGGCTGATCCAAACGATCATAACTCTTTTTGAGACAGGGCCCTGGATATGGAACAGTTACACAAAAAATGTGTAAACTGAACTTCATGAACTCGTGAAAACTTATCTGGTATTATTTAAAGAGAATTTGTGCATCACATGCACGGAAACCGCCCTTAGAAGCGTGCACAAGTGCATTGTGTAAGGGCATTTCTGTACCAATGCGGTGTGTGACAATTTTTTGCTGAGGGCGCTCTTGCGCCGACACAATGCCGGACCTACCTGCATACATTGAAAGAGAAGCCCCATGATGTTGCTGCTTGCTACATGCTGAGATATGTGACCTTCTAGACCTTCCGCTAGACCACTCAACAGATCCAGGGCCACGATCATGAAGTCCTTGTCGGGAGGCTCAATCTCTGGGTTCATGTTGGATGCCTGTATAACAGAGAAGTGAAGATTTGCAATATCCTTTTTGTGGTTGGTACACATTCTGTGTTGTTTTCCTTAAAAAATCTGCAGACGAATTCAAACCTTACATAGCCCGTCATCACGTTGTTATTGTTATATTAGCCTGTCTGCAGTAATCGATTGTGAATCCAATGAGTTGGTACGAGTTGGTACGAGTATAAGGTAGGTTCCCCCTGTCCATGGGGACCAAAGTGCATGTTGGTTTACTTCAACTACTACTACTACAGTAGCCAATAATTGCAAAGAGTAATCGCTCTATGTGAAACAAAACCATATTACTTGCAACAGACATTTCACACATACAGTGCGTCCCACGAAAAAAGAAACCTGCTTTCCCATTTATTTTTTTTCAATATAACCAAGAAATTATGTTATTTCCTTTATATAATCATAAAATTCAGCTTTTCCTCTCCATTTCGATATAAAATATCATATGAATAGTTCATGCATAAAAGGCAAGAAGATTTGGAAAAATTGATGCAAAACCAAATTGCGCAGGAAAAGGGATGGTTCATTACCATACCTTTTGTATTCTATGTTAAGTTTCTTTCGCTAGTCTCGAGAGCGAATGCAGATTCACATGTGACTTTCTGCACAAATTCGTTTCTGACATGCCTCAGTATTTATTGGTTTCATTTAACAATGCATTAACAATTCACAAAGTATTTGGTCTCAAACTAAATGAGGGTTTTCATTCTAACTATCAATGTTGATTTCATGATCTACACGTAAAGCAATTATAGTGATATCTAACTCTGTAGGATGCACTGAATAAACATAGCCTACCATGATCTGTGCCAGTGTCTTCTCCGTCAGGGAGACGCACCTCTGGAACACTGGCTGGCTGTAAGGAAGGAAACCAGACTGAAGTGCTGTGGCTACCGATGACAGACACTCTAGCAGTGGAAACAGATCCTTGTCTTCATCCTTCAACTGGTTCCACTTGGCAATTAGAGGAGGCATCAGGATGTCTATATGCTCCTAGGCAAGAGATACAATGAATGAAATATTAGTTTGATAAATTATGACATTTGGAACAAATCCTTGTCTTCATTCAAGGAGCTCCACTTGGCAATTAGAGGCAACATCTGGGAAGCATTTCATTAACTTATTCGTCCGGCCTGTCAACTGCTTCTGAATTTGATTGGCTGAGAACCATTTTTACCATGGTAACTGTCCGATACAAAAGGACTTGTCAGATAAAACATCGACAAGTCCTTTCATGAAATGCTCCCGGGATATCTATATGCTCCTAGGTAAAGAGATACAACTATACCGTACATGCAAGATTAGTTTGGTAACTAACTCTAGCAGTGGGAACGGATCCTTGTATTCATTCTTCAAGGAGTTCCAATTGGCAATCAGAAGTGGCATCAGCATGCCAATGCCAATGACCAATCAAGATCATTGTTGCATGCACACTTTGTCCAAATCCCCGACCAGGAACCAATCAGAATGGTTCTTTCATAATGACAATTCATCATAAACTATACACCAATACAAACCTCCTTGTTGAGATGATGGCCTACAGAGTCTGCCAGTGTACCGATGGCATCGTAGAGGATCAGGAGATTCTTGTGCTGGTATTTATTGAAAGCATACACCAACGTCTCCAGGATGTTTGGTAGGTACGGCACGAGTTCTGTGCATGCTTCTTCCTCCAGGGTTGCAAACGCACTGCATGCTGCCTCCTGGACTCGCTTGTTGCTGTCTAAGATTCGCCTCAGAAGCTGTCAAAGTAAAAAAAGGGAATATAATCATCATATCATATTTACCCAGTGTAGTTACTTCAATTTCATAAACTGTTCTTCCTGAGGCCCTACTTAAAATGATTTTATTTATATTATACCTGCTTTAGCATAGTGACCCCGTGTGCTCACGCATTCAAGAAATTTAACCATTTACTAAACCTGGGTGGGGAGAGGCAAATGCTACAAAGTATTACAATTGAATTATTACAACTTTTTAATTTCTTAGGTGCCTCAATTGTAACTTGTAACACGCAGCTGATCCTGTCATTCTTGATATGAATATATCAAATAGGTTGGACTTCCCCCAAGAAAGGCTTGCATAGACAAAACGAGACATTTCCTACCAAACATATCCAACTTTAATAAAAGTACAAAAAGCATAGAGGTTTAGTTGGCTTTCACCTTCCCACCAGAGTGACAGGTACAGATCCCTACAATGCAGTTCTTTTCCATTTGCAAAATGTTCATCCACATTGTTCAACACATGACCAAGGTGTATGAAATAGAAACCTGGCAAGGATATTCATTCCTCAACATCCTTTTATGCCAGAATGGGGGAAGGATTCAACTTCTTCGCCGTACATCAACCTTTTTATCTTTCTCATTCTTTTATCATTCTCCTACCCTTATCTTTCTTCTTCTTTTTCTTTCTTCTCCCCAATTAGAAGTCTACACACTTAACAAAATTAGAAATCATCTTTCTGTATATAACTTCAGTATAATCTACCATGTTGGTTACCATATGGTAGAGGGGTCTAATTTCATAATCATTCATATCATACACTATGCTGGTAGAGGATCACTCATCTATTCCTTTTTGTGGCTTCTCTAGACATGATTGATGGTAAGGACAAAACTAAGTTGTGCAAATTGATAGGTAACATAAGATACACTACTTCCAACAAAAGAATCTTGTAAATATGTGGATTTATTTTGATAATGGCGATAGACCTCCATTACGCCACCATCTTGGAGGCTAAAGCTGGTGATATGCAGCCGACACATCTCTGACAACTCCATTTACACTTATTCCTATATCCTCTGAGTGGGGGCACTATGAGATTGTGATGTCGCTTGTATAGGGTCTATTTACACCCTATATCTTACCTCTTGCATGAGCTTCTGGAAGTAGAGATGATGAGGTTGGTTAATGACCCAATGGGAGTATCTGCTGAGCGTCCAGCAGGTGATGGAACGTACCAGGGCTTTCTTCTCCGACAGGCAGTTGATGAGGAACGGGACCAACTCTGGTAGATGCATGCTCATCGCATTCACGCAACCTGAATCAATACCAAATGTGACACCTGTGGTGACAGTGACACGTTTGACTTGATAGGCAATACAGGGTAATGTTTTAAAGGGCATACGCACCAGCAGCCCCAACAGTCCATAACTACTCATATCTGGCCATCGTTATTACCCATGATACACCATTCTGAGCAGAGTAGTCTTGTAACACAGACCCACTTGAACGATAACATACACATTCACTTCTCAATACATTCATAAAGCAATAAGTATGTTACCAAGTTGCAAAAAAGGGTACTTTCCCACTCAAAAACATTTCAGTTTCCATACACAAATGAAATTATAGGCTAATTTATTCTATGTATTACTAATATCTCAAATGGTATATAAAATCAAAACCATTTATGATACAAAGTCAATGAGACCACACACAGGGTTGGTCCCCCTTTAACTTCATTTGTTCTTTTGATGTTTATCATTCAATATTTCTCTCCTGTGCTACAGGAAACAATGAAAAAAGTATCCCTAATGCAGACTACCTATAATTAAGCTCCTTTCGTACATGGAAAGAAAATATCATTATTTTTCATGCTCTGGCATTGTTACCATAACAAGTGAATACCACATGTAGTCTTGCCTGAATTCTGCAGTACAATATAGCAACAAAACACTTTGTAACATTTAAATATAAAACATTTCCTCTTTTACATTTACCCTTTAATGTAATAATCCACGGCCAAGAAAATCAATCATTTCGCTTAATATACATCATAATAATTGCATAATTCTAATCACTGTATAAAGTTAAAATGTGTTTTATATTCATGAGAACTTCGTAATATATGTGATCTGCTTTCTGGTAAAATTCTGTATCAATAGTCTTTCCATAACTACTGAAGGTTCTGCAATAGCCTTGGGCCATCGCACACCTTACACTGGTCTACGACCTGATTTTAGACAGAATCACAATTTTTTTTTTCATAAAGATATTAGAGAGGTTCAGTTTAACTGTAAGGGTATTAATATTGATCTTTGAATAATTTCAAGCCTTTATTTTGGAGTAAAGACCAAATTTGTTTCAAATCATAGCCAATCACACTACTGCTGTGACATTGTTACAATTAGATATCAAATTCACTTTCATTCTTGTAAGGGGGTAGCAGATTTAAAGATACATATGTTCATACAATGAATTTAATAGAATATTGCACATTAAATGTCTCAATATTTGTATCACGTTACTTTCTATTCCAAAATGCGGTCGCTGACCAATCGAATGTGTGCAGTGGCTTTAACATCTCTGTAACCTATTCCTAGAACGGTTCAATAGCACTCTCTTTACTTCAGCCCCATACACCCCATTCCATGTCAGTCCAATGACTCACCTTCTGCAATGGCTCCTAACACAAGAATACCAGACTCCTTCACCTCCCAGTCAGAACTGAAGAGAGTTTCTTTCAAGATCGGTAGGAGCACAGGCATCAGCTCATCTCTGAAGACATTGGCAAGCATGTCAAGAGCAGCTGCTGAACATTTCCCTAGAGAGTGATTAACAATGATAATAACAATATTAATAGTAGTAATAATAATAATCATAATAATCATAATAATAATAATCATCATCATAACAACCATAATGATGATGATGATGATGATGATGATGATAACACCGACAATAATAATAATAATAATAATCTATATAACAATACCGTAAAGGCAACACCCCTAACAATAAAACTTTTCTCACAATTAGGCCCGTTTCGGGTACACGTGTACACGTGTACACGCACGGTCAAGTCAGTGCACGTGTACTAAATTCCATCACCGTGTACACGGTAGCATCTGCATAAAGCTTGCGTGGGACTGTAAAGTCAGTGAACAAGCTCACAGCCTCACATTAATTCTTAGTTCTAAGACACTGCACATGTTTTAATCACTAATATGTCAATATATTTCAATTAACCTTCCAAAATCGCCGATTTAATCCACATTTATTCTGGAGACTCAAGTTTTTGTACCACACGAAATGGGTATGCTCCGGTCAGTGCAGGGCCCTAGTTAGCGCCGACGTTCGTTGGATGCGCATTTTGCATACTGTACCGTACATACATGCACAGATCGCTGCAGAATTGAGTGTAACTGAAGTTATCGATTGATTTTCATTATTTTATTGCCAATTTGAGGAGCGTGTGTTTGTAGGCTTGTAGCACATGTGTATGAGCGTATAACACCTAACGAGACTCTCGAAAGCGTTCTTCAATCACTTTTAGAGCCAATTTGAGAATCACCAATTGCGACAGCGATCATTGCTCCAGTTACGTGTTATACGCTCATAAACATATGCTACAAGCCTACAAACACACGCTCCTCAAATTGGCAATAAAATAATGAAAATCAATCGATAACTTCAGTTACACTTAATTCTGCAGCGCAGCGATCTGTGCATGCATGTACAGTATGCAAAATGCGCATCCAACGAACGTCGGCGCTAACTAGGGCCCTGCACTGATTTACTTTTGCATTCTTTATTAATTTAATGCGCTGCTAAGCTGAGTAAACTTTTTAATTGCACCAATTTTTGTGGATTGATACTTCTAACTTCTCAGGTAAGCTTTAAAACCGTGACTTAGGCTACATGTAGGAAACACTGAAAACATACTGTAACTCACTCTCACTCAGTGTTTACAACGTGTACACGACCGAAAAACACGCCGTGTACACGTGCATCAAAAATGGACTTTCAAACCGGGCCTACTCACAATGCATACTGGTTTCAGATAAATGCCAACAAAGTGGTAGCAAATTGCTAGAAATGGTAATTGCTATTTGATCACCATTTAAATCTTTATACTTACTAAGATTCCAGTCCGATAATGCATCATCGTCATCCATGCCATAATCAGATGCTGAATCTCCCTGTAGAAAACAAGAGGAGGAAACAATTACTTAACAATAATCACAAAGACATCCATCTTAATTAACAATGCATCAAAAGAACAGAACATTGTGACCCATATTCTGAAGTCAGGTTATGGGGAGCTAAAAAATCATAATTCTATTTCTAATGTATAATATCAATATTTTTCTTTTATAGTGAAGTACTTCAGAATACTTAATTTATCATGTCCAGACAATTGTGAAAAATTGGGCGTCATATGGGTTAATAAATTGGATGTGAACTGTTAATAGGGATTTGTGCCCCAAATGGCTCTCCACAGTTAAACCACATCTTTAAACAAGGGTTTAATGTAAACCTGAGTTCAGAATATGGGCCTCTGACTTTAAGAATATACTTGAGATTGCATTCCGGGGAATGGGTATTTAGCAGCAGCTGGCTTTGCTTATCTCAAAATATTTCCAATCTTGTTTTTTACAGAAACATGCACGCAAACTGCTACCTTATTGTGATGTCACCCCTGAGCATTAATCTTGAGAGATTGGTAAACCACAGTGCACTCAATCACAGTGTTCCTCGTTCAAAGTGATTTAAAACTCCAACACTACAGTTTTTTGCTGATGTGGTTTACGGTACACCATGTGGAGTGTTATAGAAACGGTGGATAGAAGAAGAAAAGGAATGGATAGGCGAGAAAGTGGAGATTTGAGAGTAGAGTATTCTTTCTTGAAAGTAGTCCTGAAAAAGACTGTAAACCAGAAGAGATTGATGAGTTGAGAACATCTTGAGTAGTAGAGCTGATGAGATGCTGGCTTGAGTTGGCGAGTAGAGATGAGTAAAAGCAGTAGAGATACTCGACGTTTCAGGCAGGTTGACTGTCCCGTCTCTACTCTCAAATCTCCACTTTCTCGCCTATCCATTTCTTTTCTTCTATCCACTGTTTGTATAACACTCCACATGGTGTACCGTAAACCACATCAGCGATTGTACATGCCACCATGCAAACCTTCAAACAACATCTGACTAGTTTTTGTTGGATATCACTACTAGTTCTACTGGTCAATCCATATTCTTCTCTGTAAAAATAGCATTCATCATCAAACTGATCATTTTCTCATTCACAGCCCGTGCTATTTTATATCTCTTTCGTAAAACTGTGGACAAAAATTTTCGGACAAATTGTTAGATCTGACATCTTTTCTTGATTTTTAATGGCTGAGAGGCGCTGTTCCTATGGTAACTGTCGGATAAAACGTCTGACTTATCCTTGCATGAAACACTCCCCAGGTCTACTACCAAGTCTCTCATGTTAACGAACATTCACTCATGTAAATGTATTACAAAACCAATGAATTGTGCCGAGATTGCAAAAGAAGCTCTTGGAAGGATTTTCAACCTCATTTCCATTTGAATTTGAATTTCATTTTCTATTTCTATTCCAATTCCAATTTCAATTTCAACTTAAATTTCAATTTCAAATCTATACAGTACTTAAAACAAAAAAAATTAAAATTCACCCCAAAAATGAAAAATTGTACATTGGATTGAATATGAGAGGGACTGCAAGAAAGGAGCAAGCCTTGTGATTATCTCCCCCTACAATATAATATATAGATTGCATGACGAAAAAAGAAAATCACTAAGCTACAACATAAGGAGAGAAGGGGGAGCCTTTAATTCCTATATCAAATTTAAACAAACGATTACGATGATCATCTGTTAAAAATAGATTTCCTAGACTTTGATACATTTGAATGAAATTGATTGTTTGATTATATAAATTTACAGAAACACAATTCCAGATTCGAGTTCCTTGTAATTAAGTTGAGTCTTTAAAAGATGAGACTCTAGGTTAAGGTAGATGAAAGTCTTTTACATTTCTCGTATTACATCCAATGGATGCATTTCATCAGTGAACTTAGAGAAGTTAAAGATCTTCTTTGGTTGTTTGACAGAATCACAACTTTACCTCTTCCTCTTCGAATGAATGCTGCTGAGCGTGCGTCTTGGACTTGTGGAATCTTGGTTTTATATCCTGTTCATTGTCTGGGATCATTTCATCCTCTTCAACATCTCCTTTCAACAAGATGATGTCAATCTCAGAGTACTTCATACCCTTGATCAAAATTGGAATTAACCTGAGAGGAAAAAAGGAGGATCATGTATGAAGCAATAAATACAATACAGTATATCCTACAGTACATGTAGTATCTTCCTTTTTTTTCTATTTTTCACCCAGAAAAGACCCATCCAATGGAATAAAAAATGCCCTGTAAAATTTACTACTACCAGATTTGGGAAAAAAACACTTGAAGGGAAAAGCAAGAAAATATTTGCAATCATTAAGGAAAAACCGCTTATTACAAGATACATAATTTACCTTGGTAAATGTAGAGCTTGGATGTCTTTACAGATTCTATGTTCTGCCAATGTTTACCAGAACTAATTACCTTTAAAACAGTCCAGCACGTGTGTGAACCTTCCCAAAGTTACTCTGTTTTAATAATTGTTACTAATGCCCTCAATGATGTACATTATCTGAATATTATTAAACCTTTTGAGATTAAAAGAAAACGCATTCACTTCAAGAGACTTGATTTACCCTGTTAAATGAAGAGCAAATGTTTCCTTACAAATGCTCTGTTCTGCCAAAGGCTAATGTGCATTATTTCTTTATGATACAACTCCTAAGAATGTTCTGTAATCTGATTGGTCCAAATCGGATCACGATATTCAGCGAATTGCACTATTGCATCCAAAATTCTCTATCCTGCACTCTGACATAACACCAAAAGTACTATCCTGTACTCTGACATCAGAGTGAAGGATAGTGAGAGGTCTAGAATTATCTAGATAACATTTGGGGCAACTCAGTAACATGGGGGAGGGGGGAGGTTGTATAAAACAATCAATACACGCATTCTTGTGCATAGAGGACCTAAATAATGAACTCCGCGCTCAACTTGCCAAATGGATATACCACACTCAGTCCTCCTACGGACCTCGGTGATGTATATCCATTGGCTCTTCTCGCACATCATTCATTATTTGGCCCTGCATGCACGTGCATTATTTGTAATACTAATGAACCGTTAGGATTTCAGTATGGCCTAAGTCATTACATGAGATATAACTCACCTTGGTAAATGTGGAGCTAGGATGTCTTTACAGATGCTCTGTTCTGCCAATGTCAACCAAAACTCACATGCTTCTAAGGCAACAGCCTCATCGCCATCCTGGGTCCGTAACAGTATGTACTAATTGACGAAAAATACAAGGTAAATTAATAATAATTATATTCTTTTGTACAGCACTTGATTAAATGGAATGACGTCTGCAAGCACTTAATACAGACATTCCATTCTGGTTATTAAATTAATAATAATTAATTACATGTATAATAACCATCCAAGCATGTCACCCTTTAAACATCTGTATAAAAAGCCCTACAAATGTTGCAACTATTATTGGATGTTTTTGTCTTTTTTATTATATTTATCACATTCTCATAATCATCACCATCATCAATATCATCATTATCATCATCACTCATCATCATCACTATCATCATCACCATCATCATTTATATCCAAGATATTCTAACCCATGGTATCAAAGGGATTCTTTTCTGCATAAGTCAAGCAGAAGTCATTACCACCATCATCATCATCATCATCATCACCATCATCATCATTTATATCCAAGATGTTCTTAACCCATGTATCAAAGGGATTCTTTTCTGCCTAAGTCAAACAGAAGTCACAGGCCTACACACAGAAAGGTGGTTTTGAATCTGTTGTTCCAAACCATCAATTATGGAGACATCAATTATCATGCATTGATCAAACATAATTCAGAGTGTACACTGAGATAATGGTCCAATCACAAAATGCTCGCTTTTGTTCACAGCGCACTGAATTGACTCCTTTGTTACTACGGTTACAGCATAAATGGATTCATTAATGATTATTAAAATTCAGTAACAAGCATCAAGTTACCACCTGTGCTTGAAAGCATGCTTTCATTGTTTGATGCTTTCTCATTGTACATGTTGAATTAAATGTAATTGATGCATCAAATATGCATGAAGCATGGTTTCCAACCACAGAATCAAAAGACATCCTATGTGAATTCAGACCACAGATTTCTACAGCAGCAGCAGCGCGTGGAGCGTTGTGGCCCAGTGGATTAGTCTCCGAACTCTGAAACAGAGGGTCGTGGGTTTGAATCCCAACCATGGCGTAATTTCCTTCAGCAAGAAATTGATCCACAATGTGCTGCACTCAACCCAGGTGAGGTAAATGGGTACCTGGCAGGAATTTATTCCTTGAAACGCAGCGCGCGTAACAGCTGCACTGCTAAAGCCAGGGTAATTATGCTGCATATACTGTAGAGCGCTTAGAGACTTCTCACAAAGTAAGTATTAAGCGCTTTATAAGCAAGTATAATTATTATTATCACTATCCTGGGGTCTTTAATAGAAAGTACCAACAAATAATGACAAATACAAGGAACATGTAAAAAGCATGTTAACAGAGGTACTCAAAAGTGAACCCCACCAGAAAATGAACATATTTGAAGTGTTAAGTTCTGGCATGGTTTAGATATTTAATTGTTAAGTCAGGTATTACTATTACATTCAATAAAGATTGTTTCTCTGGGCTCGCCAAACATTATAGTTTTGTTATCTACATTCAACACTCAGCATGAAGGAGTATATTATCTGTTGGGGTTCACTATTAACTTTTGAGCACCACTGTATTTTACAAGATGTTCTAGTCAGGAGCTGACCTGAGCAGTATACAGTTTCGAATGCAAAATAACGATTTCAATAAAAATATTAACAAATCATTACATTACAGAGTGGAAAATACTACCATAGAATAAAGGTTGTGGGGGAAAAAAGGTGGACCTTCAAATTATTTTCATAGTTGGAAAATTTGTGCATTGCATTATTTTCATTTGTATATCATTCCATGCTTTAAATTGTTCATGGTAATGAGAAAAAGCTAATGCAAATTATGAGTCTAGACTGGAATGGGTTTGTCTATTTTTTTCTTTATAACATGCAAATATGAGTTGGCTTTCCCTTTAAACAAAGTAGAAAATATCCATGAAGAGTATTTTAAAGTAAAATTATCTCTTAATTGGAATTCAGAAATAAAGGTTACCAAAACGTATCAAACCATCAAGAAAGGAGAGTTATTTCTGTGAGTACATGACCTGCATGGCATCATTTTCAATCACAAAAAAATTCTCACAGATGAGCTTAAAATATTTGCTCCAATTTTTTCATTCCAGCATCCACCCTGCAGTGACCGTTCAAATGAGACCAAGAGTTCACACAACATATCTCCCAAGTACACCGGCAACAAACATCCCTACTCCATCAACCCCCTAAAAACAAGTCTGGTAAACTCATCATTGCTCCTCGTCTAGACAAACATAGAAAAGGATGAAATACCACGGCCTACATACGTCTACCTCAGTCAATGGCATTGACATTCCAGCGCACTAATTTGATTAGTAGAGAGAATAGATTCTCCTAACCTTGCTGATTAATTATGAGCATCTCCCCCCCTAAAAAAAGTGCAAACATGTTTACTAGCATGCACATGCTATCAGAAACATTTTCCTCCAAAAAGCATACTGGTACTGCAAATCAACCATTTAGCAAAGGCATAAAGGAAGTAGGAATCATAAGCTAGAAAATCCCTGTAAATTTTACAGAAAAGAACACAACTTCATAGTGGGATCAGATGTAATTCATCTAATATTCAGACCACAGTTGGATCAACTAATTTTCAATTTACCTTATTATCGAGTCATTTGTACAAAGAGTTTAATTGAATTAGTTGGATACTGTAGCTCTGTTCATTTTAATTCAGAATTTATTGTCACAATGCAATGAGGGCTTCTCTCGGTGTTTAAAAACATAGACCATAATTTGGCGTTAAACTTTTTACCAAAAAAAAACATATATGAATTTGACAGTATAAAGCTCTCATGTAACTTGGCCTAGATAGAGAAAAGGAATAAAGGACATGGATATAAGAGCATATAAAACAAGGAAGAATGTTCAACCTATTTTGGTATACTTTGCGACCAGTCCTTCCTGAATCTGCTTCTATAACTGTCATTATCCCCATCTCCGATATCAACGCATGAGGAAGATGGAAGATTTCTGATGACAAACAAAACAAACTTTACCTCTATAATGTTCTGCATGTGTGGGATAAGCCTATCTAGTCTCACTTCCAGGAGCATCACCAATGCTCTGCATACATTCTTCCGCACTTCGGTGTCTTCGTCGGAAGCTAATTCAAATAGGTTCTGGAAGGAAAGGAGAAACAAGACAATCAGGGATGAAAGATCAAATTTGAAGTGGTGAAATACACTGAATAAAAGAACTCTGAAGCTTCTACTTCAGTGCTTGTCTTAAAGAAACCTCATAAATTCAATATGTATCAATTGTATCACCCTTTAGTTGTCAAAAGGATTCTCTCTATTAGGGTTTTTATGAGGGGGTTTTTTGTCTTAATTTTCTTTCATGAAATAAGGTGGATAGAGTCGGAAAATGTCTTTCAAAAAAAATTGTCTACTATCCTCTCAATGCACATGTCATAAACAATAATTTACAAGCAAACAAGATTATTTAATTCCTAATTAAAAAAATGATACAGCAAGATGTGTCTACATGTATGAAAGAAATTTCTCATGTGGAAGAAAATAGAAACATCAAGGTACCAAGGTGAAATATTTGGAAAAGAATCAACTTAATGAATACTAAGGTAAGCTATTGCTTAATCATATATTGCCTAAAACACATATTATTTATCAATTGTTAATTGACTCTCATTTAAATCAAACAGATTTGTGTGGCCTAAAGCGAGTTGATTCTGGCAGAATACTTGTTTAAAAAGCAAATCTTTCATATCCTAGTACAGTTTACAGTTATACAGGTACATGCATTGTACTCTTAATAATCTACTTGCACCAGTGACCGACAGATAATTCTTGTACAAACCCAGGTTGGAGGTGAACCAACGGTTTTATTGCCTGACATATTATTTCTCACATTGGAAATCATCTGGAAACATGCCAAGCCTGTGGTCCCATGTATTATGGATGAACTCTGTCCTAACTTCATAGATTACACTGAATGCACTTTTCACCTGTCTGAGCCACAGAGACAATTGACTTGCTATTCAGTGCAGAGTTCATACATGTACATATCTATACAAAGGACTCCCATCACTTAACTTCTCCGCTAGTCATTACTTTTATGGAGAAGCGAATTGAGCTTCCTATTCAACAGAATGCCAGGACAACTTTCTTTATTATATTCATTTTTGCATTATATATTCGGTATAACAAATCCCTTTTTAAGAAATGCTAATAGCTATCATCAAACTTGTCACTGTACATGTAAGAACAATAGAGGAGCGATAATCTGTGTGTAGGTGTTCATAATTACTCAACTTCCGCACTTCCCGATGACGGTTGGTGATATTACTTACATTCATAAAGGGATCTATATGTAGCATAAGGGCTTGTGTTTTGCTGATGATGAACTGGTTTACACATGCAATAGCATGGGACCTAAACGATAAAGAAAATGGAAAGCAAATTATATATAAACATTGACTTTTATACTGTACGACCATTGCACACCTTACGACTGGTCGACGAACCGATTTTACATGAAAATGTGAATGAAAATCATACTCTTTCTAGTGCAAATTAACCTCAAGATTACTAAAATAACAATTTTGGATAATTACAAGCCTTTATTTTTTATTGTATGCAGGATAGGCTTCAAATCGTACATGAAGCTGGTTTTATGACTGCTACAACGTCATTACGATCATTTCGCTCTTATTCCAATAAGAATGGTAGGATAGTCACAGATTACAACATAAATATCTGTACAATGATTTAGAACTTTAAACAGTATGACATTCTATAAATGTGTCAATGTTCGCATCAAATTTTACTGCGTTTTATTCTGAAAATGGTTCCTAGACCAGTCATAAGGTGTGCGGTGGCCTCAGATTCAAAATGCAGGCATACCCGTCTTCCTGACAGCTACATGAAATCATCACATATGAAGCAACTTTTTACCCAACAAGCAGACTAGAACTGGGACACCATGTCAATAGGGCCTAGGTCTTGTGGCATGTGGTCATTTTCAAACAAAAGTGGACATGGGGGTGAAAATTAAAACTTGCTAGAAATCATTAGGCATCAATGTTTTTTGAAACTAGACATCTTAAAGTATATTTTTCCATTTCATTTACATAAAAGTATTAATTATGTCTTGAGATACAGTGAATTTTATGCAAGGGAAATTAAATGTTACAAAATGTTGATTTTTGCATTAAAATTCACATATTGCCTATCACAATATAAAATTTGTATTAGAAGCACATTTGTTGGCAAGATACAAGCTGTGTATTGTATCTAACTCCTAAATAGCAAAAAAAAATTCTGTGAAGTGTTTTTCTGAAAAAAATTGGGTTTCAAAGTTTTCAAAACTGGTTGTCATGTCACTCACGTTTTAAATGCAAAAAGTTTTCTAGAGCTGTGTATTCTGAAAATTAATTTATCCCAGTACTGGAGCAAATACAGTTTATCTGTACCATATTGTATATAAAGTAACTTGGTCCACTGTGCTAAGGTAAAGCTAAAATTAACTGTTAAAGTTGTGTCGTGTCACTCACAATGTCGTGTCACTCACAAAATGTTGTGTCACTCACGGTATTATATTGTGTATAAAAAAAGGACATCCAGTAATGTTTGAAGCATTTTACCAGAGATACAGTCAAAATGTTGTTCCTGATATCATTTAGGCCTATTTTAGGCTAATAATTTCCTCCATCTTCCTAATTTTACTCCTTTTTATGGAAATATTGAATTTGACATTGAGTTCATCTATTTTCTCTCCTCTCCGTGGTTGCCTTGGTTTAAAAAATCCTGACAATTTTCCATTGGTGTGAAGACTCGGATCCTAATTCATATTTTGGTGAATGTACTGTGATTAAGAATAATCAATCAACACAAAATTATGAATGTATCAAGAGAAAAACCACTATACTTTAGCAATGGACATATTTACAATGCATAAAGGGTTGGTGATGGTGATGTTTCAAGTCATACATGTACCTAGGTATTACTCGAACATTCTCTGTCTCCATTTACAGAAATGAGCAGAAAGTTCACCTTTCTTTTGAGCAATGTTATTTCTTTGTTATACTCATAGAGCTTTAGAAAAGTCAGGGATCCTTTTTTTAAATTTGCAGAAATTTAGTGGTAAAGTAGTGTACATGGAATATAAGAGATCACCATGACCACCAAACATTTTTTTCAAATTCGGAAAAGAAAATATTTTTCTTTTCCTTCTGATTGATTAAATCAACCTTTTCATTTGCCATAAAGCTTGTATTCCAGGACATGAAATAAACAAATTTGCAAGAAAACATAAACATTTCAGGTGAGAATGTACTGAGATTTGATAGAACATTTTGGATATTGCTTGAAGCAGCTACATGCCAAGTTCAAAATCATTATTTGTTCGGCCACCATTCATACCGCTAGTGATTAACTACATGTAGGGTCTGAACAGCAAACTACCGTAAGCGGGCCGATGTGTGTTCAGAGCAGATTTGCAGTTACACATATTCATTACAACAAAATGATGCATGTTCATGTAGGTCCCAACAAGTCCCAACCGAGACCGCATTTTGATTTGAGCAACTTTGGATGGGTTGCCATGTACCAGTAGATCATTTTTTTTTTGGGGGGGGGGGTACCCTGATAAGAACAGAGCTGGACCTCGAGGGGAAAAAGCTATTGAGGTATAAAGGGAGCCTGGTTGGGATGCTGAATTGGACTTTAGTGTGACATCCAAGGGCTTAGAAAAGGAAAGGCTAATGACTTGTAGTTATTATGTAATAGTAGCAGACTGCAAGAATCAGGTACTGACTGCGTCTTTCACCTTGTGGCTTTCCCTGGATTCCCGTGGTATGGTATATGATCAAATAATTAGCAATGAAAAGGTACAAGATTCCAGCTAAAAGCATAGCTCTGAATTTTGGTACAGTGCCTACATGTACTGCCTTGGGAGGGTCCATATACATGTACTGCCTTGGGAGGGTCCATATACAAGCACTGTTCAGGAGAAAACCTATGGTTGTTGAGATGAATTCCCAAGTTTCTCAAGGATTTGCTGATAGTTCATCTGAAGTGTGCAGCAACGTGATTGGGGTTTGGTACCGAAAAAGATATTGAAACTGCCATGTCCTATTTGGACAATGCCTAAAATATTAAAGGAGGATAATATTGTAATCCAGTATTTCAAGAAAAAGGAGTCATACATGACATCATTGGCTACCAGACCATGCCAGATGATGTTGGTGACTATTGAGAATACCTTTCTTACAAGGAAAAATTATTCCATCCGTTGTGGATGCTGAATTGTGTGAACCTGTAAACTTTCATGTACAGATAGGGAGAAAGAGTTAAAGTTTTGAATGATATCAGGCCACAAAAAGAATGTTTGAGTTGATGTCAATGCCAAGACCTCATAACACCTCCTTCAAGTGCCCCCTCTTCCTCTAAAGAGGAGAGTGGTAGAAGCCCTAGTGTGACAATGTGGTATGGTGTAGAGAATGTGAGTTGATGGGCAAATATGACCATAAACCAAGAATAAAACATCAGGATGACATATTATGAACTTTAAAGAAAGCAGTTATTATGTAATTAAGCTTGTTTTTTGGTTAATGGTATTTTACTCTTCTAGATCATGCAAAAAATACTTTCAATGTTGAGATAAATGTTGTATTTTTTGCACTTGTTGTGTCACTCACGTTTTGGATGTCGTGTCACTCACGGTATATAGAAGGGTACCATTTTCAATAGAGAAGGTTTGATTGATTTTGACTATATGTGTTAGATAGGTACACTATTTATGTCCATTTACTGGTACTCACAGTACTCCATGACAACTACTTGGGCACGAATCCAACCATATGTGTTAGTGGTCAGAAACCCATGTCCAAAATTTGTTGTGTCACTCACGCACCGTTTTTTAATCATATCTACTAAATGAATTGTTGAATTCAAATCAAACTCGCAGTGGCCCATGCCAGTCCTACATTGTATATAATATAGTAGTCATGATTGATTCATAACCTTTAAGTTTGAAGATATGAGCCCTTAAACCTCTCCGATTGTCGTGTCACTCACGTTTGAAAATGACCATATATTATTAACTCACTGGCCCATATTCTGAAATCAGGTTAAATTTAGACCAAGGTTTAATTTGTTAAAATTATGGGAAGCCAAACGAGTCAAAAATATTGTTTGTCATGCTTACTGTGCTCTTTCCTAATTCTTAAATGGTGAAGACAACTGTCGTACCTTCCCAGGCAGTTAATGTCTTTTTAATAGTCAAACGAGCTGATACATTGAACCTCTACTGTTCGAGATTAATGTCACAACTGGCTTTCCATAGTTAAACCACAACTTTTGATATGACTCAAAATAATGTAATAGCTTTGATCAGTCTGGAGTCAGCTGTTTTGGTATGGCTGGAGCATGAAGGGAACATGAAGGAAGATTCAAATGAGGGTCTGAAGTGAAGACTACACATCCCCTAAACATCCTGATCCATGTATTTCTAAAAATGGATTTCTGGAGGAGGAAGAAGCGAGCATACCTGATCTTGGGGGAGGCATGCTTGAAGTAATCCAGCAGTTTTGGAATGAGAAAGTTGAGTGGGCGATCAAGAGCGTCGCTATCCAGGACATCGGCCGAATCCTCACAGATCTTCTGCAAGGCCCCAAATGATCCCTGCGATAGATTACAAAAGCAACATCATGAATAGAAACATGAATAAATTGCTATGATGTGAACATCACATTGCATATTCAACAGGGAAAACAACTGAGTGGATATCTTGAAATGTCTGAGAAGGTAAAATGACTGAATATATCGCTATCCACAACAGTCTGTATCCTAACAAATCTTCTGCAAGACCCAAAATGATCCCTGCAATAGATTGCAATGCAACATTACAATAAAATTAACGTTGCAATAATGTGAACATTGCATGTTAAATGAGAAAAGCAACAGAGTGAACTGTTATAAGCGGGTCTGGAAGAATGTAAAATGACAAAAATATATCACAGCTGAATCCTAACAGATCTTCTGCAAGGCCCAGAATGATCCCTACAATTCGGATACCAAAAAAATGTCACGACTGGAAACACACCACAATTATGAGTCACAGTAATGTACATTGAGCTCAAGGTAACTAAAGGGGAACACAATCAAGACCATTTTCATATTACATGGTCATGGAAGAATGCAAAATTTCCAGCTATAATTCAATAGCAAAACATAATTTTTACTTTTCTCCTGCATAGAGAGGTTCAGATTTTAAATCTAGTACAGTGCACCGACAATCAGTTTGGTTCTCCTCTACCAACTATTAAAACCCAGGTTCAAATGGGTTCTTGTTACACTTCATAGAAGACAAGCTAGAAAACTGCCTCTCACAACCATTGATACTATCTGCTGGGAATTTTTCCTAGAAATAGTGGGCTTTATGCATTAGGGGATACCGGGGTTAGTTGCAACATGGGGTAAGTTGAAACATTGTAATTTTCTTTGAAGCCTGTAAAATAAATTTTTGCAATACTGCCCTCAATTTATTGCTATTAATAATACAACAGTGTTGAAACATTATTGCAATAAATTGAGGGCAGCATTGCATAAATTTATTTTATAGGCATTTAAGGAAAGTACAATGTTTAAACTTACCCCGGTCTCCCCTATGTGTCTCCAGCATGGATGACGTTCAAAGAATGGCACCACAAGCACAATAGGACACCCTATTCAAGTGTTAACCATATTCATGTAATATTCATTTGGACCATCAATTTTTTATATACACAACCTGCTCTCATTCAGCAAAAAAAAAGCTTTACTGCAAAGAGCAGTCATAAACTTTTTTTTTATAAACACTTTTTATAGTTGCAAAACATGTACATTGAGAAAATAAATGTCTACATGTATCACTTGAAAAACAAATTATTTTTTAAACTATGTTTTCGAGTGATCTTCACTGCTTGTTTGTGATGAAGCATATAATAACTTATTGTACCCTTGGCTTGCCATACATTGTATTTATTTCTCCACCTCTCACAATAATCAGTACACCCTTTCCTGTGAAAATACACCAGGCAATACATTTTCTTTAATTTTCGGGGGCTATTTTATAACCTACTGCATATATCTGCAACACTGGAAAAGTTTTATTGCAGTGAATGGTTATTTTCCAGGGCTCTTGAGCATTCAAGGGCAAAACCGCCTGGAGGCCCCCCCCCCATGTAATTTTTTTTCCATGAAATACACCCTTTCACCTTCAATAGCATATATTGAAATGCGTGTGATACTGGTGTGAACAAACCTACTTGAACCACAGTAATTATACCACACCAAACATATTAGGACCCATTTCACAAAGAGCCACAACTATGGCAACTTTTGTCATTAGGCAACTATCATGGAAACCTCAATTCTGATTGGCTGCTCACCTGTTTCATGTACCATACAGATACATATTGCAATAATGGCCAAGTTGTCATAGATAAACAGGCCCAGGTATAGCATAGTGGGAACACACCCAAGTTTATCTTGCATACGACCAGCTGCCTTTGACATTTTCCATCGTCAGCCAGCAAAGCATCATTTTTGTACATATACATGTATTGTCTAGATGGCGCAGATCAGAATAAATGTAGTTTAATCTTGGTTCATTGCTCTTCCCTTCGTCAGTAACAAACCCTTGGGCAAAGCCACAGGTATACCCCAGTCTTCCCTCAAGTCCTTGCCAACCTTTTATTCTCCTTCCCTCTTCGTTTAATATCTTCCTTGTCGGGATTGAGATCTACAAAGTTTTGAATTTTTCATATTTCTGTACATTCTAAAACAGAACTTCCCTTTCTGAAAGATTGCATTCCAATGAATACAATATGAAGGAAGAAACCTGGTTTCTTGTTCCATACTTTTTTTTCCACAGAAGCATGCAGTAGGCACTTTATAGAGATATGTTTTGTGATAAGCGCTATAAAAAATGTTAGTTATTTATTATTTTAGTAAATAATTTCATAGATTTAAGCTTCCATGAAAAAAATGTGTCTGATCATATACTTTTCTGACTAATGTGTGCACAGATCTTTTTTATATTGTTTTCAATCTTCTGAGAAAATGACATTTTATGGAACTTGATATCACACAACAAACGGGGAAGCTGCTTGCAAAGTGACATCACAAAACCAAAACTTGACAATTCCAGAACTCTGTTTAATATTCTTGATGATTTTCACAACATCTTCATAAATCTGCTTCTTTCACTGGGTCCTATTCTGCTTGATTTATAAAGAATAAATGCCAGTTGCGGTTTACATGATTTCAAAATGAGTTTTGTACAGAATCCAATTAAATGACAACCCAAGTGTCAGATGTTTGAATAAAAGAATATGCATCAAAGGATAATGGAAAAATATTTGTAATTGCTGAGAAATTAACAAGAATGAGTATGGTATTCCATATACCGGTAAATGTCTGGTCTATTTCAAAGCAATGGAAAAAATATTTTCCAAGATGTGCCTATCTGTGTTGGTGATCTTCAGTGTGATAATTTTTCAGTTTAGATTTCATGATTACACAGTCGTCCTAGATCTATTAAGATCATATGATGACAATTAAACCTTGGTTTTTCTAGCTTTCTCATGAAATCAGTGTTAACTACTTTCATTTATCTTTAAACCAATTTTTTTGGTCAGTGTTAACTTCCCCATTAATACAGCCGTTTTAACATTGTTTTGTTTGATTTAAAATGAATAAAACAGCTGTTTTCGACTCGCCGTACGGCCACTGTAGAGCAAATGTGACCAAGGTATCAATGGTCATAAAATCAGGGAAAATTAGAGGGGCACTTTCACTTCCTGAATTCCCTCAAAGCCCTGGAAATAAAAAAAGCCCCTGAAATCATCTTGCAGTCCATTACATGTTTATTATACAGTTTGGCAAATCCGGCTTGTATTTTTTTTTGTAAACTCAAAAAGTAGCCATGGAAAGAAAAAATATAAATTTCATAAAGCTGACAATCTGAACCTCTCTGTATTTACATGAATCCCCAAAAGACTGAGAGATAGACACTGTTCTCATTATCCCTTTATAAAACTAAATACTGGAAACCGGTTCAGGAAACCAGTTTGGAAGATCGCTTTGCTAGCATTCCGATTTGATCACTTGAAAGTGGTTTTTCAAACCAATTCTTGTAAAGTGGTCTTGTTGCTATTGGAACACTCTCAGTGGGGTGACATGTTTCGCGCAAAATTTGAAACCACAGCAAAGCATTCCACACACAGTGTGTAGAGTAGCATGCTCAAAATGTACGAAGATCGCTTCTCGAAGAAAAGTTGTGTCCTCACTTCACATGTACACTAAAACCAGTTTAATGGGGCAAAGCGATCTTGAAAACTACATGAACATGTACATAGTGAGGTGGTTTTCTGAACCTGTTTGGATAATTGCTTCCAAGACCGCTTCGACCATTCTCATTACATGTTTAACTAGTTTCCACTTAACTAGTTTCCAGTAAACTAGTTTTAGGATGGTAGTGAGAACGTTGTCATAGAGTAGTTTGGCATAAAAAGAGTTAACACTCTCTCATCTTCACATCAAGTATGTATCAATCAACCGGTGGCGAATGAGACAGGTGCACGGAGTAGGAAACTGTTCCTGACACAGAGAAAAATGCAAATGAATTCATGAGTCAGGTGCCTATGTATCCAGTTGCCTGTGAGGGACTGTCTGATACGTTTCTTCTCATTTTAATAGGAACCAACATGGCCAATAGGGGTTTATTATAAAACATTTTAAAGGGATCAAAATCCAAGCCCTAAATCAGAAATCTGTACTTTTATTCAATGCTTTAATGGTTGATAAAAAAAATAGGAGTTCAAATAATATCATGTTATTTCTAAACTGTATTTTATAGGATACAACAAAAGCAGCCCTGGCTTATATTAATCCAAGGCCTTCTATATCCATGGTCGTGGATGGCTAATATTGAATTGACCTCATTGCGCTTTTCGTAGGCCTGGTCATTTTTTGGTGCCCTTTTCAATTTTTCATAAAATTTTGGGGCGCTATTATTTAAAATGTACCCTTTCGGAAAGACTCTTTAAGAGACTGTGCCCTAGAAACATCAGATTTTAAGGCTTAAAAAAAACACATGAAATGATTTCACGATATAGAATCAAGCAAAGTATGTACATGTAAAGAGTTGAATGTTTGCTACATGTGCCATTCGCATCCATGGTATTCTGTATGCTCTGAAAATATAATCTGACCGACTCCCTCTCAGAAAGTATTCATCCAAGATTCACACTTGCATCTCCTACGGGATTCAGGTTCTTGCATTTCACGCTCTGTGAGTCTTTGATGAATAATTCTTTTAATATTCAACTAGTGTTAGGCTTTATCCCTCCCCTCCCTCCCTCCACTCCACCATCCCCATCACACCTAATCGGTGTGTTGGCTCAGTTGGTTGAGTGTCTGTCTCACAACCGGGAGGTCGGGAGTTCAAGCACCGGCAAGACGTTAGAAGATGGGAGTTGCTGCTATACCGTTTGGCATTCCAACGATTTATTAGGGATAGAGCCTTGTCGATCTGGCGCTGCACAGAGGCTGCCGGGCCCATGATCAATTGGGCAAAGCAAATTTTCAGAGTATTTCATTTCAGGTCTATTTCGAATAAAATATATATATGGATGGATGGGATCTCTCAAGATTCGCTCTGTGAATCTGCCATGAATACTTCTTCAAACAATCAACAAAGTTAGGCTCTATCTCTCCCTCCCCTCATTCCCCCTCCCCCAATCTCTATCTTAATCTGTCTGTGAATCAGAGATGAATAGTTCTTCAAATATTCAACAGTGTGTTAGACTTTTAACCCTCACCCTCCCTCACTCACCACCCCTCCCCTAATTTCTTTCTCCCTCACTGCAAATCTGCAATGAAAACTTGTGACATTCAACACTGTCAGGCTATAACCACCCCTCCCCCACACCTCCCTCTTCCCAAATCTCCTCTCTCTCCTATCGACTCCCCCCTCCCTCCCCCTCTCTCTGTCAAAAACAACAAACCTTTCCCCTGACCTTCCCAAGAATTACATGGATAAATTATACAAGTACATCCTTATGGTAATAAGCCCATGTAGCTTTAGGAGAATGTCACACTGTCTTTGGGCAATTCAATTCATCTGCCTCCTCCTCCTCGACTAGCTAATGAATGTACTGCCTCGGAAAGTGCCATAGAGGATGTTGAAACTCCATTCGGCACACACCGGCCTACAGGCAGAGAATGAATGAACTTTGACATTTACGGCTTCCAATATTCCATGGATCCCGTCCTCGTTATATTGCACAACCAATGCATTACCAGAAGGGGGAGCCGGTGTCATCAACGTGGGGAGTGGAGATCACCGCTCTTCGCTTGGAACCTTGATTACACATTAACCCTTCAATACATTTTCATTTTATTTTTTTCTTTACAGCCGTTTCATCTTGATTTTCACCAAAACTTACATGTATCAAAGAAAGTGTAGGTCAGTATAAAACTCTTCACTAGTAAAAAAAAAAATTGTTTTGTTTTCCAATTTAAGCTTGATGAAACCCAAATTGTTATGACCATCATGATAAATTTACCTGGTATTAAAGTAGGCATAATTGGCATTATGGGAATATCTCCTTGCATACATGTACATGTATTATATTTGAAAATTATGTAAATAATGAATTCACCTTATTTGAGCTTATTCTTTTTTAATTCATTCATTCACACATCATTTTCTTCCATTTCAATTATTTTAAGATACAAGGCCCCATCTTTTAATCCGATCAACCAAACTATTGAAAGCCATCAACACATCAAATGCATGTTTGTTCAGATTGTTTTCTAGATATGATAAAAAATCATTTATACTTGGCAATGTAGTATGCTCCTCTTTATTTACAAAAGGATATTGTGCACATTCCCTCTAAAAAAGAAAAACATGACAATTATGGATTTTGAGGTTCATTGTCCACATCAATCATATTTTTTTTTTTTATAAAACAAGTGCACACCTAGTTACCAATAATGCATATAGCATTTCCCTTTATTTGAAAGCAGGATAAAAGAGCATTGTAGATTAAATGCCTTGCTCATGGGCATAGGTGCCGCGGCAGGGGATCGAACTCCGGATTTTCCATGTATAGCCAGGCGCCTTAGACCACTCGGCCACGGCACCACCATCATAACTCCTTGTAAGAAAGGACACTGCCCTCACTATCTTTACAATTCACTCCATGGTTCTGTGTCACCAGAGATTATTACAGTACACATTTAAGTCAACGCACAAGCTTGTATTGTGCTCAGTAAGAATTCCACCTGCCGTCGATCAAGAAGCAAGAAGAGACAAAAAAAACAGACAAGCCTCAAGAACCCTACATGAATAATTGACAGGACAGACTATGATCTTCCTATCCAGTACCCCAGGCTGAAAATTCATTAGTTGTCATAAGCACACATATGCGCAATATGTGTATGTAATTCATGTTTTTCTTGTATCTTAAGAGTTGATTCATCTGCAAAATAAACTGATTTGACAACTCTTCCTTGGTGCACATGCATGCAGGATATGCAATAGAATCAGCAGTAAAGGATTCAGGGTACACTGCTATCCTGGGTCCCGTAACACAAATGTTAGCGATTAATCGTATGCTTGATTTCTATGATTGATTGTACATTGTAGCCAATGGAATCAATCGTAGAAAAATGTTCTACAATCATTGCTAATCTTTGTGTTATGAGCCCCTGAATATTTCATGTACTGCCTACATTTCTGTACATTTTTTTTCAATACATCTAGGGATAAATAAAGAATTAGTGCTTCGGAAATGCAACCAGCCTTTATCACAAGACGAGCATTGTGTTATTAATTATTTCGATAGTGCTTTCAAATCTTCAAAACACATTTGGGCTTGATTGAAGATATATATTCTCCACCAAAACTTGGTCATTGCAAATACTTCATGTAGTGATTTTTTTCCTTTTTTTCATCCACCCCAAATACTTTTATCTCCTTTCACGATACTAGGCCTGGTTTGAAAGTCCATTTTTGATGCACGTGTACACGGCGTGTTTTTCGGTCGTGTACACGTGTACACGTTGTAAACACTGAGTGAGAGTGAGTTACAGTAATGTTCCTACATGTAGCCTAAGTCACGGTTTTAAAGCTTACCTGAGAAGTTAGAATTATCAATCCACAAAAATTGGTGCAATTAAAAAGTTTACTCAGCTTAGCAGCGCATTATTAATAAAGAATGCAAAAGTAAATCAGTGCAGGGCCCTAGTTAGCGCCGACGTTCGTTGGATGCGCACTTTGCATACTGTACCGTACATGCGTGCACAGATCGCTGCAGAATTAAGTGTAACTGAAATTATCGATTTATTTTCATTATTTTATTGCCAATTTGAGGAGCGTGTGTTTGGAGGCTTGTAGCATATGTTTATGAGCGTATAACACGTAACTGGAGCAATGATCGCTGTCGCAATTGGTGATTCTCAAATTGGCTCTAAAAGTGATTGAAGAACGCTTTCGAGAGTCTCGTTACGTGTTACACGCTCATACACATGTGCTACAAGCCTACAAACACACGCTCCTCAAATTGGCATTAAAATAATGAAAATCAATCGATAACTTCAGTTACACTCAATTCTGCAGCGATCTGTGCATGTATGTACGGTACAGTATGCAAATTGCGCATCCAACGAACGTCGGCGCTACCTAGGGCCCTGCACTGACCGGAGCATACCCATTTCGTGTGGTACAAAAACTTGAGTCTCCAGAATAAATGTGGATTAAATCGGCGATTTTGGAAGTAAACTCACTCTAGATTAATTGAAATATATTGACATATTAGTGATTAAAACATGTGCAGTGTCTTAGAACTAAGAATTAATGTGAGGCTGTGAGCTTGTTCACTGACTTTACAGTCCCACGCAAGCTTTATGCAGATGCTACCGTGTACACGGTGATGGAATTTAGTACACGTGCACTGACTTGACCGTGCGTGTACACGTGTACACGTGTACCCGAAACGGGCCTACACGATACCTATCCTGATTAAATCAAAGATGGTTCTGGAATAAAACTTTAAAGAGGTCTACATAAAATGAATAGGTTGATCATCAATTTTCAATCTCAAACGATCTGCAATGATTTCAGGGTACCACTCACTGGTCATTGTCATCTTCAAATTGCCTCCAGCAGTTTGCTGAAAGCACTCTTTAAGGATGTGAACCATCACAGACCGATCACTTACTTAAACCACCCTTCAGCCCACCGGGGAGTTTAGGAGATATCAAAATATCTTGAAAGCTTTAGCCTTTAGCAGTGCACTCACACTCTCTCTCTCTCTCGCTCTCTCTATAGCAGCACTTCGAGAAATGCATTTTTTTTTGCTCAAGCTGTCCCAACCTCAATGCTCATGCATAAATGAGCATGTACATGTAGCTAATGTAGAAGAGCAGAGAACTGAAAAATATTTGGATCATATAGCAAAACAGTACAGTATGGGCAGCAGTCTTTTGTGAAAATGCAGTCTAAATATCTGATCACATATTTTGATATCACATTCAACTTTTTGAATATTAAACACAAAACACGACCATCTCACCCAGACCTCTAGAATTTAAAAAAGAATTAAGTTGCTGCAGTTGGTCAATTTATCTTTGTACATTTACGTGTACAGCATGCTGAAAGTGTAAAACTCAGTATCAATTCTTAAATTGGGCAGTTTACAGCTGTACTACAGTGGTTCCTTTTTGTATTTAACAGCATTTGAATGTTAATAGTGTAAATTAATTAGCTCAAACTGATTTACATTTTTTTTTTTGCGCCAGTTCTGACATAATCCAACCGTTTCCAAACATGTCCAAACGGAAACAGTTGGGAACCGGATTTATTACATCTAAATGTAGTAATTAAATACGACAAAGATGTTTCAACAAGAACTTCAAGTTTGCCATACCTCACAGGTGTTGTAGTCTTCCGAGTCCAGGAGTTGGCAGAGCGTCGGGAGGAGGATGGGCCAGTTCTGTAGCTCGCCTCTGGTTGCTATGGTAGTGATAAGGATACCGATGGTCGCCCTGATGAGGGGTGATGGGTCGCCGATGTTTGCGAGACATTCCGACTTGATGAATTCTGTCACCTCTTTCGGGAAGTTGTGGAAGTGAGCCTTCACATTGTTTTTGAGGATTAGACCGCTCAGTGACCTTGTAGGTTCATTAGCTGTGGAGGAAAAATAGATATTCATTTTGAATAATAAATTCAAGCTTTGGCATACCTGCTGAATACTCAATAAATGATAAAGGGGAATTAAGAAATATCCATGCACACGAAGGACAAAAGTAGAGGCAGCACAATCAACAACTTTGAGTTTACCAGCCAGCATTAAGGTAAGTCGGCCTACATGTACACGGAAGGCATCTGGACCTACATGTACATGTATAGTCAGGTTCAATGCCAGGTTCACTGCAACAAAGACTTGCTTGGAATGGAGAAAAAATGAAACAAGGATACACATGTAAAGATAGTGGATACACAAGGGAATCGCTGGTGTCATAGTCTCATTTGAATCCATTTTTCTTCTGTTTTACAGTAGGCCTCCATGGATGTAGTATTTACGACCTACATGTATCTCAATTACACTTTCTAAAACAACATGTAGTTTTACCTGGAAACCGATTCAGGAAACCAGTTTGGAAGATCGCTTTGCTAGCCTTCCCACTTGATCACACGAAAATTGTTTTTTTTAACAATCACTTCACGTAAAGCGACCTTGTTGCTATGGAAATGCATGGTGACACGTTTTGCGCAAAATACGAAACCGCAGTGTAGGTATTCCACACCTGTTGTGTGGAGTAGCGCGCAAAAAATGTGCGAAGATCGCTTCCCAAAGAACGCTTGTGTCCTCGTGCTAAAACCAATTTAACAAGGCAAAGCGATCTTGAAAACTACATGTACATCGCGTGGTGAATTTCTGAACCAGTTTGGAAGCTTGCTTCAAAGACCGCTCCGACCGTTCTCACTACACAAACTATTTTACATGTAGTTTCCAGTAAACTATTTTTATGAGGGTAGTGGGAACAGTCTTTTATATACTTAGAATATCTCCTTCAAAATATGAAAACTTGTTCTGATGCTTCAATGAACTTCAATGAACATGCAAAATCATCCTTACCATGATCAAGATAATTGACACTAAAATGTCAAGCAAGTCACACTTTTAAATGGGGGGGCATGTACATGTATATGTAGAAGCCAAGAAGAATTTGTTTTTTGGTACAGTATGTTGTCTGATTGTCTGAAAATCAACCCCAGAATATTGTCAGTAAACATGGCCCGTTTTTCCCCAAACACCCAGTCAAGTGAGAGGTCAGGATTCCTATACCGCATCACATGAATCACAATGAAATGAAGTGAAAAATCAATAACAAATTTACTCAATACTAACCCCCCCCCCCCCCCCCAATCATTATGTTTATATTGAAAACCATTTAAAATGTTATTTTAAAAAGAGGAAGTAAAACATTTCCCAAAAGTTGCTGAAATATCACATTTCATACCTTTACATCCATGAAGTAGCCATCAATTTTCAAAAATGATCCGATCTGTCAAGTTTACTTTTCAAATAATGAACCCATATCATTTTCATATTGTCATACAAGTCAATAATGGAATGGCTAACTGTACCTGATTCAACCAATATTTCTATTTCCCCTAGTATACATGTATGTTCTAAACCCCTCAAAAAAAGTTTTGCAACTCGGTTTTGGGGGATGATATCTTTTTGGTTAATGAAGTATAAAAGATGAAACTGGTATCATTGGAAAGCTGAGTTATTCGTCTTTACAATGACATGCCATTTGCTGTTATTATGTAATCATGGAATATGCAATCACCCTGAACATCTAGAAAAGTCAGGAGTGAAATGTTGCAAAATGCATGGATTTCCAACAAGAGTCTCCATTTCTATAGAATTTCAACCATGCAGGTGACAGTGAATGCACTCGGTCCATCCTCGAAACAATTGGAAATTCGCTATTGCAAACGACGCATTTTGCAACATTTCATGTCTAACATTGCTGCGTATTATCATGTCTGTGTATTTCATGATAACACTAGCATTACAAATGACACATGATTGTAAAGGAGAATAATCATACTTTCTAAAGATATCACTTTTACACATGATGATGGCACATTAAGAAATCTATTAGCACTCAAACTTGCAGTTTGAGTTGCAGAACTCAAACATGACATGGCAACGAATTTTTGCAACATTTCTTTCTTACATTGCTGCATATTTATCATTTCTGTGTATTTCATGATAACAATAGCATTACAAATGACACATGATCGTAAAGAGGAATAATCATACTTTCCAATGATACCACTTTTACATATGATGATGGCACACTAAGATATTTATTAGCACTCAAACTTGAGTTGCGGAACTTTTTTTGAGGGGTTTACCTACATGTATACGTACTGTACATGTAAATCATTGATCATTCTTGTATCATGAAAACAAATGTGTGGATGTGTATACCAGTTTGTATTTGTAAACTGTCAACGCCACTGAAAGTTGCCTGTCCTGAAAGGGAGAAATGACTCACTACCAAACTTCCATAAATAAAGCTTTGTTGATTTTAGACTTGCAATGACTATCAGCAAACCTTTCAATTCGGATGTCTAAACATGATAAAACCTGAGGCAGGTGCCAGGATCCGACAGACACTCATGGTGAATGTAATATTCTTGCAAAATGAAAAGTGATCTCTTTTTTTTTGCATGATATATCTCAGAACAGCCACTTATTTGGAACATCCTTGTGCACGCGAATGTAACTTAAAGGAGCTCTTAATGGAATTTTAGAGGAATACTACCAACAGGCATTTTTTAAATCTCCTTATCCCCACTCCCCACAAAAAAAAAGAAATTGGTGCATCAACTTTTCCTGTAGCTATCCAATGATTATTTGAGTCCACAAGGAAAATGAATGAAAGCCTCATTCAAGTGGCAGCATTAGAGTCCAAATCACAAAGTTCAATACACATGACATTATAAAAAGCCTCCCAGTACATCTTGCCTACTGTACATGAACAGTAGTTTCCCTTGATCTACTACATGTATGTAGACCTCATTATGTGAACACCAACACCGTGGACTACACAACAACATGACTGGTGCTTTACAAATATGAACCTAGTATTAATGTACAACTACTGTATATGAAATACATGTATGTGCTTCATGGATATGACCCTATTTCAGCAGTGAATATGAAAGGGGCTTCTACATGTACAATGCCTACAATAACAAGCCGGGTAGGACATTGGTTCTATTTTTTAGTGGTTGATTTTTTACACATCGGGGTGGTTGCTGTATTCTTGGGGGCTTTTTCAAGGGCTACTTCTCTCTTTGCTCAGCGACCAATAATGCTGTAAAAACACATCCCATTATTCTGCTGTTCATGTATGTTTCTGAGGATTCTGAGCATAGAAAATTGATTATTTTCTGAATGTTTTATGTTTGTGGCATATAGTGGGGCAACATTCATAGAAAGATGATCACCCCAAAGCATTCCATTTTGCAAATTTTAGGGGCAATTTTGGCTGTAATGAGGGCCAAATCGCCCATCGCGACATCACCCTAATGAATTTCCTATGCTGCCTACAACGTATGTAAGTGCATGTAAATCACAGGGAGGGGTAATACATGCATTAGTCATCATTCCCCGGCTAACGAACCATTCCTCAATGGCAAGCTTGCCGTCCCTCACATAGCAGACAGTAACATGAGACATAAACAATCTTGACCTTTCCAGATGAGGTCACGCAAGGAGAATAATCAATCACATCACAATCAATCAATATGTCACTCGTCACGGTAGCGCGACCTGCATCTCAATATTGCCTGCCTAGCATAACTTGCATACTGTATAGTCAATGGCCACTCTTGTGGGGGGGGAGGAGAAAGCTTTAGTATTTTTTTGTAAAGTGATTTATGGATGGATGTGTGATCTTCCTGAAATGCTATGCTTGCAGCACATCTATAAAATGCAGCCTTTCATAGACTTATCAAAGGGACATACAAATAATAAATCATATTGTACAAATGTACATGTACATGTATTATGAAAACATCTTTTATCATGTTCAATCTCTCCTGCCAAATGTTCAAGGAAATTTGATGAAAATCAGGATGTTGAAAAAATTATGCAGTATAGAAAATGATTCTACAAGATAGCCTCATCTAGATCTCGGGTTATAAATAATTGATTGATTGGATCAATCTCAACTCTTTGTGGGGCTGGCCCCTGGCCATTTGTAAAGATGGGGAATCCCCAGACAGGGTCATGTACATATAATACTGTACAAGATAAATGTTTGATGTTCCTTTATCATTTGCTCCTTGTACTTGTATACATGTGCATGTATACAAGTACAAGTCTGAACTGGTCCCGATCCACATTTCAAACATTTTTCTATCCAGTCAGTAGCAGCAGCATCATGCGAGCGTTACATCATAAAATGTGCGTGGTATAATCTACACTCACATTGATGCACATGATGGCTGATGCATGCAGTCAACCTGTCATATCATCCATTAAAGATGACGGAATGACCATAGCATGAGAGATCAACTAAGATGACAGCCAGGCCCATTTTCATTAATCCCATGTAGCCTATTCACACTAAAAGGAATACAGTACTGGGCACATGCAGTAGTCTGCACAATGTCCTTTGGATAGGATGTGAAATAGAGGCCAAGTGGAGAGGATAATCAACACAGAGCTGCCAAGTTGTATTTTGCATTTTCAGTATTCTTATCCCCCAAAATCAGTATTTTGACCAAAAAATCCGTATTTTTACCATGAGATAAATATGCATGCATAATGGCAAAGTTCGATCACTTCTTACATTATTTTGCGCCCCACACCGTCGCACACGAGACTGAAAGCTTCAGTCTAGATTTTGGTTGTTCCGCAGAACAGCGTTGGCTGACTCACCAATACATAGACTGAAAAATTTGGAGGCCCGTACGTACAGACAACGTATTAGCAGTAACGATAGATCTAACATTCGACGGAAACCTGGTTTTTTCCGATCGTTTTTTTGCACATAAAATCATAAAATGTCACATTATGAAAAAGAAATTGCATCCATATTTACGGAAAAATGTATGAAATTCAGAAATATCGTACCTTAGACCGCAGTTACGGCTAATTCGTTTCAAATTATGATCGAAACATCGTCATCTTCGATCCTTCCGTCGGTCAACGTAAGTTGCCATCTTGGATGACGTCATCATCCTTACAGACGTATTTACCAGTCGCAAAATATCGCGATTTGAGCCGCTGCTTTGCGCTTGTAAACTACGTGCATGCGCTCGGAACTTGTCACCCGCATTGATTCGCCAGGATATCGAAAATTCTAATCGGAAAGCCTTGATGAAAGCATAACTCATTGAACGTAGAGGGCAGCAACACACGGAATACCTTTTCTTCTCTAATTTGTTTTTTCCCGTATTTTATCATGAAAAAGCGTACTGCCGTATTTTAAATTGATTTCCGTATGAAATACGGAAAAATCGTACTACTTGGCAGCTCTGTCAACACCTCATGATCATTCTAATTGTAGGACTAGAGACAGTACTGCAAAACAAATGGTTAAATCCTGTTGCGATCTCCCTGTATAAAACAGTATGCATTAATTCCTACATGTACCCAGTTAAATACAGATGCCAGGGGGTAAGTATTGCAGTGATTATGTTTGCTTTATTTTACATCTACCTCTGAGGCAAACAAAAAGATAAGAGACAACCTGATATTATGATTTTACACAATTCTTATTCCAAAATACATACATTCACTCTAAAGGAAAAGTTCTTGTTCAGTAATGTACAATTAGGCCTACATAGCGTACAGTTTTGGGGGGTTTTCTATAGTCTGAATGAGATGTTAAAGTGCCTGGTCTATGGATTCTGTATTATTGTCAATGACAAGATAACAGCTCAGGCAGTCCACCACACTCCTCATCAATGACTCATTAGGTGGTTTCAGACCGCCTCGAAGTTCGCCAGTTCCAGGTATTCTCTGATCGGGAAATTTACCCCGATCAGAAAATACCAGGTATTTTGGTAATGTGAAAGCAAACTACGCGTAATCTCCCCGAAAGAAAATTTTTCAGCCTAAAAAAGTTCTCGTAATTTAACGGGGATTCTTGTGATCGAGGCGGTTTGAAACCACCTAATCTGGAGTGAAGACCAAGATTAAGAGATGGAGCAGCAGTCTGGAAGTTGTTCTCAACTATCGTCCCTCCAAACAGATATCTATGCATGCAAATTAAATAGGATCTTGAAAACACACTTTCTACGTAATCCACCCCTACAAAAAGTTGATTTGAATCAAAAGAGAAAAATCCAACATGCATAATACTGAAAATTTCATCACAATCGGATATCAGACCTTCATTTTTTACCGCGCTCCTTAAATAAAATAAGGAGAACAAAAAATCGTGCTCCTATAAAAAAAAAAAATTCCTTGAAATTATTTAAAACTATCAGAAAAATGAAGAATATTCATCTCTTTCCCAACTCTGATTTTAATTCAAACTCGGTCAATATTGCAGTCCCATGTAGTCCCATATGTACATTTTCATGGCAACACCATGGAAGTCTACATGTGGGACTAAAATATTTACCGAGGTAAGAACTGTCTATTATTTACAGGTACACTGTGGAAAGAGTTAAAAGCATTTCAAACTGAAACCTGATACTAACACAGTATGAGAACAAAAAGCAATTTGACATAGGAATGATCATCAGCTTATTACTGTGGCACTGAATCGAAATTGTTATGATGAATTATATATGGTACATATCGCAAACTTTGCAATCTTAGAATCTATTCTTGCTGAGAAAATCCATCAAGACCTTTCACTGTCACACTCTGATAGAGAACAGACAAGGAATTTAATACAGACCATGTGAGCATTTTGAGCACATTGTTTAAAGGGGTAAGTACTCCAGGCTAAAAATAATGATTTGAACAGATTTAAGTACAATCAGACAAAGAATATCCTGAATTTTTCATCAAAATTGGACAAGGAATAACAGTTCAAAGTTATTACATTTTCAAGTTTTGCATTATTTTGGTGAAACGGTTCTATTTATGTCTTCATGACTTTAATAGGCAAGCTGATGACTTCATACATGTATGCCCTACTTACAGTGTAAATACTTTTTTTTTATTTTTACATGGAATTATAAGACTAACGTCAGAAAAATTCAGACATGCTAAACAAGACAGCTCGTTGAGGGTTGGATCTTAACAAAAACATACATTCTTTCTTTTTCATGTACTGTAATTTCTTTTTAATAAAACACTGAACAATTATTTTCTGTTCCATTTTTTATTCAGGGCTTCATTTCATTTTTACAATAGAGATAAACCTTTACAGTGAAACATTTAGTTTTCAAATACCAATGCATTGAAGTATAGTGCTACAATGTACATGTATACGCATTCTGTACATGTACATGTAATGTAGGCCTGTAGACAGGGATAACCCGGATAAGTAATGTACATGTAACTTGGTGACTGGGTGATTGGTAACAGTCCTTTGCTACCCATTGTAATTAATTTACAAATCTGCAATGAGAATACTGTGTGAGAAACAGCCTTCACTGCTGTCAAAATTCCAATTTAAAGGGTGTACAGATGAGAACATCACTTGCTCATACATACCTGTCCAGTCAGGGGCGGATCCAGGATTTTTTGAAAGAGGGAGGCACATTTTCCCCCGAGGAATAATTTGACAAGCCAAAAAAAAAATTATTACATTGTATTTACATGTATATAGCGCTTAATGGTGTTTATAAGCGATTTACAAAACGATTAAGTAGCATACATTATCACAAGAAAGGAAATGTACAGTGTAAAGTATCTTCATATTACAAATTGCACAATGTACAAATTAGCTAAGAAAACGGCCTACTAAATTGGGAAAAACAAAATAATGATAATAATAAAAACAATGATGTTTATTAATCAAACAGTTCGAATACAAAAAATCTAAGTTAAACAACATGAATCATCAGAAATAAAATGACATATATTTGTTCGAATAATAAAGCAGTGCAATAGCTACATGTAAACATAAACAAGAACTATTCGTTTGATATTGACAAGATTAACCTAAAACTTAAAGGAAGAATTGTAAAGGTAGGTTTTGAGAGAAGCTTCAAATGATTCGAAAGACGGGGCATAAAGGTCTTCACTTTCAAAAGGGTGGGACACACTTCTGTTTTAACAGCATTTTTACATCACAAATTTTAGTTGTTCCTCTCAAAAGGGGGGGGCACGGGCCGGCACGCTACATGTGAAATGCCTACGCTGCAGTTTCAAATTTTGTGCGAAACATGTCACCCCACTGACAGTGTTCCCAGGTATACATGTAGCAACAAGACCGCTTTACGTGCAATGGTTTTGAAAACCACTAATGGGGGATCAAATGAGAATGCCAGCAAAGCGATCTTCTTCTTCTTTTTTTTTTAATCTTTTTCCCCTCCACAGGGATTTTATTGGCAATCAAAAATCAATATACAGAGTACAATGAATATAAACAATGAACTGACAAAATAATTTTACATGTGGAAATCAAACAATAAAGAGATTTTTCAATCGAAACCATATTTTGTCAAATCTGTGTCGGTTGTAATTAAGTTGGGCAATGTATTTTTCATTTTGGTAATAATTGATTGAGGATTTAATGATACTGAAAAGAGGAATTGTATTGTTTATTTTACAATCATACACAGTTTTTCTTACTATAATGAAAATACAATTGAGTGCAGAATTGTTTTTTCCAATGAATCCGAATATTTTATTTTCATCTGAAAAATATAGATATAGCGATCTTAACTGATTTCCTGAACCAGTTTCCAGTATTAAAACCAGTTTTAGAAAGTATAATGAGAACAATGCCATACTGTATGTGCTTTGAGGCTAGTCACAGACCCTTTGTTTTTCTCAATTCACGCATAATGATGAGTCTGAATTAGTGAGACTAGATTCAATGTACTGTGGCTGGCTGACACAGTTAGAGGCGAGCTTTTGGCATCTAGTCTTATTCTCTAGACCTGTCATTGGTCAAAGTGTCAAATAGGAGTCTGGGCTTGCAGACTACTAGGAGGATGCTCTATATCCGAGTATATTTTGTACATCACGAAAGCACCTTGTACCAAAATAGAGAACGTGATAGGTTTGAATCCAAGGTAATCATCGCCGCTTCCTGCCTTTGAATCTATAATAGTTTCACTTGCAGTAAGTCAGTTCATTGACCCCAAGTTTATTAGAGTGCATTATGGGTAATGAGGTTAGCAGAATCAACCCCATGCAAGTCAAATACTGCTCAAGAATATCCCATAACATTCTGGGGAAAGGGTTTTAGGGGTATATAATACATAACCTTCGAAAAATATACAACTTTCGAAAATTCAGACAGCAAGTGCACATGTACATGTAGTCATACTGTACATGTTTGCTTTTACACCTTCATGTAGTATTATTACAGCTACATGTACATGCATACTTCAAGAATTTTGATTTGTTGTCAAAGACTTTTAAACAATCACGATCAACAATCATTTTCAGCTGACGTTGCAACACCATGAAAGTGGTCTACATGTGGGACTACAATATTGACTGAGCGTAACATCATAAAACAATCTCTGAGATATCTTAGAAAGATGTAAAATATTCTTCATTTTCTTGATATTGTAGTTTCAGACTAAATAAAAAAAATTTCAGGGAAATATGGAAAATACATGGACATTTCATGGATTTAAAGATGCAAAATGTGAAATTCTAAGAATTTTTTGTGAAGGTCAAGAGTTTCTTTTTTTTTAAATCAAATTCAAGAGGCAAATTCATATTCTTAACTTTCTTGATAACGTCCAAATAAATCAAAACAATGTCAAAGAAATAGGCAATACACTGTAGATGGCCATTCCTTGGTTTTAAAGATGCAAAATATGAAATTTCAGCAACTTCATTTTTTTAGACCCCCACAGTTAACCATTAACACCTGTTTATCAATAGCATTTAAATGTTTTTCAAAATAAATGTAATAACTTTATTCAGGCCTAGTTATTACTACTTTACTTTAATAAATTTGGTTTGATAAAGTAAAACACTACATGTACATGTAGGCCTTTATGTAGGAGTGATCTGAGTACAAGTACATGTATAAGCACTTTGCTTTAATAGCCAAGTAAAATACTTGTACAATGTACATGTAATACCAGCCCTGAAATCTGGCCAGAATATCAAGCTTATTTTGCCAATTTCTTCCAGAATCCTCTTATACATACATGTACATGGCTGGCCTGATAAACCTCATACCTCAAAATTGAAGTATTTTAAAGACAGAGCTCATGATAGGCGAGATTTTAGAGTTAAAACATGGGTTTTGCCTTGAAAGAATTCTTCACAGGTAAAATAGGAGACTTTCAGGCAATGCATGTATGAGACTGCCACCACTGCTAATGTCTTAAAATACAGCCTTTAAAGCTGCCCTTAATTTTTTTCTTATTTTGCGATGTACTTTCATCAGCCAAACCACAAATTATTTTTCATTTCATTGGATTCTGTATGAACTCATTTTGAAATCTTCACCACAGCTGGCATTTATCTTTTAAAAAATATAGTCTTCACTGTGTTGTATGAAGCATAACTGAATAATTCATGTTCAGTACAGTATGCATCAGGTTGACTAATCTTGTTATTCCACCTGTCTTTCCCCTCATTATACATTCAGTGTGTCACACAGTATACGTGTACACTCCTTTAATACCACACACACAACTGCCCCATCCCACAAGCGCCATCGCCGAAAGGGCAATGTTTCGGCTCCGCTTAATCTCATCATGACACTAGCACATCAATGTATAGGCAAGCCCCTACAACATGTCCAGGGGAAAAGGAATCTCTCATCTTTTTGTGTGTGCTTGTTTTCAGTTGGTGGGCACTCAGACAAATCTAGGTAGCATTCTGTTTTTTAAAACCACTGAAAAGTGATCATTTTTTTCTTTTTTATAAGAAACTCAATTTAACTATTTTAAGGTGGAGGGGTTGTTGAAGGGGATAATCGGGATATCATTACATTTACATTTAGATTTCTTGTCTTTAATAAAGGCCAAGTTAACCACAGAAAAAAATTAATTGGAATCAATAGAGAAAAATCAAACAAGCATAATGCTAAAATTTCATCAAAATCTGATGTGAAATACGAAAGTTTTGACATTTTAAAGTTTTGCTTATTTTTTCGCAAAACTCCATGATATGCAAAAGCGAGAGTCAATGACGTTCCTCACTCACTATTTCTCTTGTTTCTTATTGTTTGAATTATACAATATATTTCAATTTTTACAGATTTGACAATGAGGACCATCTTGACTGAACCAAAAATGTTTAAACAATGGTAATTTCACATATTCAGGGAGGAATAAAACTTTGATTTGCAGGACAATGACGAGGAAATTATGATATTTCAGATAATAAAATACAAAAGAAATAGTGAGTGACATCATCAGTTCCCTCATTTGCATACTGACCAGGATGTGCATAGAACTGTTTTGTGTAATTATGCAAAATTTAAAAATGTCATAACTTTCTTATTTTACATCCGATTTTGATGAAAATTTCAGTGTTATGCTTGTTGAATTATTCTCTTTTTATTCAAATCAGCATGTAATACATATTTTCAAAGAATACATTATGGATGTACGGAGTTTGTAACTTTGTATTACCATAGGAAAGAACAAAAACAGACATTTGGGGAACAGTTTATAGTCTATTAAAGGAAAATTTGTTTACATGTGACATCATACATCTTTGTCACAAATGGGAGGTTCTCCATAGTATTTCTCTTTATTTGTCTGATTTTTCTCAAAATTTCTTTGATACTCTGATTTTTCTTTTTCCACACAAGCCTACTTGTTCCAAAGGTTTCTTCATTCCCGTTTAAGTTTTACTATTTCAGCAGAATCTTTTTTTTATTATTTCTTCTTGTTCTTCTTCCCAATGCTGTAACTCAGTGTCATGGTTCATTGTGATTTTGTAGTAGGTTTTCTGTTCAATTATAATTTTGTTTGAGGGGGAAGTAAAGAAGACTTCAACTATTGACAGTTTTAATATATTGTTTTATTTTATTCTGATGTACAGTTTGTAGTTGCATCAATTTTGTTGTTTAAACAATTGAAACCACATACAATACAAACAAAAATTGCCAGTTTCTCAGTCTAATCTTCTTATTTCTCAGGTCTAACCTAAGAGGCCAGCCCTGTGTAAAAGATAAGTTTGGTTTCAAATATGTGCAGGTGAAAACAAAATGTCTTCTAATTCAGTCTAATTGGAGTGGTAAAGACAATGACTTCTAATCTAGAAACTTTATCAGCTAAACGACTGAAACAAGAAGAGAGAAGGAAAGAGTGGCCTGAAAGTTTAATCTCATAAAAAGGCAAATTATGGAAAAGGCAAAATGCACCTGCTACGTTAATGAACATGTGAAAGAAAAACAATTCAAAAAGAAACATCAATTCCTTATTAAAACACAAAACAAAAATAAACTTGATGTGGGGAGGGCAGGGAGTAGTCTCCAGGCACAATACCCTTGGTTATCGCATGCATAATTCAGAGTCTGAATGAGGAGACTTCACTATGTACAGAGGCAACTTCTCACTTGACACACAAAGGGTTTGAGGTCTAGTCTCCATCCTAGACATGGAATTATTTATCAAAGGGAAAGTTTACCCTAACACTAGGTTAGTTCAAATAAATAAAGATAAATAGCGGTTAAGTTTTGATAAAAGTCCATTAACGAATGACAGAGAAAATAACAGCCGACCAAATAAACAAACCCTTATTTTTTTCTTAGGTTGCGATGACATGTGCGAGTAGCTCAACATGTGCGAGAAGCCCAAAATGAAAATTCTATAAATTCAGATTTTTTAATGGAACATGATAAAATTAAAATCTTCTTTTTTTTCTTGAGGGGGATATAAAATGTGACTAATGATACATGTATATTCATTATACAAATAAAATCACTTTGAAATCTTTGAGAAAGTGGCATTTTCTTTTTTTATCCATTATCACACATTTTCTTTTTTATCACAAGACATATGGGGGGAGCTTCTCGTGACGTCACAGAATCAAAACTTAAAAATTCACAAGTATGTTATTCTTTTGGCGGATTTTAATTAAAGCTTCACCTAAATAGATGTATTCAAGCCAAATGGCATCAGGACGACCTTCCCCTCGTAAGTGTCAATTCTGAGTCTGTGCTTGGAGACTAGACAAGCTACTACTGTATATATTCAACATATAAATGGGATGACAAACTTCAACCCCGGGCTTAACACTATACCCAACCCTAAACCGAATATGAAACCATGTTGTAACCATAACCCTTAAAATCTTAGACTAAATAAAGCCCAGAGCAATTGTCACCATAGCAAATGTGTCACCAGATAAAAATGACTTTCTAAAATTGAGAAACTTACCTTGGTCCTTGAGCTTCGTCAAAACAAAGATGAGATAATTGTTGAAATCAGGAAACTGGTTCAAAGATTCCAATTTCTTGTGGATGATATGGTTAAGGAAAATGGTTGCATACATGTATGTACATAGTATGGAATTGCTTCAAGAGAAAGTACATGCAATTGAGACTTTAACTTAAGTGAACTTTTAGGTCGCGCACCATAAAATTCTTGCAAAACTTAAAATATTTGTGAAGCACCCGCCCCTTCCTGGTCTTTGGTCTTCATCTGTAGCAAGGCACCTACCCCGATCGCATTCTGGAAATTGCTTATCAGGAAAGTTGAAACAGGAGACAAACAACCTCAACTCAACTGCTATTATTTGTCGAATTCAACTTCAACATGGATGCATGAAATGCTCTCCAAGGTAAATATTTTCTTAAAAATGGTTTAATCTGATCCATTACTTATCAGTTCCTTCTAGGTCCTGAAAGATTGATGTTGAGTGATGTGTGGCATACATGTACTGTATCAACACAAAATACACACTACAGTCCCATAATTGTACTTACTACAGAGCTGCCAAGTTGTATTTTGCATTTTCAGTATTCTTATCCCCCAAAATCAGTATTTTGACCAAAAAATCCGTATTTTTACCATGAGATAAATATGCATGCATAATGGCAAAGTTCGATCACTTCTTACATTATTTTGCGCCCCACACCGTCGCACACGAGACCGAAAGCTTCAGTCTAGATTTCGGTTGTTCCGCTGAACTGCGTTGGCTGACTCACCCATACATAGACTGAAGAATTTGGAGGCCCGTACGTCTAACATTCGACGGAAACCTGTTTTTTTTTCGATCGTTTTTTGCACATAAAATCATAAAATATCACATTATGAAAAAGAAATTGCATCCATATTTACGGAAAAATGTATGAAATTCAGAAATATCGTACCTTAGACCGCAGTTACGGCTAATTCGTTTCAAATTATGATCGAAACATCGTCATCTTCGATCCTTCCGTCGGTCAACGTAAGTTGCCATCTTGGATGACGTCATCATCCTTACAGACGTATTTACCAGTCGCAAAATATCGCGATTTGAGCCGCTGCTTTGCGCTTGTAAACGTAAACTACATGCGTGCGCTTGGAACTTATCATCCGCATTGATTCGCCAGGATATCGAAAATTCTAATCGAAAAGCCTTGATGAAAGCATAACTCATTGAACGTAGAGGGCAGCAACACACGGAATATCTTTTCTTCTCTAATTTGTTTTTTCCCGTATTTTATCATGAAAAAGCGTACTGCCATATTTCAAATTGATTTCCGTATGAAATACGGAAAAAATCGTACTACTTGGCAGCTCTGTTATTATTGCATTCCTAATGTGTTTGAAAAAAACTCAGTATCGACCTTTCAGGACCTAGAAAGGACTGAAAATTTATCTTTTTAGAGTAATTAATAGACCAGATTAAACCACTTTATTAAAGTACAGACTTTGGAAGAATATTTCATATCACAGGGACAGTGATTTTCTGTTTTACTGGTAAATAAAATGGAAATTCCATTTGGTTTTGGAATTCAGATTTTTGCTGTGTACATTTTCAGTGACAAAACAAAATTTCCTTTGTAAGATTAAGTTGAAACGGTATTACAGATTCAGAAACGGAAAAGACAATTTTTTAAACGGAAAATCATTGTCTCTATACTGTATGAGTGGAATATGAATTTTGCAGGTAGCAGTTGAGAGGAGGTTATTTGCCTTGTGTTTCAACATTCCTGAATGTGATTGGGGTAGTTGCATTGTAAACTTGTCTGTACTTTAGAATTCAATTTCTAACATCATTCTTTTATTTATTTATTTTTTTATTTAATAACATGGACATTTCAGAAGGTGATAATAAATCTTAATCTTACCAAACTTTGTCAGTTCTAAATGTATCTATTGTTTTCAAAACAATTTAAGATTGATTGCAATTACAAAAACAATCAAGGGAGCTGCTGCGATTTTACATTTGATTACAATCTATCATACCTAGATTAAATAATCCTGTAAAAAACTGTTCTGCTTCTGTTTTGGATTGCACTTGACATCACGTGCGGTGAAGCGCAATTCTGCTGCTCTACCAAGCACCAATTTTTTAACGTGCGATAGGGCTTAATCCATGTCAAAGGTCAGGGACTGTCAAATTGTGGCGGCGAAAAAGGGCAATAAATTGAGTGACTGACAATCAAGATTTTATGAAAAATATAGTTGATTCAGTATTGCAAATGAACAATGCACTAAAAAATAGGAATAGATCTAGACAAATGTGTTCAACAAACAGCGCATTGATGGCTTTTAATGATGCTTACACTAAGAGTAGATAGATCTAATGAATATCATTTTGAATTGTGAACACAGACAAAATTTGATTTTTTTTTTTTTTTTTGAACAAAAATTGCAAGCAGAATGTGTTTTCAATGTCAAATCTTGCACAGGTTCTTAATACTCTACCAACCACATACTCAGGGCATACCAGTCAACATTGTTTCTCTGCAAGATAGTGTCTCTTCCACCATTTTCATGATAATTTGACATTATCTTCATGCCACATCCATTACACACACACCACCCCCACACACGATCACGACCCGCGCCACAGACATTGGAAATGCACACGGCGCGGCGATGACGCACGTGTAAACAACTCACTGGGAATGAATGAATGACTGGCTTACAAACCGGAGAAGAAAAATATAATAAATATGAATTCATTATCTCGCGATACAAAATTCATATACCAGAAAGGATACTTGTTGAACTGCTCTCTGTATTTCTGTGTTGGGACTCTGGGATTCCTTCAAAAGCTGTAAAATTTGCTCCAAACCATCATTGTCCGGCTGCCATGCTAACGCCATTTTGGTTTTTCGGAAATATCTCGAAACGACAGTAGGTGTGACAAGAGATGGCGCTATTACAAAAGTGAAAAGTTGAATTGACATTGAAAAACTGGTAAATTATGCAGAGTTTAGACTGAGGCGATTGACCCCGGGAAAGATCAAACCTCAAGATGTTGATGGGGGGAAATAACCGAGAAAATTAAGCCATATATAGATTATTATTTGGAATGTATACCTTTCAAGATACCTTGTCTAGTCTATTTATACAGATCAGAGATGTTCATAAATGTTATCCCTTTTTGTTATTCAGTTAGTTTTTTTCATTATTTTTTATTTTCTTGACTTCGACAAATGAATCGTTTCGGAAAATCAGTGGCGTAGCTAGGATTTTTTCCCAGGGGGGCACTGGGGGTCCTTGCTTTTTCAGGGGGGCACCGGCCATTTTCCGGTGTGTATGTATGTGTCCACAAGGGCGGATCCGACTTTCGCTAATAGGGGACGGGGCCCGAAATTATCTTCACCTATATCAGTCACTTGTTAGTTTTATTCCTATAAAACAACATAAACATAAAATAATCTCATAAGCCTTATAAAAAGTGCGAGCGCGAAGCGCGAGCGATTTTTTTTTTTTACTTTAATGTATTTTTTCCTGAAATTTATTTTTCTGGGCAATGTTATGTGTGATCCTGAACAAGATTCGTATGTACCCCCAAGCGCGAACAGAAATTTTTATCAACTGTTCTAGCATTATCGAAAAGGGACCTGTTAAGGACTGCTTACAGTTACCCACGAAGACGGTATATATTTCAATAATGCGAGCGCGAAGCGCGAGCAAATTTTTTGACATTCCGACCTAAAAAAAATGGTCATTCTGAGCACTTTTTGTATTAATTACTGGGATAGGTATGTAACTAAACAATTGACGCGAAGCGCGGGAGGAAGAAAATTGAGATTTTAGACCTAAAAGCGGGACACTCTATTCATATTTTGTAAGTCATAAATATGATATAGTCAACTGGGTATCATTAATAATGCGATCGTGAAGCGTGGGCAGACAATTGATATTCTGATGTGAAACTGGATAATTTAAGTACATTTTAAATAAAGAACATGCACGCTATCGCGCATGTTTTATATTTAGACCTAAAATCTGGGCATTCTTGAATACATTTGTTTAATGGAACATTATGGAATACACGTAGACAATATGAACTTGGCAAATCATTTAAGCGTGAGCTTAAAATGTTGATATGTAGACCATAAAACGGACATTTTACAGAGCACTTAAATTTGTAATGAAAAAAAAATAATGAAAGCTCGATTTCCGAGCTAACTATGTTTTGCATATTGACTTCAAAACTTGCTCCACATCAGCCTATTGAGCAAGATATGAATCCCATCGAACGGGCAATTATGGCGCGAAGCGCCAGCAAAAATTTTATATAGAAACATGAAAAGATTTTTTTTTAATTGCAAGTCTTCCCCTCACATTATTTCATTCACTCATCTTCCTCTTATTTTCCTCTTTTTTTCTTCTGTCTTTCTTCTTTTCCTTTTTCTTTCTTCTTTCTCCCTTTTCTTTTTTTTTGCTCTGCCAATTTTTTCTGGAGGGGGGCACCTGGGGGGGGCACACCAAATCTCAGGGAGAACGTGCCCCCCAGGCCCCCCCGTAGCTACGCCACTGCGGAAAATATCAAAATATATTCCCCCTACATTTTTGCGGGATGGCATATTTTATCAGTGTTCCGTTTCGCCTGTGTTTGTATTTATTTTATGTTTTGTTTCTCATTATTTAATGATAACCCGAATTTATAACAAGAATAAGAGAGGGAAAACACGTTCATCAGAAATGGAAAAAAAGTTGCATAAAAAAATAGTCACTTATGACTAATTGCCAAATAAAAATTAAAAAAATTATAGATTGTTTTGTCTTTATTTATACTCCGAAATTCACAATAAAAAAATTGTACATAAAATTTTAAACATGTAAAAGCAAGATATGTAAGTTAAAAAAAACATAAAGAAAAAATATCCTAAAGAGACATGTGAGAATAGTGAAATCGAAAAGATGGGGTTACACAGAACTTAAGGGTATTGAATTAGGCAGGACTATTTCCTCTTCTTAATTGGCTTTCTGATTCTTATATCATTCGTCTGTGTCATATTACATGATTACGGCTATTTTTTTGTCCAGTTGAATAGCTATATCCTGGAGTGGGGTCTCTCTCTTTTATTATAGGTAATTAACCTTTTGTGATTGTTTTAGAATGTTTTGTATCTCAAGAGGAAGATGGGGATATCATAAAGAATTAAGTATAGTCGATAAGCTGACCGGAGCGTCACCAAGACAATGAGATAAATGAAACAAATGAAGGGACAACACTTGACCAAAGTGTGGGTTTTACTCCACTTTTTGATTGTTTTCAGTAGACCATGCCGAAGTTTTAGCTCAATAATTAATTAACACACCCGTTAATTTTATGCCAAGAAATCTATTACGAAAGGTGAAAATCCGAGATGGTAAATTAACACTTCATTTTTACAGTGAATCTTGGAATTCTAAATACATCTTTTATTATAAAAATCAAAGCGAGCTCGAAGCGCAAGCTTACTTATGCCAATCTGGAAAAAAAAGAGTAAATTTCAGCTCTATATTTCAAGCACATTGTAGAAAAATTGTGAGGTGGAGAAGGATCGTACTTAATAAAGAGCTGATATTTTTCATTATCACATGTCATTATGAAAATGCTGACTACCTTCTTATTCTTCTTGCTAAGCGCGAGATAAAAAAGGGACAATGTAATTATTAAATTAATATCTTATTCATTAATGCCTAATTAGGGCGCGAAATCTAATATTATGGCCTGAAAGCTGGACATTTCAAACACTTTTGATTGTAATTATGAATAGGATGCATCAGTTAATATAATTTTAACCATTGATGCGAGCGCAAATTGCGAGCCAAAATTTTTAAGTAGTTTCAATATGAAGACATACATAACCCGCCAATCATAATGCGAGAGTGCAGCGCTATAGCTGATACTTTTTGAAAATCAGACCTGAAAAAGGGATATTTTGAAACTTTATTGAATACACGAAAAGAATAGGTGCCTGATAAATAAAAATTTGTGAGCGCGCAGCGCAGGCAAAAAGCGTTAATATTCAGACCATTAAACTGACATTTTTACAGAACACTTTTTAAAAATCAATTTGTTAATCACACAAAATAATGAAACTTCGATTTCCGCGGTGAAAAATGGTTCGAATATTGACTTCCAAACATGATATTTAAACTCCATATTGAACGATATGAAAATCACCTAACAGGCAATGCAAGCGCGGAGCGAACATTTATATAGTGACATGAAAGATTATTGCTATTTTCCAAGTCTTCCCCCTCATCTTATTTCAATTCAATTCAATTCTTTATTTTATTTCCATTCAAAACATAATACAAAGTAATATATTTTATTCACTCGTCTTCCTCCTCTTCTTTTTCTCCTCTCTTTTCCCTCCTTTTTCTCTTTCTTTCCCTTTTTTTATTATTTTTTTGCTCCGCCAATAGGGGGGGGGGCGGCGCCCGGGGCCCGATTGCCCCCCCCCCCTGGATCCGCCTATGTTCAGTCAAGTTGCTCCTTTTTGTCAAATCTGTAAAAATGACAATTATTGTATAATTCAAACAATAAAAAAACAAAAGAAATAGTGAGTGATGGACATCATCGACTGTCTCCTTTGCATGCCACTGAGATGTACATAAGATGTCATAACTTTCTCACTCAGTTACATCCGATTTCGATGAAATTTTCAGCATTTTGCTTTAGTTTCATTTTCTCTATTTATTCAAATCATCACTTTGTGGGATGGACTTAACCTTTAATATCAACTGACAAAAAATAAAATGAAAACATTTTATGAGGTATATTGATTGCCGTTACGTTTCATTGGAGCATCATAGGCCCATTGATCCAGATGAGCTAGACGACTGCTAAAAACGTAAAAACTAAATAGACAAAAAACAACAATATAAACAACATGTAGTGTGTGTATTTTTTATCATAATGATACATAAAATGAACTTGGAAGAAGCGCAGTGTACAGTAGCAGCCGACGCGACGTCTGCATATTATATTACGTCATCAGCATTACGTGACCTAAAGTTAAACGAACCAGCTGCAGTCGAAGAATTTCACGTTTTTTTGGTAGATGAAACGTTTGTAGAACGTCATATAAGATGGGTACATGGAAGCTGGAAGTGATTAAGGTATGGCATAGCTATGTATTCAATTGTTTCTTGTTATCTAACATTATCAGACAGTATTGTTAATATTTGAAAATGCATTTTTTCCTATTGTAGTCCCACATGCTACTAAGCACGTCATGCTGTAATAACTACCAACCTGAATTGCATTTGCATCTGTTTCTGTTTGCGCGATTGCGTACTGCGCACATAAATTTTGACTCTTCGTATTAATGTTTTTTTTTTGATAATCAAAGATTTCATTTGATGTTCTTCTAAAGACTGACAATAGTTGTTGGAGTAGTGCCAGTGGTAAAATCTCATTGGGTATAATTAAAGGCCAAGCTATTTTAAATTTAATTTCCCTTTTTATTCTGCATCTGCCGAAATAATCTCCTTTGTTTTCATTTCAGATGTCCATCTACGTAATGTTCCCTGTGACCATGTTTTATTACTTCAACCAGACAGATCTCTTTGAAAAATATGTCTCAGATAAAGTAGTGAGTACAAACCCCCTAAGAAATTTTAAAAGGACAAGTCCACCCAACAAAAGATGATTTGAATAAAAAGAGAAAATACCAACAAGCATGACACTGAAAGACCCGTCAAAATCAGATGTAAAATAAGAAATATATGATGTTTGCTTAATTTCACAAAACAGTTAGGGCCTATATGCACATCCTGGTCGGTATGCAAATGAGGAGATTGATGACGTCATCCACTCTATTTCTTTTGTAGTTTATTATATGAAATATTCGAATTTTCTCATTGTCAAGTGAACCGGTTAATTCCTCCCTGAACATGTGGTATTAGCATTGTTTAACACTACATAGTTCAGTCAAGTTGGTCCGTATCTGCTTATTGTCAAATCTCTAAAAAAAAATGAAATATTGTATAATTCAAACAATAAAAAAAAAGAAAGAGTGAGTTAGGAACATCATTGACTGTCCCATTTGCATGGCGCTGAGTTGTGCATATCACTGTTTTGTGAAAAATAAGCGAAACTTTAAAATGTCTAAACTTTCATAATTTACATTCGATTTTGATGAAATTTTCAGCGTTATGCTAGTTCAATTTTTCTCCATTTATTCAAATAAACTTTTTTTCTTGGGTAGACTTGACCTTTAATTTTGATAAATTCAGTAGAAGTCTGGAATGTTTTATAACAATTTGTGATTGACTTGTAATCAAATAATTGTTAACTTTCGCTATTGAGTGCACACTTTTTCTTTATAAAAAAGTAACAAAATCCTGACAAGAATCCATTGTAACATATCAATTGTTGATTGCTTTGCTACCTTACATGTACTTTGAAAATCCATCGAGTTCCTTGTTATTTTGTAATATTTTGTATTTCTTCTTGATACCTCTTGAAGGAATATACATGTACATCATTGGTTGATTGATACTGGTGTCTTTAAGAGCTAGTCACCCATTCTCTCAAAGGATTTGTTTAATCATGTGATGATTTATTTACTTAACTTGAATACAAAAATGGATTAACATTATTTGATTGGTTCTCTTTTTATTTTCTCCTGATTACAGAGAGCGATGTACCCTCCTGAGAGCAAGATGCATGTAAGTCAGTACTTAGTTCATTTGATACAAGTTTGTGTAGGGTTGAAAATAATACAAGTCTTAGGGGGAATTAAATGTTTAAGGCCTGGTAGTGAGAGAGGGTCAAATTTTGCTCACAAAATTGGGGAAAAAATCGAAAACAATCGAAATCGAAAATAGTGAACGGTAGTGAGAGGTGATGATTTTTTTCTCTCCGCTCCACCAACGCTCGGATGGTGTGACCAGGCCTTTAATTGAAGAAGGAACAGAAGGTCAATCATACACATCAAATGGAACAGCATATGGAGAGAACTTGGGAGACAAAACAAAATGGAACTTTAAGTCCGGTGGTCCACTGATTTAATCTCTGGGCTACTTTGCTTCAGTAAAACTTGGGATCACATAATAATTTACATATATTCAAATCAAGTCAACCAATCAAAATCAAATGAATGGAAGGATCAAACTGTAAGAACCCAATTTATAAGATAAACCAATGAGGAATGAGATGAAAATGATAAAGGATATCTGTGTGATTTTGTAATAATGGAAATAGAAACTATTAAAGGAGTCAGGTGAGGATGGAATGAGTGCAACACCTGAAGAGAGAATAGATAATAAATGAAGATGACAAAGAGAATCAGACTAAAGGCATTCAGAGTAGAATGAATGAATGACAACTAAATATAAACTTGAATAACCCAAGTTCAGACTGCAAGGGCAGTGCTGAAAAGAATGCAAATGAAGTAAAATCTAGCAGGAACAAAAATGTAAAATAGCTGGAGAGACTAAAAGTTAAAGGAAATTAACAAGATAGGAAAATGACAAAATAACCATCCTACATAAACTTTTTCCTTTTAAAAATAACTAATCTATAAAAAGGAAACCAAGTATCAAAATAACAGTCCTAAACTTTTATTAAAATCTAACTGAAGTAAAAAAAAAAATAAAAAAATAAAATTACTCTCAATTAAAATAGAGTAATATGTCTCACTTCAGTTATTTCAATACACTTATTATTTTGTTAAATTGACTGGATCTTGCCTTATGCCATCAAAAATAGTGAACAAGATAAAAACATTATTTTGAGAAGGCTATTGCTCATGAAATCTTGAAACATGATTCTTTTGAAAGATGCTGGTCAAACTTAATTTATTTATTACGTTAGTACATGTTTTTTTTTAATTTTGTCTCTTTTGCTTTGCATCTTTATTTCTGGTTCTCAAATATTATCTTTAATTTGTGATAGTGACATGTTATTTCACAAAAGGTATTTATCAGTCATTGTGCTGTTTTGTTAAACAATCACTAGCTGAATTATATTGTATTATTTGTTGAAATATATGAACATGTAACTGTGAACTTGGATTTGTTTATTTAGTAAAAATGCCCTGGGTGGGTGGGGTGGGGGCAGACTTTAAATAACCATAAAAATTGATGACTGAGATTTCACATTTCCATATCAATCAAAGCGAGATGTAGAAGAAAAATCTTAGATGCAGATATGAAAATGTGGATATAATCAGGCAAAAAAAGGGAAGTTTTTTTTCTCATATCGCAGCCTCAGCCGAATTGCATAATTGATAACAAATTGTAGATAGTACCACATTTCACATCAAAAGAGTATTCAGTATTCCTATCAATTTTAAAAAGTCTGTGATAAAGTTTCACAGTTTAGCCATTAGATTAAGCAATTCAAAACAAATATGTAATTCTTGATTTATATTTCATTATTGATTCCACAGAGGCAAGAATTGGAGGACCTTCGCCAGAGAATGCGGGTGAGATACGAAGAAAAGCTGAAACGATTAGAGAATGAAGAAAGGGAGCTAATTGCAAGTGCCAAGAAGGCTGAAAGATAGTGACATCAAGTGCCTTTTTGTAATGGACTTTTTAATCGCACTTTTTCTGGAAGCGTATAATAAATGGATTACCATCTATTGAACTTTTCTTTTGGAGTGATCAGCTATTTGTTTGTTTACATTTTAATACAACACCCCAGGAACAAGAGACAGATGTACCCTTAATTTGTGAAATGAGGTTTGTGAAAAATGGACTGTAATAATGGTGGCATGATATGTTTTATGAAGGCTTGACCATGCATGAAAATTCATTGTTGATTATAGGAGTTACTGCATGTGCAAACATTGTATGTGGGGGAAAGTCATAATCTAATGAATTTGTTTAATGTGGCACAATGAATGCTGTAGTTTCAAGGTCACTGAAACTGAATCGGCACTAGGCATCCCTCCCAAAGTCTTATAATCGCCTAAAGTCAACGCAGATTTCCAGGACCTGTAATGAAAACCTTGTTATTCACCAAATTTGAGCCTTTTTGGTAATTCTGTAAAATTATCAACCTTTTTGTACATCCGACCCCCGTTTTTCTCCAGTTTTACTTCACTTCATTATCTAACCAAGTCATGGTCATTTGACAGCATTACAGACTGTCAAAAGAACCAGAAATAAGAGACAGAAAATTCTATGAAGGTCTCACATACATGGGGTCGGATGTACAGATTTCATAGAATTGCCCTTGTAAAAGAAATTGTGATCCCAAAAGATTGGACAGAGTCAGATTCATAGGTATTTCATATTCTATGCTCATCCAATTCAGAAAATGAATTATTGAAAGCTTTGTTTGATCACCTTTTTTTCTTAACATTGGCAATGCTTTATTAGAGCTATATGATATTGCATATTTGGGTTTTCCGATTATCGCTAGCTATAATACAATGATATACTGTATGTTGATATATTGTCCATATTGCCCATACATGTATTCTAATCTAAACTTGGGTTTAGTTTAAAATCTGGTCTTAAGTTGTGTTATAGTTGACTATTGATAGTCAATTGTGATACTAATCTCTTGTAGTAGAGTTTCAATTGGGAAGTACATTCAGTTCCCAATTCTTTCATACTTGTCTGGGAATAATAGCTGAAATATTTTCTTCACCATTAAAACATTAAGAAAGAATACAATAAAAAGGTGAAACATGCAAATCAACACAATTTTGACATTTTTTTAATTTCCCATAATTTGAGCATCAACTAGAAGAATACAGGCCTTTGAGTATTTGTCAATCTTAATGTTGTGAATACTTCTTTAGCTGACGCATACATTTTATTAAAGACGTTATGGGGGAAAATTTGTTCAAGACTTCAAGGTCAATATTAATACATCCGTTCCATGGACCCTGTTGGGTCAGATTTGTATGATGGGGTGTATGGGGGCTTCATAGCATTTCAAGGGGGATTTCTTGTCTGAAATGTAATAAAGTCTTTATCTAAAGTACAGTATTGTGATTTGTACAATATTGTGAAAGGTGATCTATCACGGACCTCTTGAAGTCTTTTTCACTGAAATGTAATATCACATTTTTTTTTACTTAGTGTCGTCGCACGCACCACAAACTGTCCTCTCTGCGCACTTTGATGCGAAAGTTAAGCGCACTGTATCTATTCCACGAACCGTCCTCTGTTACGTTGCCCACTGTGGCGTAAATAATTAACTTCAAGAAAATATAAAGATACGGGATGAAACTTTGGAACCTGAACTTTTTAACGAAGACTGGTAATTTGCTCTCCTTGTAGGTGCACTTATTGCTGGTTTTAAAAAAAACTTTTCTTTAAATGCGTTTTCTGCAAAAGTAACTTTCGCGTCGAAGTGCACAGAGAGGACGGTTCGTGGTGCGTGCGACTGTGTGATACCATGCAGCCCTAGTGTCATTGATATTTTTCTTTAATTTTGCTATATTTCTTTTGGAAATTATAGATAAATATTGATTGTTAAACAACATCTTTAGGTGTTGGAAATTTCCCAGTTTGTGAAATACGTTTTTAAAAATGGCTTACTGTACTTTATTTCAATACAAGAGAGAGACTGTTGAAAATGTGAGAACACAATAATTTTCAGATTTATATTCAAAAATACAATATATCCTGTGTCTTTTGGGTTCTGTGAGCAGTATCTTTCTTGAAAAGTATCCCTTCTGACATACTGTATACATGTGTATATTGAAATATTTGTAATTCATTTCGATACAATATTTTAGATGCAAGCTTCATACATTCAAAACTTGGTCCTGTATTGAATCAAATGGAATGAGGCTTCTTGATACTTTTCATATTACGTTCTGGGGCGGGGTGCTTACAAAGACAAAGTCTGACTAAAAGTCATGACGAAGTGTCTACATGTACATGCACATAAATATTTGTGGTGCAGTTTTGTTATTATGGGAGAGTATGCATACCATGACCAGAGGTGCAAATTAGTAGGATTTTTAAAGGGAAAGTGACACAAAAAAGGATGTTCAAAACTTATCAGAATTACTATTTTTAGTATGTTTTTTAAATTTTAAACAAAAATAGGATTTTAGATTTGAAAATGGGATTTAAAAAAAGTTCAATTTTGCCACAATTAATGTTGGCATTAATACTGAAATCACTGACTACAGGTATGATATCCCAAGGCTGTGCATCTATCCATGCGTAAACACTAAAATTTGATTTATGTCTGAATATTTAGTACATGGTTCTAAGGAGGAATAAGCCATAATTTTGATGACTTATCATTAATACTGTTTAAAGATAAATTCAAGTTTTGGTAACAATTTCAAAATGACTTCGTACAAATCCAATGAAATGACCACCAAAGTGTCTGTTTGTATAAATAAAAATATGTTCCAAAGGATTCTGGAAGAAATTGTGTAATTGCTGAGAAATTAGCAAATAAGCACAGGATTCGGGTCAAGCGTCGGGCCGACATTCAAAGCAAAAATAATACACTGTCCCACGTGCGCTTATCTGTGTTGCTGATCTTCAGTGTGATCATTTTTCAGCATAGATTTCACAAATTTCAGTTTATGTAACTGTACCATATTAGTTTCACACACTTTCTCGTGAAATCAGTGTTTACTGCAACTACTTTCATTTATCTTTAAAGTTCTTTGAGAAATAAAACTCAATACAAAGACCAACAATGAATCACAACTCCATTGCTTGCAAATGATATGGATTTATTTAGATACATAGTGGATTGCTACATATTTTCAAATCATAACTATACATACAATATATTCCACTTAAGCTTTTAATATACGGCATTGATCCAGACATAAAATAAGCATTTTTTAACAAAAACATAATGAGAATGAACATTTACTTTTCTCAAGTATACAAACTCATTGAATAATCAATACATGTAGTTTTTGATGAATGAATGTCATCAAGACACCATTAGGACAAATAAAAACTTAAATAACATTTTTACATACAATATATGTTTAAATAGGATGGCTAAGTTTGTTTAAATATGCAAGTTACAGTAATATTAAACCAGGTTAACCAATTTGGTTGGTTTCACAGCAAGCTGACTGAGTGGGTTTATTCTTAACAATGTTAATACTACGTCATCTTCTCCAAAACTGAACATCATCAGTCCTAAAAGAATATTAAATCAATAGGCACAAGATTGTCTTTTTAATACACATGGGTATCGCATCTTAGTTTAGCTATTTCCTATTAACAGCAAGTCTTACACACATGTACATGCATGAACACATGCAACCCTATCCAAAAATAATAAACATAACCTGATTTTTTAAATAGAAAACAGCACACCAGGAGTGGATACATGTATTCTTGCCTATCTCCTTGAAATTGTCTCAAGTAATTTTGTAGTAGGATTTTTTTTGCAGGCTTACTACAAATATGGTTTGTCTTGTACTTTTACAGTGCATAGCATAAAAAGTTTTAATAGTAATTGATGCTACATGTACATGTATATTCTATGTACCTGTCTCAGTTGGAATTTCATGTAATAAATCGGGAGGGCCGTTTCATGAAAGCTGTTCGTAAGAGTGACTTTAAGAATGATCCTTTCTTGTAAATTATATTCACCATTAAATGTTAATTGGTGATTATTTACTAAGAAAGGTTCACCAGTCATTCTTAAAATCGTTAACTTATGAACAGCTTCACCTGGTATGTAATCTCAATTTATGGCAAGATATTTTGCTTTAATGCAAGCAAGATTCTAGTAAGTTGGAGGAAGTACCAATACCTCTTGTATATAAAAGGAGAAACTCATGAAATATGGAACAATTGACCTATAACAACATAACATACCAGTAACCCCACTGATAAATGAAATATGTGAATTAAGAAGGTAGCACTGTTTGGAAAATTTTAAAAACATATGTTGCAGTTCATGAATGTTCAGATAAGAGGGGGAACCCCTAATGCTCTAATGCCAGAAAATAGCAAAACTGATACCTTTGACTTCATACACCCAATGACAAAAATAAATCATTTTAGAACAAAAGTATGTAACTTGTGTTCATGACTTACATACCGGTATAATAGCACCAAAAAACCAATCTACATAAAAAAACAATGCCTTTAATTGATGTAATGTATGAGGAAAATGTGATTATAACTGAATGAGGATAGATATGAATGGCCATTCAAATGTAAATTTTTCAACTTCTAATAATATGAGTTTAAAACTGTATTCTTTATTACTTTTATTTATACATATTTTCAAAGGTCTTGGTCCACCACAAACAACTAAAAGTTAATGAATAAAAGGCATCCCACTGAAAAATTCATTGAATTGGACATAAATAAGAAAGTTATGACATTTTAAAATTACTCTTACTTTTCCCAAAATAGAACTATACACAAAATACATGTTATGTAATAATATTTGAAACTGAGACTCACTAACTCACTATTTCTTATGTACATTATTGTTTGGATTATAGAATATTTCATTTTTGCAGATTTTAACAACAATGGCAATTCTGCATGTTGAGAAAGGAATCAAATTTTGTTTCACATTTCAGGAGAAAATCAAATAATTTCAGATTTCATACAAAAAAAAGAAATAGTGAGTGGGTGATGTCATAATTTGCATACCGAGACCAGGATGTGCATATAAACCATTTTGCGAAATTAAGCAAAATTCTAAAATGTCATAATTTTCTTATCTAACGAGCAATTTTCAATGAAATTTTTGGCATTAAGCTTGTTTTATTTTTCTCACTTTATTCAAATAAACTTTTTGTAGGGTGGACATGTCCTTTAAATACACCCTAGGAGTCATATCTTCAAAGAAAAGGTGACGCTGCAATTCAAATACATGAAGAATGATTGCACAGGTGAATGCTGTTTTCCTAATGCTTCATAATTGCAAAAAAATATGCCAGAAACAAGAATGAAAATGAAATGTTGCCAAAAAAACTTTGGAAACTTAAAAAAAGCAACAGACTTCTGGACCCATGTCTAACATAAACTTTGATTTGATCTCGATTCCTTACAAAGCAAATAGTTCCAACCTATCCCTCAGTACCAGACTGTGGCATATAAAAGTTTCAATCAACATGAATCAATTGCAAATAATAAAAGAGATTTGACTTAGCCAGACATGAATATCACAAGCTACTTCATTTCAACCAATAAATATACAGTTCTGTTATAAATTACGAGCGACTTAACAAAATACTGGTAACCATTTCTTATGATTCTACAGGAACTATATCAACACCATGAGCAATCTGGATCACTAGTTGTTTTTTAAGTCGCTCGTAACTTTACAGTTTTATGAAACACCTGCCTGATGTTGATAATTACATGACTGCAGTCTATTAAGTGTGGCAAATTTGTAAAACTGATGCACGATATCCTTTTTTTATTTTGGCAACCCCATTTTCAGAAAGTACATTTATAATTTGGAAGCCACAAGAAATGCTTTCATTTTTACAGAAATATACAGAATGTACCTTTTCTTATGGCATGGAGACAGAACAGTTATGCATTGGATTTGAAACCAGAATTGCATTTCAAGGAAGCTACTTCATTTTGGAAAAGCATAAGAGGAAGTCTATTTGGGGAAGAATAAAACTACAGTATACGGAGGCTTATTTATAGCTAAGCTCCACAAAAATAAAGTGCAAAAAACTGCAGATTCTTCATTCATCAAATTGTTTATTCATTGTGTTACGCAGACTGGGGTTGTGAAATTCATCTAGGAAAATATTTTTGAAACTTTCTATTTACAGGAAAGTACCGACTTCATGTTGCAAAGCAGAATACAAATAGTATTGTACCTAATGTGCAGTACTAAACCAGTTATTGCACCGCACAGCACCAATTCATATTTCGCAAGTACACAGCATTATTCTGTCTAGAAATTCACTTCTACTCAATTGCATGAATAATGATGTGTGTGTGGCATTGCATTTTACATTCATGTTCTACATGTTCAAACCAGCATTTTTTTTTTTTTTTTTTTACTGAAAAATATATTTGAAACACAGACCTCTCAAAGTGCTCGACAAATGAAATTGCCATTAACAAATGACACACAAAAACTGTCATTAAAATGAACTAGAATCACATGATATCATGTAATCCGACAATCTGGTAAATATTTAACAGACAAGAGTTGTGATCATGGGATTCGAAATATGTTAGGCTATAAAAGTTGATTTGAATAAATACATGAAAGTAGCACTATACATCTTATGTAGACAGTGATCTTTTGAAATCAAATTGAAACGAGGGGGGTGGGTGGTTTGTTCAGTCCTGTTACAAGTTACACATTACACATTGTGCATGTGGGAATAGGTATCATAGGATGTGTGCTTTACTGCTGTCACAAGTTCAAAATTTCGATATTAAATTTTTAAACATTTTCATATAACATCCTTCAGGATCTGGGTCCCGTTTTACAAAGACTTGTTTATAAAACAATAACAAATTAACAATTTCTCTAACAAGTTTACTACCATCCAATCAGATTAAAGGATTTCAGTAGCTTTTAACTGTTATTGTAAATTTGTTATTAAAACAAGTTTTATGAAACAGGCACCTGGACTTGATAGTAGGCATGAAAAAAATATCACAAAGTCATTCCACCAATGTGCTGTAATTGTATCATGCTCTGTGAATTAGCAAGGGCCCAGTTACAGAAAGAGTTGCGATCAAATGCGACTCCAAAAATCAAATGCAACTCCAAAAATCCAATGCAACTGTATTTTCAACCAATGAAATGCACATTATAGGGACCTGCATTTAATTTTTTTTTTCAAGTTGTGTTCAAATGCAAATCTTTCTGCAACGGCCGGGCTTCCATATATATCTCTGTTTACAAGACCAACTCTGATTCAATAAATACACGATTGCTTACCTGCACTCAAAATAACACGTATCATAAGAAAATGATTAACAAATCGCATTCCCTAGCTGAAAGTGATAATTAAGTCACATATTACACTTATGTACATGTGAAAGCATATTCAAGGCAAAGAAAGTAATAAACATACACATGGATATATTATATTACTACATGAATAAGAAATATATAAGAAATCAAATAGCCAATTAATTAAATCAATCAATCTTAGGATCCTGTTTCAAAGAGACTTGTTATAATAACAAATACACAATTTTCACAATAGGTTTACCAACAGCCAATCAAATTGAATAACTTCATCGGTGGATTTAACCTGTTATTGCAAATTTGTCATTAAACAAGTTTTGTGAAAAAGGGCCCAGGTCATCAGAGTTTGGTTGAACGACCTCCAACTTTTTTGTCATAAATAGTTGTGTGAGTGGATCACTGGAAGAGAGAAGGAAATATACAGCACATACATGTACATAGAAAGATAGTCCAAACTTGCTTTAATATCAACAATATCTACATCACATAATCCAGAGTTTTATCATGAAGATGAGAAGGAGAATGAAGATTAAATCTACACAAGGAGAGTTAACAGTTTATTAAGGCCTATTCAGTGGTAGATCAAGGATCTTGATATCCAGGAGGTTCAAGGAGCAAATTTCAGAAAATAGAGGGTACAAGTGACAATTTTCATGGATATAACTCTAGAAGTATATTATGCAAGTGACTAAAAATATAGAGGGGGCTGTGTTCTTTGTGCCCTTATTTAGATATGCCCGCTGCTGTTCAAATACAGTGCGACCACATGCATTGGGAGAGTGAATGAGCTTTGTATGACACCATACAGACATGTGAAGCAAATGGAGAAGTTTATAAAAAAAAAGATCAGGGGCGTGTTGCAGAAAGAGTTGCGTTTAAACGCAATTCAAAATATCAAGCACAAGTCCCAAATACGGGTGTTTCATTGGCTGAAAATCAAGTTGCACAAGATATTTTTGAGTTGCGTTTGATCACAACTCTTTCTGCAACGGGGCCACTGAACAACCTTCATAGGATGAAAGCACTGTTGCTGCGGATACTAAAAAAAAATCAGCAAGACTAATGAAGAAATTACAGAGTTAAATCATCCTCTACCAAATGACATGGAGGCTAAATTCATCTATGAATGTGATGTGAATTGTATGTCCTTTTCACTTCTAATTTTCACTTGTCAATCATAGAAGAGATGAAAGCATATTGATGTCAGACAACTGATAGGGTTGGTCAAGTCACATGATTGTTTAGTGTCACATGACTTCAGTACAAAGTCACATGACTACAAGACCTACAACCTGGTGAGCACTGAACAAAACTACATGATGATGACAATTATGAATATAAATGCAGGTCACGACGGTGAAAACTATGATGGGATGGATATTTCTGATGGCATTGCACAAGGCTGCAGCTAATCACTTCACTAACAGAATCAGGCAAATTATCCGTTTGGAGAGGTCTCCCTCTGATCAAATGACAAGTTGAAATATCATTATGAGCAAACACCTAAGCCGCAATAACAAGTTTCAGCTGATTTCACGGTACACCTGCAGAACTCAAATAAATTGCATTCCTCAATATTTTATACGGAGATGGAGAACCTTGTGTGACTCAGGTCAATCGAGGAGAACCATGTCTCCTCAAGAAACTTGCTTTTCCTCAGTAACATCCAACAGGAGCACATCTTGTCTCAAGATGACACCATCATTGCCCCGTTTCTCCTCCCCTACCTCTCAAATCATCACGATGAAGTGTACAAATAAAACAGATAATGTTGATAGGTACAGGTTTTCAAGAAATGTACACAAATAAATAGACTTCAACACTAGGATTAGAACGTGCAAACGCTCATTACTCCGCTGAAGCCGTATGGATGAACACAATGGAGTATTCATAAGTCTTTGCTAGGTGTGGATCGTTAAGAACCCAGCGCGTCATGCTATGCCTCCGACGAGCCGACTTCCTCTTGACTTAGTTGTAGCGCCATCTTGAGGTCATTCTCCTCCTGAATGGCAAGTTGTTTTAGTCTCTCCTCTTCTTTCTGCGCTTCCTTGACGGCCCACACCAGTTGGTCCTCCTCGCTTAATACTTTCCCTTCAAACTGAAAACAAAAGGAGAAACAAAATCAGAGTTAGAACTTACTCTGAAACTTGGAATCAAGGTCTTGGCTGATTCAAATAGATTTGAAGGGGTACTCTAGGCTAAAAATTATATATGGTTCTAAAAGGACAAGAAATAAGAAAGTTACGTTTTAAATGTTTGCATTATTTTGATGAAACAGTTCTGTGTGTCCTCATGATAATATGCAATGAGCAAGCTGATGCTGTACTCTCACCACTTATTCTTTTCATTTTATTATATAAATTATGTTTAATAATTTTTCTCCTCCAAGGATTGACTTCACATTCTTTACCCCCTCCTCCCCCGATGGATAAAAACATCGTCTTAAAATAAACATTGAAAAAAAAAATCCACTATTTGGAAGCTCTTACAGGACCCTTTACTCATGTTATAATGCCGTAATTGCCTAATCCATTCTCTTCTTCAAGATTTTTCTGTTCTACTCTATTTGCACATTTGCCAGTTTATATAAAACAACACTGTGGTGCCGAGAATAGACATGGTGCTTGACGCTTTCTACTCGAACTTTTTTAGGTTCATGCAATCTATCTACATTAATTGTAATACTTCTTCATCTAAACTGTACTATCGCTAATCATACTTGCAACCTAAATAATAAGCTCAACACCAAATTGCATGCAATATCAGATTTTGTTTAACAACACAATGCAACTATAATGGCATGCCGAAAAGACATTTCAAAGTCATCCATTCAAAAAAGTTAGAATTAATGCTTTGATGTAAGTAAACTGAAGACCCAAATTAATACTTAGATGTAAGTAAACTGTAGACCAAAATTCAAAATTATTGCTTTGATGGAACTTTATGGAAGTAAACCTAAGACAAAAAGTATGTATAAAGGTACCCAAGGGGACACATGGGGCATAATGATAAGATCCCCCTCAACACTGCACTCTTTTTGGCAATAAGTTGATACTTGGTCCCCCTGTTGTGAAATATCACAAAACTATTGATTCTCACTCTTACACCATTGTCCATAATATTGTCTAATTACTGAATGAAAATCGCTGCAATCCAACAAATTGTGATTCCTTATTTCTTTATTCATTAATTTATTTTACTTTTTAAATTTATTTATTTATTTATCTATTTTTTTTTTTTTGAGGGGGGGTGATCTGAAAATAAGTAGAATATCCCAGGGCGGTATTCTGAAAACCATGTTAGCACAAAAACGGTGTTAGCTAACACAATTGGTATTCTGAAAATCATGTTAGCATGAAAAACACGTGGCCGAAGTGGTAACACCGCGCAGGTCATGAAATACGCAATGCGCAACGAGCAACCCACATACGCGGTGTTAGGGATAAAGATAACTCGAAATTTGGTATTCTGAAAATGGTGTTAGCTAAAATTTTGTTCAAAGATAACACGATCATTTAACACTGCGCTAAGGAGAGGTTAAGTTGGGGATGACGATGGCTGCACTTTTTCTAGCAGACGCAAGCATCAAAAAGAACATAAACAGGCATATATAACTATTATTTGGTAGGATTTACTGTAATTTTCTATCAATTTTTCCAGCTTTATTTTCCATCTACCTTTCTCTCTACTAACAATGACTAAACAACAATTTCTATGGAATTTCCTGTAAAAATACACTTCAATGCATCTTTAATTTGCATCAATTAGAATTATTATCATTATTATCATTGGTTACCTTTTGCCATAATATAAAAAAGACAAAAGGAGAGGATGAAAATTAACAATGTCTAAAAAAAAAGCAAAAACAGAAATGATAAAGAATTGAATTAGCGATTGGGGAACTGTTCTAGATAATATTCACATTTTTTTTACCTTTTTTCAATAGTTATATAGTTCCAATGATTACAAGTTTTTAAATCTCAATGCTTTTATTTTATCCTTAATTTTTCTGTCCCGCCAGTCAATCTATAATATGATGTGGGGGAGGTCAAAAGGGATTTTTTTTTGGGGGGGCTGATTGCTCTAAATTTATAATATAGAAAAAACTACAATTTTGCATGTTTGATATTTCTATGTCTGATTTTTTTTCTGAAAGTGATTTCATGCTTTTAAAATTTGCATTGCATATTTATTTTTTTCAAGTTCTCAAAATTATTGGGGCATTTATAATTCACATTTTAGGGGCGATCGTCCCCTGCCCGCTCCACAATCGATCGAGGCCTCTGTCTCCCGTCATAATTTCTTATCCATGCTGTCTGAAAAAAATTGATTTCTTGTATTATGCTATTATTTTGTTATCCTGTGAAGTAAATTCAATTCTTAATTGTCACAATCACCCCTCCACCACGTCTCTCTCTAGCTTTCATATAGCTGTATGCGCTTACAAAATATGATGTCACAATGCAGGCTTCGTGTCACCGTTCGCGCACTCCCCTTTTCCTTGAAAATCTTGTGCGATTTGTTTCTTTAACAGCGCATCTGATTGGATTAAATAGATGCAGAGTGGGAGGAGCTGAAGATAACACGCAGATAACACAGTTTTCAGAATACCGATTTGGGGTATGTTAGGGGCGTGTTAAATCATAGAGATGACACGATATTTAACACGAAAGTTAACACGATTTTCAGAATACCGCCCCAGGTGGGTATCACAAAAAGTAATAGCAGCATTCTTTAATGTGACAAGAAGTGACTCATGATTTGTGATATTTCAGAAAGGCCAGGTCTATGTCTTCCTTCTGTTTTGCAGGCAAAAATTGATTAACGTTTGAAGGGTAAATGAACAGTATTGAATGTACATGTACTGTATAATACATGTACACGTCATGGACAGAACACACATAAATTGTACATACATGAACAATAATTCTATGAAATTGATCATGATCTAAAAATGATGCATGATGGGTTTTTGTTCTTTTTGCAAAACTGTACGAAGTATAGAGAGATATAAATGGTTAATCTACCCATTTCTAGTTAAACTTAACATGAGCATGAAATTCATGTGATTATGTTTCTTTTCCTTTTTTAAGATTGCTCCAGTAAACAAAAAACATGCATAAAAATTGTTTAAACTAGATTTTCCTTTTCTATGTGAAATGTGTGTCATTCAATATTTATTCACATTCACAAGCATAACTGATGACATCACAATGCACAATGTATTCTGTGTTATTCTTCACTTGTGTAATGTCAGTCATAATACATGCACTCTATCTTCATACATTCCACCACAACCTTTGATGACAAAGTTGTTTCTATAACTACATTATTCAATGCAAAAGAACATTCATACAGTAAAATCTATCATCCAATTAATACTTTGATACAATAATATCTACCTTAAAAATCAACACAGATATTTATCTTTGTGTTTGTGACAAGGTGCAACTTTGAGGGGATGAGTAACTAAAGTGAATCAAAGTTTTAAAATGACTTTCAAACTCTATTTTTCGAATACAAGGAATAATTCATTGAAAATTTATCACAGGGAAAAGTTGATTGCGCAACACAAAATTTATAATTTGACCGAAAACTATATTATGCTACATGTTCCATGCACTTTGATGATTAAACATTCTTGCATACAATTTGTTACATGCTGTATGTAGTTTTAGAACATTCGTGTATGACAGAAAATATAGTTTCACCCATTGGCGGCGGAGCAGAGGATTGATCTTTTGTGTTTGGGGGGGGACGGCTATTGTTGCGTCCCCCCCCAACACAAAAGATAATCCCATGGTCCGCCGCCAATGGTTTTAACATTCAAACAGAAAATCTCCATACATACATGTATATTCAACCTCAGCTTTATTTTATAGACAATAAAATTAATTGCTTTATTTTCAAATTTAAATAAAGTTTGACTTTACAAATTATCAAAAGGAATATTTTGTATAAAAATGTGGGAAAAATGAAATATACAATGTTAGAAGCAAAATGAGAAGTCAAAGAAAAATAAAAATCTGTTTTCTGGCTTCTTAATTTTTCTGGCTTCTTTAATTTACATGTACATGTATAAGGTGATTCAGTGCGAACACTTTCTTTTTTTTGGGGGGAGGGGGGTTGGGTTGAAAATGGGTTTAGGATCTTGATCTCTTTTGGTTATGAATTCACAGATTGCATGTACACTGTAACTCTCATTGGAACAAACATGTACATGTACGTATTTATTGAAGAAAAAAAAAATCCGAAATTAAATACATATCGAAAAGGAAAAGGGAAATGTACATGTACAGCAAAATAATACACACATGTAATGGATAGATTTATTTTTCTTTACTAAGAGGGAACGTTACGATGAGTACACATGTGTAGTGTGTTTATAGGGTATAAACGGGTACATGATTATGAAACGTACACATGTGGATTATGGAGTTTTGATAATCAAATATATGTACATGAGCAGGGCCCTGTACCACAAAGCTTAGCAATGAATAGAAAATATGCAAGAAAACTTCTGATTGGTTCCTGGGCAGCATTTCAAACCAAATCCGCATGTAACACGGATCTTAATTGGTCATTCCATCTTTGTGTTACGGAGCCCAGGTGATCATGGGGTATTTTATGTAGCACATAGCAGAGGGTGATGGGTTAATATTAAGTTACAGATGAAACTCTTGCCTTGGTCGCGATTAGTAATGCTCTCACTGCTCCTGTCGTACAAAACATTGCAGAAAAGGCGCAGCAAAATTAGAGTTAGAATGAAGTAAAAAAAAAAAATGTGGTAAAGGTGCTATGACTTATTAAGGATACTTTTTATTTTTAACACGAAAGCATTAAAATTTGACATAAGTGGCTGAATTAAGCCTGTATATATTATTTTTAAACTGAAATATCTATTTTTATTATTTGAATTCATTGTTAGATGAAATAAATGAGCGATTTCAAGTTCAGTGTTGACCTTTTGGTGTTGGTGTTGGGACAATTTTTCCACGATTATAACACCAACATTAAATGAGGATGGTCCCGAAAAGTCACTCACTACATGTAGTTGTTGAGATGTCAATAATGTGATCTGGATCAGTTTTACAAACTCTGAATAAGTTTTGGAGCTAGGGGAAGCAATCAAAATTTCAACGCTAACACCAACACCAAGGCTAACACAGAACTTAAAATCACCCAGTGAGCAGATCATTAGTGTAAATTATGTGAAGAACATGAATTAATATCTAGTATTTTTATCCTTGGGCAAAAATTTACAACCAGACTGTCAGAATTAAGAAGAACCACAGTCAGTCTGCAAGTCCCTGTGTTAACGAGCAAGATTTCTCCAAGTCCTCTTGTGGCTGAATTCCTATCCTTGCAAAAACTCGTGAATTGAGAAACTTTCTTTCTCAAAGAATTTAACGGTTTTTTCCTTTAGTAAAATTGATTATTTTGGACCATATGAAAGAGTAAACGTTACTCTTTAATATTGGTTATTTCTTTTGATAAATAAGTAACTTTTGATAAATAAGTGACTTTAAGGCCAGAAAAGATGCCTCGAACAGAATTTTCTTCCTCTGTTTTCTCTTGCATATTAAGCAAAATTTGATGTTTAGGGCACAAAAATTATTTATATCATCAGAAAACTCAAACTCCATACTTTCTAACAATATCACTTTTGATATGACACTTTTCAGATGGGTCAGCAGCCAGCTTTTTCCATCAAGATGCAAGACAGGATTTCTGAAATTTCTGAGTAGCATAAAATCTAGAGTTCTGATTGGCTGAATAATGTTTTCAAAACAACAGGCGCCGGTAATTTGAAGTGATTACTACATAGTGAGTGTGACCTTGCAGAAGGCCAAGTGTGGGGAACATTGGAATTTGCGTGGGTCTGTGGTCTCTATGACCAATCAGAGCGCAGTATTCTTGTTTTTCAGCTGCTAAATGTACTTGGCCAATGAAAAGCTGGCAGCTGACCCATCTAAAATATCTCTTCTTAAAAAAAATTATACCATATTAAAGCTTAGATCTTCATCTTTATCATTATCTAAAAATCATTTGGGCTTAAACAGAAATTCAGTGTAAAAACAACAACTTTTGTTGCATGAAAATAATTAGTTTCATGTTTCAGATCAAAAGTTTCCCCTCTATTACAAAACCTATTTCAAAATCCAAACACATGACCTAAAGGAGTGATTTTTCTTCTTTATAAAGATACCAAAAACATGAAATATTTAGAGCAGCAATGGCCGAATAAAAAGAGGTGTTTTGGTCCGCACCAAGCTCTTTAACAATGCAAAAACACTCTAGTCATAAATATCACTTGGATAACAGATGCTACTTTTTGAGGGCTTGCCGACTGACTGACTCCCAAAGGTTTTTTTTTCCTTCATCTATGATACTTTGTGACTTGAATGAGCTATCTATCAGCACATCACAAAATGCATGTCCAAAATGGTTTATACAATCAAATGAAACTCTTGTCGTGTAAAAAAGGAAGGATAATCCAAGACAATAATAATGAATTCAACAATTCTTATCATAAATGTATATCTCCTCTCTTAGTTGGTGGAAGTGATTTACCGATGTTCCGAAATGGTAACATACATGCTAGACTAGTTGACAAAACATCTTAACTTCTCTCAATTAGATGCATCACTATAAGGATTAACATGCTACTGTACACACATTAACATGCTACCGGTGTAAGTTACTGTTCAGCTGTCCTAATTCAAACCAATAGCTAGATATTCAGGTAAAAGGACAATGTCTAAAGAAGGGCATCTACTCTTGTATATGTTCTAGAATCATTATGAAGGAAAATAATTTGAATATTCAGAGGGGTGGACACTCACCTTAGCACCGCCGAAATCAGCAAAGTTTGCCAGTGGATCTGAGCCGCTATCAGTCTTGCCACTAGCACTGCCACCGAACGGATCTCCTCCCCCTGAAAATGGGTCACTTCCTCCTCCAAAGGGATCCGTGCCCCCTCCCGATGGGGCGAAGGGGTCGTTGGAGCTGTTGACCTTACCCCCTGACCCGGTGGATGCAAAAGGGTCGTTGGTGCTGGAGGAGTCGACTTTGGCAAAAGGGTCGGTGGAGTCAGAGGAGAAAGCCTGGAAGGGGTCGCTGGCATTGGATGTAGTACTAGGAGAGTTGGAGGCAGGTTTAGCGGTGGAGGAACTAGCCCCTCTGCTTTTCTTTGGAGGTAACGCTGGGGTGTCCTCCTGACGGCTGAAAGGATCGCTGCCAAACGTGTCAGTACTGGAGCTCTGGAAACAAGTCAAGATCACACACAGACAAAGTGACTACTTCATCATCATAATCAATGGCATTCTTAGTTTTGGAATTCTGAAGGATCCAATGCATAGAAGAAAAAATAGCGGTTTCACGGTACACCATGTATTTTTTTGTGGGCATTGTTGAAACTTAATAGTATGAGACTACAATGGTTATCTCTCACTTTATTTCAAATATTGGTGCATGAAACAGCCAGACATTTGTACATCAAATCACAAATCTCATCTGGGCCCTGTTGCCCTCATCCTACAGATGATTTGACATGGTTTTCTGGTTTAGGGGTTAAGGGGAAGATTAATCATCTTACTTTGCTGAATGAATCTGCCTTGAAAGCACTCCCTCCAAATGGATCTATTGAACCAAATGGATCACTCGATGATTTACCTGAGAAACAATGATACAAAACAAATTTATCTTTATTAGAAGCACTTTGTGCAATATTAATACCATCGAATAATATGCAAATAAATGTTGCTAGGAATGTCACAGATAGTATTAGGGGCAAAGAATAGAAACTCAGTGGAGAGGTTTTTATCTACAGGTTTACATGCATTGTACAGAAGAAAAAAAAATGCCCGTCTCTTTCAGAGTATGATCCAAGAGTGCACATTGCTATGCAAGGTTCTAATGAAATACATGAAGGTGTCATACTAATGTCATGCAAAGAATGATTAAGAAACAAGCTTCCTCTTTCATAGAGTAAAAGATACTTCGGGATTGTAGAGGACTTACTTTCTGCATTTCCATTTGTTAATCCTCCTAATGATTCAGAAGCAAATGGATCATTTCCTTTAAACGGATCATCAGAATTTGTTGACCCTGCAAATGGGTCACTAGCATTTGTACTACCCGCGAAAGGGTCATCACCCTTGGCTGACTTGGATCCGAAGGGATCATTGCTGTTTGCCGACTTGGATCCAAAAGGGTCATCACTGTTTGCCGACTTGGACGAAAATGGGTCATCACTTTTTGGAGACTTTGACGCAAAGGGGTCATCGTTTGTTGCAGACTTTGAGGCAAAAGGGTCATTACTCTTTGCTGCATTGGATGCAAAAGGGTCATCAGTTTTTGCAGGCTTGGATGCAAATGGGTCGCTGCTTGATGCTGATTGTTTAGAAGCAAACGGGTCATTACCAGTTGTACTTTTAGCTGTGAAAGGATCACTGTCTTTTGACGACCCTTTTGAAGCGAAAGGATCACTCTTATTGTCTGACGACCCTGATCCAAAGGGGTCACTAGATTTTGATGCAAACGGATCACTGCCCACAAACGGGTCTTTCGATGTTGTTGTTGATCCTCCAAACGGGTCAGACGACCCTGGTGATGATGATGAGAAAGGGTCATTGGAATTGTTAGCAGATCCACCAAATGGGTCTTCAGAGTTTGTGGTAGCTCCTGTGCCAAACGGATCATTCTTGAAAGGATCTCCGCCGAATGGATTGGCTTGAAAGGCGTCGCTCTTGAATGGATCTCCTCCTTCTGACTTGAAAGGATCAGCTGTTTCAAAAATAAAAACAGATTGGCTGAGACGTTGGGCAAAACAAAAACTAAGATAGTTCTTACATGCAAATGTAAATGCCTTCAACTTAAGTGACATGGGAGCCAAGAAATGAGTAAATTCAATTCTATTTATCTTTTTTTTCCTTTCAATTTACCTTTAAATTTCATTCAAATTCCATATCTGTTTCACCATCGAAAACAATAACAGCATAAACAAATTAAAAAGATTTCATCTTTTTAAAATACGATGGTAAGGTGACCCCCGAGAAATCAAAGTTATAAAAAGGGGCCACCAAATAACAAAAATATACAAAAATTTATGAACAATAGAAACACATCTCATCTGATATCTATCTTTGTCTCATTAAAGTATGTCTACTTACAGTCTTTGAAAGGATCTTCTGATTGGAAAGGATCTGAGGATGTTATTTCCCCCATTCCAGCGAATGGGTCCTTAGATTTGAATGGATCATCCTGGTTGAAAAAGAATAAAATAGGATAGTAAGATGACAACAAAAACCAGAAGCTTTCGAAAGCAAGTATCACATGCAGAAAACTTCCATTCTACATTGATATTTGAGGTAGACAAGGCTTTTTTCATTGAATTATTTGCAAATTGAATTGAAAAATTTACTGTCCCTTAAGGAGAAAAAATGAAATAGAATAGTCAATGAAAACGAAAACTAGAAACTTTCAAAACCCAATAATTGCATGCAAACATATTTGAAATGCACGGTTAATTACTTTCGTGAATTGAACAGTTTTGAAATGAATTCAGGACTTTATCATCCCTGTATGGAAAATCTGACCATCACTGATGAATAACAAATTAAAACGTTTACAAGAGAAATGAAGTTTACAATTGAGATCACATATGTAAATGAGTAACATGGCAATAGATATATTTCTTAGTTTTAACATCAAATGCGCACTTTGAACATTTTTGCTAAAATGAAATTGGTGCCGTATTAGCCACATTTATCATTATCAAGAATATTAAACATTAAACAATACATTATCTGCGCCTAACAGGCAGCATCACGCAAGTTTGAGCTCTCAATTATGAGAATATTCCTTTAGTTGAAGGACAATTTTCATCTTTAATAGTATCAACCATCTTGTTGCACTACATAGCGAGGTTTACAGGTGTTTCTAATGCATGTATTTCATATTGAAACAACTAAAAGGAAACGATGTTTGGATTTTATACCAATATTTCACTCCTTTTCATCCAAATTTCTGTATGTGGTGGAAGACATTTATACTATTTTAAAAACTATGTCATCCTTTATAGTTTAAGTAAATGTTTTCAGGTTTGAGCAGGACGGATTCTTGGGACGAGCGATCACTCACCCCCCCATATATTTTTGTAAAAATCTGTATGCTTAATGAGTGCATGGTGCGAGGGGTGACTGCTGGGTTGTTGGGTTCAGTTGTTTGATTTAACGTGCTTATAGTTGATGGATGAATGAGGAGCTTGGTATGAATGTGAGTGTGTTTTGTCTTGAAAGTGTTTGTTTGTCGGCCCTATTACTGCATAGCTCAGGTGAAGTTAGCTGACCCTACAATGTTCTGTCTGAGCGATGGATTTGAATAACCAATTCCATTGCTCAGATGGAATGGTGTTGTGGTGGGATTGGCAATCCCTGGCTGGAGCTGTGCATTGAACTCGACTTGTCCCCAGACAGCCACCTGTCTTTTGTTTTTGTTACCTGCTTCAAACTAAGTTTTTATTGTTTGAATTAAGATGATTGTCAATAAGCATCCTTCTACCACCCTCACCTTTCAGTGCTTTTAATATCATTTTTTACTTCATCTTTTCCTTTTAGTATACATAATATATTAAGTTGCATTATATTTTCGTCATTTTTTCAAGTTTGATGTTTTTCAAATCTGTACACTCTATTTATATATACCTGTAAATTGTACGCAATGCAGCCTTTTGGCTGCAAAGTGCAATAATTTTAATAAAACCTTTTCAATTTCAATTATTACTACCCTGTTCCTATTGTTGCGCAATCAGTTACGATTGACCTTTCATAGCTGATCTAAAACATTTTTCAGCCATCCAAAATTTTGTGTACAATTACAACGATTGCCATGGCTGACCTCAAGATCTGATAAGATCTGACAATATCACTACAAGTACTCCACGATTTAGACCATGGTTTTATATTGTGGCGCAAAACGTGACTGGGAACTGGGTATAAGTTATTTTATGAATAAATGTGAAACAGGTACCTTATCATCAGCAGTGTCTCCTGTCTTACTATTGATTTCTGATCCTATGCTGAATCCACTCAAGCTACTTACAGGACTACTGCTACCAGCCTGTTATTAGGAGAGAGATAGATAAAGAATCCTGTCACTTGAAACGGATAACATTGGATGTAAATACAATTATATATAGATGTATGACTTAATGGTCGCACCTGAATACCTAGCTGAATGCGGTATAAAAGACATAAATGCGGTGCAAAAGACATAAAAGACATGTCAAGAGGATGTGCACTACTGCATATATCATGTGTGCAATTATTAAAGTGCGACTCATACTTAACTCTTTGTGAACACCCCCCCCCCCCCCCATTTTGTTCTGGCTGTGAATTTGAATAATGGAGGAATCTATCTCAAAATAATGACCAAAAAAAATGAAAATCCATACTGTGATAGAATTAGAAATCTGAAATAGAAATTCTCTGAAAATTCACTTTGCCCAATTGATTGATTGAGGGCCCGGCAGCTAATGAGCAGCGCCAGATCGACATTGCTCTATCACTTAAATTGTTGAATGCCAAATAGGGTAGCAAGAACTCCCATCTTTAAAGTCTTTTGGTCGGATGCGGCTGGGGCTTGAACTCCCGACCTCCAGGTTGTGAGGCGGATGCTCTACCAACTGAGCAAATATACCAGTGAAAGCAGAATGCACCTAAAACAGGAATCACTCAAACGATAACAAAGAGATAAATCTTCCAAAGGTCACATGCACTGCACACAGAAAGGCATGTGTGGGACTATACCCAAATTGTCAGTCCAACAGTTTTTCTGTTATTTGTCATATTTTGATTGTTTCGAAGCCATGATTTTATGGAGATGCCGCAAAGTATCCTCTCAAGTCAAGGTTAAGGTCATTAGCAAGATGAGGGGACTTACTGTTGCTCGACTACTGAAGATATCGTCATGTGATAGACCAAACTTGTTGTCATTGAAGGTACCAAAGTCCTCAATCTGAGGTATGGTACCCGTTGAGTTGGCTGTGTCTATGGCTTGACTGATCTGGGACATGGTTCCATTTAACTTGGTCTTGGTCTCTCGTAGGGACGCAAGCTTTGTGTGAAGCTGAAAATAAGTCATGCAAAAGATGGGTAAATAGAAAGGTTACTTTATTGTTGGTCAGAGAATGTTGTATTTTCTCATCCCACCCACCCAAAATGGATTAATAATAGCCGTTCATGGGCCTTAGTCTTCAATCTCAGGGAAGTTACCGTTTCAGTTTGCTGTGTCTAAGGCTTAACTGATTTGGGACATGGTTCCATCTAGTCTTGGTCTCACTCAGAGATGGAAGTTTGTGTAAAGCTGAATATTATGAAAATATAATATAACAGATTGATCACTGTGCAATACAAAATTGAATCTTTCAGAGTGGCATATACATGCATACAGACAAAAGGGAAGAACCCTTCTATGTGAACCCTGACCCACATGCCACTCTGTTTTATCTTTCTCTTTGTCCTATTACGCATTAAGTAAAGAATGATTTCCATTTGTATAAAACATAGCAATACTCGATTTGATACTTTATAATGAAATACAACTTAAGGTGAAATAGAAACTGATTTAACTTATAAACATACTATATTTTGTTTCAAAAGTGATATAGATACCCGAAGAGTGTTACAAGAACAGGAAGATTAAAAAAATACAATGAAAAAAGAAGCGACATGAAAAGGAAAGGTATAAGTAAGAAGAAATGTTGAGGAATAGGAGCAGAGAAGGGTAGAGGTAAAGAGAGAGTGATGTCACAACAAAATGGGAGAGAAAACAGAAGGGGCAAACAACGAGCATACAGACCAAAAAAAATATGGTAGAATAAAGGGGTAATAGAGACTGAAGAGAAAATCAGAATAGACTTCAAAATAAATTTCAAAATTTGCATTTCTTTACCTCTGTGATTTGTTGGTTTGTTTGGTTGAGATTCTCCTCCACTGTGGTCAGCTGGGACTTCCCCGTCTCGACCTGCTGCTCAAGCTGCTGCTCCTCCTTCCTCAAAGTGATCAGCTCTGTCTGTGCTCTCTTCAGTTCTTCTTCTTGGGCCTGGGAGCAGCGAATTACCATTACATGACATGCCAGAAACACACCATACACACAGAGGGTATGTACACACACCCAACAGAGTACATACGCATCATCAGAGAACATACACACACCATCAGAGAACATACACACACCATCAGAGAACATACACACACCATCAGAGAACATACACACATCATCAGAGAACATACACACCATCAGAGGACATACACACAACCAACACAAGTTTACATTCATGTACACATGTGATCATCATGCACAATATCAATCACCAGGAGAGAAGAAATAAAAGAGAAGAAAAAAAATTAGCATACAATGTGATCATAACAGCATCTCTCGATAGAACTACTCATGATGCTCATCTATTGCAATTGTATCATAAGAAGTTGTTTGTGCTCATGATTCCAAGAACACTTTGCCAACAGTTTCACTTTCATCCAACCATCAATGTTGTAAAGGTTGTACATGCATCGCACCTTTACACACAATTGATATCACAAGATTGATGTATTAAACTCATGCACTCTGTATCCAGATATTTTAAATTCTTACAGATGAACAGATATAGATCAAACAATTCCTTGTAAAAATACAAGCCTTCATATCTTTGTTTGGACATTTTCATTTGGCATTAGAAAACATATATCTAAATAGTTTATAATTCATACATTTTGGCTTGCAACCAGAAAATGACTCATTCCAAACTTGTAACCGCTTGCCTGACTGCAACTCTATCACCAGAATAGAAGCAACTTGGAATCAGACAGGAAAATCAAATTATTCTCTTTACAATTGCAAATGATGAGCATCTAGGATGTGTCTCAGGGAGCTGTTTCTAAGTTGAATACACATGACTGGTAACCTTTTCTTGGGTCCATTAGAAACCCAATTTTGTTCTTGTTTTAACATGTTTGTAGTGGGAGTGAATTCCATATAAACCCTAATCAAATATGAACAGAAAACGAACTTTGCATTTAGATGCTTCCAAACAAGAATTTCAATCTATAAGGTTTGGACTTCAACGGTAGCTTACATATCAAAATTGGTGAAAATGTGATTCGCACCAAAGAACAGGGGGCTGTTTTCATAAAGCTGTTTGTAAGTTAAGAGTGACTTTAAGAAGGACTGGTAAACCTTGCTTATGCGCTAAATAATCACCAATGAACATTTAGATCTAATCCCTCGTTAAGTCTTAACATACGAAAAGCTTTATGAAATGGCCCCAGGTCACCAGTTGGTGTAAAGTTAGACATAGCTTCTGAACAGTTTTATAAAAAATCCTTGTTACATAAGCATCTCTTAAACATGCCAAGCATGCAAACTAGTCATTCAAACATGCTGTCTTTAAAAAAAAGTTCTCTTCTGATCATGGCCGATTGCATCATCATGCCTGTTACCTTGGCAACAGCTTTCTTTGCTTCTTCCCCCTTGAGCTTTTTCTTCTAAAAGTAGAAATTAGTAAGATGGAGAAGGGCTATGATTGGGGGTAGGACGGGGCTTTAATATACATGTACACTGGCAATGCGGTACAGGGGTTTAGATAATGTCAAAGGTCATCAACAGGCAGCACAGACTTTGCAAGAGGAATTACATGAAATCTCAAATGAAGCGAGGCATGGTTTGGAGAAGAACTCTTCAAAACTGCAGACGGATGTATGGCATAGGTTGTTTAGATTAAACACTACTCTTAAAAGGAATAAATGACAGGATTTAGTGAATTAGCACAATGTGTGAGTACAGTGCAGGACTGGGGTGAGAGTTTATTAGAATGAAAAAGGTCTATGGCATTATGAACATTATACTTTCTTATGTATGGAAAATTATTGTTTTAGCATCAACTTTAATACTGTTTTGAAATAGAAATTGACAAATCTGAATCAATCACTATTACAACATGAATTTTTCTTTCCATCAACACTATTGCACTATTGCCATCCAATGGTGACTTAGACCAATTTGCCAAGCATGTCTCAAATATACGAGATGCCAAAGTGGACAAAAAAAGTCTATTAGAATCTATAAAATCTTTGGGATAGGCTGATTTTCTGATATTTGCTTTTTGGCTATTTACAAAGAACCTTCCTTGGTGAGTTATATGTTGCTTGGGGAGTGGTTGGTCACATACGAAATCCAGAATCCTGTGATAATGATATAACTTCTAAACCACCTACCTTGACTGTGCTCTGTTGTGAACTAATCTGTCCTCTCAGCGAGTCGACACTCTTCTGTACTTCCTGACACTGGGACTGGACCTCGGTCAGCAGACCCTCTAATTTGGTCTTCTGTTGGTCCAGATCATCTAGTCTCCTCTGGGCTTCTGATTTCTGGGTTTCTAGCTGCTTGACCTGGGCCGATGATTTGTCCAGCTCTGTCTGTAGGCCCTGGAATCCCCCAAACATATACAATTGAAAAAAATACATTTAAACTAGTGAAAATGAAAGGGATTTAGCAGTTCAAAAATAAGAATTAGGAAATTGGTCGATGTTTGTGAAAAGGAAACTGAGGGCACATTTCTGTTAAACTCTGTGATCATTAATTATGTCATTCTGATGTTTTGATTCTATCTTTGAATAGAAGATGAAAATTTGCAGTCCTTGAAGAGAGTGAAACAAATCAAATTTGCAGTGTAAAAAATTAAAAAACAAAGAAGATTGCTACAGACATACGGTCAGTTTTGAAATAATGTATAATCACTCCCATCATCATCAAGTTCTGTATCTCTACTTCCTGAGGAGTATATCAACAAGAACTCCCAGACATTGGCTTTCGCATCCTACCAGTTACGGATTCAATACCTAGGTTGAGACTGGCAAAGTATGGATTGATGCCTTGCCAAAGGACATTAGGTAGGAGTGGTATTTGAACACATAATCCTCTGATTACAAGGCGAATGTCTGTACTACAATACCAAGACACTTCTGACGAGGAAATGAAATGCTCTCCTAAACTTTTATCAAAACGAGATACATTTCATTGACAAACCTGAACTTCCATATTCTTCATCTTAATCAGCTCTTCTTTCTTCTGTATATCCGTCTGTAGCTGTCCTTTCTCTTTATTGAGTGTATCAATCTCCTTACTGATAGCATCAAGCTCCTTGATTGCAGAGAAATCACCGGGTGCTCCTCCAGATATCAATCCCATATCCTGAAAGAAACAATATCAATTTTATGCTTTTTCTTAAAACATTCATGAGTATTTAAAATAAATCATTGGTATACTTGGTGCTCACATGATAAAATTTTACACACTGTTTTCTGGGGAGACACTATTCGGAGCTCGATGAATTGCTTGCGCAGTTCTCCCCCGCAAAAATATTGAACCACCATATATACAGCTAAGGCTGAAACCCAGGCACATAGGTGGTGGTCTCTGCTGGGGAAACTCTTGTGGTGTAGCGATGCAGACACTGATCAGATTCCACTGAGTGCGTTGGCTGATCAAATTTGGTTCAAATTGGAGATACGGCCAGATAGGCCAAACTTGCTGAGATTTATCGTTAAAAATCAAAGGAAACTTATGTGGGAATTATTCATCTTCAGTTGGACTGGCAATGTTAACATATTTTCCTTGGGGCAAACTCAGAAAAAATATTAATTGCCAGTCCAACCTCAGATTATTCCCCACTATACATTCAAAAAGCCTGTATAATTGTACACTATACTTGCTTACGAAGCATTTAACACCGCTTTATCAGGTCTAAAGCGCTCTACGATAAAATCAATATGATTACCGTACACGTAGCTTTAAAATAGCCGAACAGCTGTTACCCGCTCAGTGTTTAAAGGAATGAATTCCTGCCAGGAACCCATTCACCTCATCTGGGTTGATTGCAGCACAATGTGCATCAATTTCTTGCTGCAGGAAATTACGCCATGGCTTGGATTCAAAACCAAAGTTTGGAGGCTAATCCACAGGCCACATCACCTGACAATTAGATCACTCCAATAACCAATAACAAATGATAGAATTTGAGACACATTTGTTTTGGGCCGCTCCTGGAATACACAACATTAGGGCATTCTTTCACAGAACTTTGTGATCAAAAACAAATCCTAGAATTTTATATTGTTCTTTGAAAACCCAGTGGCACTGTCATAAATGTAGATAGTACCTTGCTGCTGATTATAAAGTTTTATGAAACAGGGTATATACCAACAGGTAATTTTCACAATGTATAGAAAGAGGGAGCAATGAGACTTCATGCTACTTGTGTCCTATCGGATGAAAGAAAATTTCCTTTGAAATTTGGATGCCCTGAAGCAAAAGTTTGAATAATAATTGGAACCAAGCCCTTACTGAAACTCTGTTATCTCTGAAGATGGTTCACGGTCTTTTACCAAAGACTGTTATAGTCAAAGGCCGGTATTCTGAAGTCATGTTTGACTTAGACCACAGTCTAATTCTGTGCTAAAATTATGGGAAGCCAAGAGTCAAAAAAAATTTTTAAGTTGTTTGTTTCTTACGTTTACTGTGCACTTTCCTGATCCATCGATGGTGAAGACAATCATCTATTTATACTGCCTAGACAATTGAGAATGATTTGAGAGCCAAATGAGTTGAAATATAATATCTCAACTTTTTTTAGTGATTTATGTAACAATTGGCTATCCATACTTAAACCACAAATTTAAACCTGAGTTTAAGTTAAGCACGACTTCAGAATAAGGGCATAAGTATAGAATCCATCAAGTTACACAAAAACAACTGTCATTCACTTTTTACTACTTACACCTAGAGCAGCAGAATCTGTTCCTCCTGGTTTTGGTCTGAATGTTGGTGGTATCATCTCAGGAGTGAGTTGAGGTGGTGGCATGATGCCTGATTTAGCCTGTTTGACTAGGAACATCGACAGAGCAAACTGGTCGGAGTTTAACTGACCAGTAAGCTTGATATCACATAGATTCCTGCAAAAACAAGCATTATGTTCTATTAATACTACATCATGATGATAGGTTGAGTAAGATTAAGCTTGTTTGACTATATTGACAGAGCAAACTTATCAAAATTCAACTGAAAGGTCAGCTAAACTATAAAAAAAAAATCTTTTTTAGATGACAAAAAAAAACCCCATTAATATCTATCTAATACGCAGAGATTTGTGTCGCATCCACACTTAAACCACAACGTAACACCATAGTTTGAAATAGAATGGCCTCAGGATACGGACTGGTATTATATAAGGACAAAAGGAGTAAAAAAATGATGAAATATATGGAAAGCTACAAAATATATTGTGACAAGAAAAATAGAGTAAAACTAAAATAGTTAAATGTGAAAGAGAAAAATAAGTAGCACTATTGTTGAATACTAAATTAAATGAAATATTCTTGAATATTGTACACATCTCGATATTGCTTTGTTGGTCACTAATTGGGCTGATTGACTGCCTACAGGGGGCTGTTGTCCTTATTGCCAGAGCTCCTGTGAACACTGAGCTGATTGGGCTTGTCCCTTAAATTGTTGGTGAATGGAGCAAGAGGGTACCAAGCCTCATCCGGGTACCGTAACACAAAGGTTAGCAATTGATCGTAGGTCTGATTTTCATGATTGATTTTACATTGTAGTCAATGCAATCAATCGTAGAAAAATGTTCTACGATCATTGCTAAGTTTTGTGTTACAGCCCCCAGGATGTAGCCATGAATACTGATGAGTGCTGTAAAAATTTCATACATAAGCAAATGTCTGTGACTATTGAATAGTGCAATTTTTAGGATTTGCTGAATGTGGTTTATGGTACACCATGTGGAGTGTTATAGAAACAGTGGATAGAAGGAAATAAATAGATAGGCGAGAAAGTGGAAATTTGAGAGTAGAGTAATCTTTCTTGAATGTAGTGATGAAAAGGACTGTAAACCAGAAGAGATTGATGAGTTGAAACAGCCTTGAGTAGTAGGATGGATAAGGAGATGCTGGCTTGAGTCGGTGGGTAGAGATGATGAGCAGAAGGTTGACTGTCCGTCTTCTGGAGACGGACAGTCAACCTGCCCGAAATGTCAAGTCTCTCTTCTGCTTCTGCTCATCATCTCTACTCGCCGACTCAAGCCAGCATCTCCTCATCCATCCTACTACTCAAGCTGTTTTCAACTCATCAATCTTTTCTAGTTTACAGTCCTTTTAAGGACTACATTCAAGAAAGATTACTCTACTCTCAAATTTCCACTTTCTCGCCTATCCATTCATTTTCTTCTTCTATCCACATCAGCGATTGTACATGCCACCGTGCAAATCTTCAAACAACATCAGATTTTTAGGATTGTAGGTTAATCTGCATATTTGGTTACATTTGTAGCTTGTTTATATATCAGATAACTGATGCCAAGCTGGCGCCATGAACACCTGTGGACGGTGTGTGTAGACTACAAATCTACACTATTGTTCTTCTTATTATCATTAATCATCTTGTAGGTACCTACCAAATATGAGCAAGTGTTTGGTGTGGCAGCCCAGTCTCTAAAAGCGATTGCTTGACCTGATCACCGGTCAGGTATCCTTTGACCTCTGTGTCAAGTTGCTTGAACAAGATGTCGCAGTTGGCCTTCTCCTCTGTCGAAACGACCCAAGCACCAGTGCTTCCAGCCCCAACCTGAGAAGAAATGATGTGAAAAGTTGATTCAAGTTCTGGGCCCCATAACATAATGCTTAGAGATTGATTTTAGAGCTGATTTCTTTTGACTGATTGTATTCAATCACGTGTATGATTAAGCAGACACACCATCAATCAATAAGCTTTATGTTACAGAGCCAAGATCACGTTGTTTAGGAAAAGAAAAAGTTACAAAGCGATTGGGAGAGTTTGTTTGAATATAGACACCTACCCTGCGCTGGAAACAGAGAAATACATGGGACCACACACAAATTTTATATGAAAATTCAGCTTTGAAGTGCCCTCTACATGTATCATAAAACCAATAAGGTTGCTTTTTTTCCTTCAGGAAATCGGAGCCTACATGTAAGTGGATGCTTGTCAATAACATTAAGAAAAGTGTTTCTGATGTTTATTGTCCTCTTTTCCCAAGTCTTCATTGGTGAAGACAACTACCTTCTTCATACTTTCTAGATAATAATGATTTGAGTCAAATGGGAAGATAGTTTGGATCTCTACTGATAGAGATTAATGTTGCATTGGCTATCCATACCCCCAACTTTAGCCGTAAGCTTATATTAAATGTGACTTCACAATACCGGCCATTTTGTTAGACTGGATTTGTGACCTAGAAACTGTGTGATCTAAAAAGGAGCCTCATTTCTACATGAATCTTTTTTTTTTCTACAGTAATTGCTGCTAGGATTGTACCTTTGTTTGGGTTTTCTCAAATATCTCCAATTCCAAAAAGGAAGAAGGAAACAGTAATTTTCAGGAAGTTAAAGTAGCATTATAGCAAGCAGCTCTCGATACAGTGCAGATAAAATTGAGTGAAAGGAGGCTTTCAAAACAGTAGAGGAAAAGTTACAAGCGGCATTGAGAGGTGGCAGAATTCTTTGTTGTACAATATCACTACTGAATTCTATCCAAGCGAAGGAATCAACAAAATCAAGTCCAAGATCAAATTCATCATTTGATTTCAAATAAGAAACAAGGTTTATCTGCTGGAAAAACTTCTAAAGGTTTCCATAGCGATAAAGAAAAAGTGTAGTGGTTTCATGGTACACCATGGTATTCTTTTTGGGGCATCGACTATTTACAAAAAAAGATGCATACACTTTGTGTTTTCTATAATTTTTCTAACAACAAACTTTCATATGGGTCAATGTAGAATGTATCGATTTTAAATAAGTATCCTAAGGAAGGGAGAATGAAGAAAAACTAAAGATAGATAAAAGACAAATACATTTTGAAAAGCGATTCAATTTATGTAAACGAAACAATGATTTTATCTGCTTTGCCTCCCAGCAGAGGTAATCTCAGAAACAAATTAATAATACTACTATTAATACTGAGCAAAGAGGTAGCCGAAGCCAACGTCTAGGCCACATTTTGCCGGCCTTGGACTCAGCAACGGCCCGAGTCACATGTATAAAGTCTGTGGAAGATTTTCTCCAAGGGCCTCGTGACTGGGTAGCATCAGCCTCGGCTACATCCCTAATGAGTAATGCTAATCACATTTGAATGAAGAACGAGAATACTGACCGAACTTGGCTGCTGTTGAGGGAAAGCCATAGCCGACGGAGACCCGCTGCGCAGGGCTGGACTCGTCGGGGGAGGTGTGACTCTCCTTAGACCACCAGTAGGGGGCAGCATACCAGGAAGAACTGAGACGGAGCCTGGAAGGGAAGGTTTTTTCCTCTTGGATGGCGGGATGAGTTTGGCTGGGAGGGCTGCGGGGACAGGATCCTTCTCGAGTGCTCGGTATACAAGGTACATAGCCTATGAGATGTAGAAGGTCTACATGTATTTATATCTTCTTAATAGCCACGGATATGCATTGTAAGTAGTAAGTTCAAGTAATAAGCCAGTTAGGGTATAATGCCCAGTTTCTTCTTAATCAATAGATCATTGATTTTCTATATAAAAATTATATAGATAGGATATACATTGTGCCAAGTAAAAAAAAATATAACAAGAAATGTGTAAATTGAATTTTAAGGAAAAATATTACTACAGCTTGAAAATTCTCCCGATGAGGCTTTTCATGCATAAACACAAACCACATAAAAATGGTATCAAATAATTTTTTTTTAGGAAATACTCTTTCAAGACTAATACATGTAGTTTCCATTAAAGTGGACATAAATTACATTTCCCATTTACAGGCAACAAGGAAATGCATCTGTATTTGGAATGGTTGCATATATCCATCAAATTAAAGGTCAAGGTCCAGTCTTTAGTGTGATATAGGTACAAGTCATGATCATTCAGGCATGAACAGACATTTACCTATTAGGCAGATTCATGACTAATCAATTTCTTTGAAATCATTGTTCAAATGCTTACTCGTTCATTTCTAACAGTTCTCTTTATTTCCAATACTCAAACTGAATTCTGAGAGTCAACTTACCACTGAAAATTCATCTCTGTCTAATAAGCCATCCTTGTCAATGTCACTTAGATCCCATATCTATATAAAAAAATAAAAATGAGAGTGGTTTGGATGAAATTTATTAAATAAGGCTCCATCCTGTACTATCATCATACAACACCATCTAAGAAATGGGTGTCTCCAAATATTTCTCAGATTTTACTTTGTTCTTCAGCAAGTGTTTCTATATGGACAGACTCTAACTTAGTGTAGTAGGTTTCATGGTACACAATGTATCTTTCTTGGGCAAGTGTTTTTCCTGAAAAGGACCATCCGAAGACCACCCACATCCGAAGACCACCCAAGATTGGGTGGTCCTTTTCAGGACCAACATTTGCCCAAGAAAGATACATGGTGTACCTTAAAACCTACTACACTATTATACTTCACCATGGAAACCTTCAGAAGTTACAGACTCTAACTTGTTCTTGGTGACCACCCCAATACAGTTATTTGCCTCTTCAAGCTGTCCAAATTCATTGATTACTATGTCATGATTCAAATAAATATTTTATGATATGCACCAAAGTTTCACTGGTATTGATTCAGCTCCAAAGAAATCATCCCCAGGGCCCCATCTTACAAAGAGTTATGATTGATCCAATCAATCGTAACTCTATGGAAATCCATCAGTGTCATAATTCTTTCTACAGGAAATTTGCAAAATGTTGTTTGTAAACAAAGGAGAACACACCAAATTGTCAGGAAATCAATGAATTTATGGATATGCATTCATATCTAGAAAATCTTTTGAACAAACATGCATTTTATATGTTGACTTTGCTGGCTTTCCATAGGTGCGATTGATTGGATCAATCTAGATTCTTTGTAAGACGGGGCTCACTTGTTTGTAAAGTCACTGGTAACTTATAAACAGCATTGTAAAATACCAATCAGGTGGGTGTTTCATGAAGCTGTTCATGAGTTATGAGCGACTTTAAAGGGATGGTCCGGGCTGAAAATATTTATATCTCAATACATAGAGTAGAATTCACTGAGAAAAATGCCCAAAATTTCATCAAAATTGGATAACAAATAATAAAGTTATTTGAAGTTTTAAAGTTAAGCAATCATGAATTAATCATGAATATTCATTAGGTGGGCTGATGATTTGAATAATGGTGTGAATAATATGTCTCCCTTATAATGAAATAAGTTGCAACAATGAATATCTAATACATTAAATCAGTTTACAATCCAATTTTTCTAGTTCGTGGAGGAAAAAAATTTGAATAAACCTAATTTCATATACTATAATACAATAGAACAAGTGGAGTTGTGACATCATCAGACCACCTAATGAATATTCATGACGACTGTTTTCACAAAATATTGCTAAACTTTCAAATTCAATAACTTTATTTTTTATCCAATTTTGAGGAAATTTTTGGCATTTGTTCAGTGAATTCTACTCTCTTTATTAAGCTATACATACTTTCAGCCCGGACTATCCCTTTATTAGGACTGGTGATTCTTTTTTATAAACAAAATCAATGAAATCTAAAATCCGGGTCCCGTTTCATGAAGACTCGTTATAACAACAAAATGAACGTTTCGATAACAAATTTACCATCAGCCAATCAGGTTGAAGGATTTCAGGAGCTTTTAACAGTTATTGCAAATTTGTTATTAAAACAAGTTATATGAAACGGATCCTTGGTGTATCACTTACCGCAAGAAAGGATCACCAGTCATTCGTAAAGTCACTCACAACTTAAGAACAGGCGGGTGTTTCATAAAGCTGTTCGTAAGTTAAGAGCGACTTTGTGGTAAATGGTATATTCATTGGCGATGGTTTAGCGCGTAAGGAAGGTTCACCAGTCGTTCTTAAAGTTGCTCTTATCTTACGAACAGCTTCAGGAAACAGCCCTCAGCTTCATGAAACACCATCCCAGGTTTGCATGATTTGTCAATAACAAAAAAAATCAATCTTACCCTGCTGAGTACATCTACAGGTAGTTTAGAGTTCATGAAGACACCTTTGACCTTGTCACCGGATAGTTTGTTGTCGATCGGAGAAAGGCCATCGAAGATACCGTCATACTTGGCCTTGTCTTCAGCCTGGAGGAATTAAAATAAAGTCATTTTTATCAATTACTATCCCCATCTCTTTATCAGAAACCAAAACAAGCAATGTCCCTAACCAGTGCTTCCCCTCTCTTCTTTACAGAGGTATTACCAGAACAATGTGTATACCTACAATACTATTGAAGTTTTGTTACATATACATGCTCATGTGAACAGATCTGAGATTTTATGAACATGCATCTAGCAATCCCAAAATATTGAAGTTTGTGTATGGTAGGCAATTTTTTGTCTTTTATTTAAAAAAAGTCCACACATTGGGATTCATAATGAACATAGCATTTTTCATTTATTTGATGTATGATAAAAGAGCAATGTGGAGAAAATGCCTTGCTCAAGGGCATAAGTGCCATGTCGGGAATCAAACTCTCGATCCTCAGACCTCCAAATAAGCGCCATAGACCAATCGGTCACAGCACCTCTGGTAGGCAATTTCAATGCATATTTTGTTAACTATGAAACTTTTGAATTGAACTGAAATGAATTCAAATCAAAATCAAACTTCCTGGTCTTTTTCTTTAAGGGTCAAGGCGTCAAACCACACTTCAAACCATCACTTTAAAGGATGAACCAAAATAGCGTTCAAGTGAAAAAGATAAACCAAAAAAATCATTAATACCCTACACGTACCCAAATCCTAATTGATTGAACATGTACATGTACCAGTACTTCAACCAATATTTTCACATTTAAAAATAAAAAACTTAAATATCCACAGATCTTTCCAAATCATTTTGTCCCGATATCTATTCCTAATTTGATACTGTAACAGTACATGATACAGTATCATATGCAAGTATTGATTCATTTATTACATATATTCTTCAATACCAAACTGATCATAATTGTCATATGAAACTTGCTTGATGGAGAGCCATTTAATACAAGACAAATGACTTCTGACAGGCTTTATAATAAATGTCTTTAAACAATGGAAAAAAACAGAAGCCAATATACATTTGAAATATACATTGTATTGTGTCAGTTCTGAACTAAATTGATGTAGCAATTTAGTGAGTCTAAAAAAGGAAACCCCGCAAAAAAAAAATAACACTTGTTGTTTCCCTGTAGTGAAACAGAATGATCAGAATACATGTATAACAAATCATCCCTGCCATTCTAATATTGTCTTGCATCTTATCCATCGAAGAATACTTTGTTAAGATACATGTAGAATTATAAGGGTGTGTTCAATGTCGATTTTCAAATCTAAACAGCAACATGAACCATGATTAAAAATGTGATTACAAAATGCAGATATAATGAGGAACAAAGGAAGTGTTTAATGTCCCCATTCCAAAGCAAATGTCTTTCAGATCTCGATGGCTCGATTCGAAAGTACATTTTAATAACGATCAGCTTAGATTTCACAACCTTCAGCATTGTGAATGCAACGAAATGCGACAATGAACACAACTGAGTCTTTAATTGTGCACTCGCAGAGGAGGTTGCACCGATGTTAGATTTTGAGAGCAGGGATTTTAAAGACGATCAATGTATCAGATCGGTGCAACGCTGATCGTGTTTGTGTTCTGTGATTTGTAATATTAGCGTTTTGAATCATGATTCATATTGCTCTTAAAATTTGAAAATCAGACATTGAACACATCCCGGGTCACATGACTTACCGATACTGCCCAAGGGACATCGGCCATTGCCGGGCTTCCTGATCGACCGTGTACTGGAGGTGTTCCACCCTGAAAATAATAATAATATAGGGTATTTATATTGCGCACATATCCACATTGTAAGGTGCTGAAGGTGCTCCTATATTACCCGGCTAAGCTAGGCGTTCATAGCGCACACAGCTTTATAAGGAATTACTTCCTACCGGTACCCATTTACCTCACCTGGATTGAGTGCAGCACATTGTGGATCAGTTTCTTGCTGAAGGAAATTACGCCATGGCTGGGATTCAAACCCACAACCCTCTATTTCAAAGTCCGAAAACTAATCCACTGGGCCACAACCTCCACATCAATGAAAACACATTAATGTATCAATAAAATTTGAAATGAATGCCCTCGTCATAAGTAGTACTCAAAATGTGACAGGGGAATAGTGATCTAGTTTCAATGAAAGTGGCATTTATCAAATCAAAACTGTAGATTTGGCAAAAGAGATTTAAGTAGAAGAGACAAAAGAAATTAAATCAATGTACATCAGATAAAACAGACCACAAGAGTAACCAGTTACTTTAGAATACAATTCTCAATATACATCTATTAAACTGCAGCTTAAGAATTTATTATATGACACACAGATAGATCCTTGTGATTTGATTGGTTGTGTGATATCGTTCATTCAGCCCATTTTGCAATGACGTCATCAACCGTGCAATTTTGGATCCATTCATCGTGCAATTTTGGATCCATACGATTTTTTCCATTGCACGTGTGCACCGAGACTGCAGCTGCGGCACCAGCAGTGCTCATGTTATAATGAAGTAACCATCAACAGACCGAACTCGCACTGCATTAGCATTTTTTGCATTGATATTAATATATTTCATATGAAAAAGAATCAATTTTTAGGTGTCATATAAACCAAATAATGAATTTTTTCCATTTGTGAAATGGACAGAATACTTCATTTGGTGAAAGATGAAATAATGATCTATTCTACTAGGCTACGCCTCATTGAATGGAACATTATTTCCTCACCTCGTGACGTATTTTGTCCATTGCACTCATAAACATTCATTATTTGTATAATATCACACACATACTTGAATTTGTTGTTATTAGGTTAAAGAACAAACAATATTGAGTTTAGATGAAATGGAAGTGAAATTAATCAAAAGTATATAAATTTTAAATCAATTTTGCAATGCAAAAATATCCAACACAACACCTGTAGAGTATAAGACTGTGACTTTAATCAGCCAAACATTGACTGTTAACATAATTCAATAGAATCAATAAATACACAGCACTACAGGCTGTGTCTATCATGTACATAGACACTTCCTTGTGCAATCAAGCATTAACAAGGGCACTGGGTCCAGATTGAGTCGAATGTTCATGTACATAAATCCAATTACTACACACCATCTGACTGCACGTTTATGTAACCTTTCCAATCTGTCATCAAGTACAGCATAATGTCTTCCTACATCATGATTAAACTATGTAGGGCCCTCTTTCATAGATTAGATTTTGTATAAAACAGGACTTTTCCCAATCAAGTGCAATTATTTCCCCGGGGGGGGGGGGGGGGGGGCACTCAGTATATAATGCATAGTGGGTATGTGCCGCGGAGGGGACCCCCATTTTCACACTCAAATTTCCGTTCCAAGGCATAGCATTTTTGCCTTGTTGAGAAAAAGAACAAAGAAAGCTGCTCCAAGGCATAGCATTTTTTTCTTATCGAGAAAAAGAAGAGAGAAATCCGCTCCGAAGCTTCGCATATTTTTCGTTACGCCGCTCCGATCGCATTGAATGAGCTGCAATTTGGTGAAAAGTGGCCGCAGAGCTCCCCCGGCGGAGGCCGCGCTAGCTGCATCATGCACGCATGACCGTTCCATAGGGATGCATACGCACTCACTCGCTGGCGATCCGTTCCAAGGACCCCCGTTTTCACAAACATTTGTCGTTCCGAAGCCCGTTCCGAGGACCCTCCGTTTTGCAATAAGCCCGCTCCAAGGCCCCCGTTTTTTGTCTCGCCCGCGGCACACCCCCACCACTTTTTTGGTCGAGTGCCCCCCCAGGAATTATTTCTACAGCTTTTAAACAGTTACAGTTACAGTTGAAAAAAAGGAGAATGAAACAAGGAAAATATTGTGTTTATAGTAGGAATAGAGTTTAATATGGTTTCTGGAAAAAAAAAACACATTGCAACTAAATATCTTCCAAAAAAAAGGAAATTGCCAACTTTAAAACCAAATGCAATGAATTTTTCCATGAAGGTAATACTGTCTATAAAAACCCTACTCTTCCCTTTTTTGTGTGTACATGTACTACAAGTACAGTGTACTCAATTTACATCATTATTCTTACATGAGCTTTAAACTATATGTAATGTCATAGAAATATTTAAAAAAATATATATAATGGTTGATTATGTTACAATAGCATCATGGGATTTTCCTTCTACCCCAATTTTTTTCCTTTTTCAGGGGGGGGGCAATTGACACCCCACTCACTTAATATTGGATGGAATACAAAACGGATGCATATTACAGTACAAATCTACATCGAAAGGCGGCTTTGTCTTCCTCTCTTTAAAAAAGAATTCAAATATTTTTGAGGAACAAGGGTTCAATTACATATTTTATCTCCAAGCACAATACAAAATATTTACAAATTTCGTCCACACATGTACATACCAGATTGGGGAGAGGTGCTGGCAAGGCCAATCCAGACAGGGCTACTTCCTTGCCATTCTGGGCAAGCGATATCAGCTTCAGGGCTACCACAAATGCCTAAAAAAGGAGGCCAAGAAAAAAAAGACAATTACATGTAGAAGAAAGAGAAAAAAGATAGAGGGAAGGAAGAGAGTTGGAAGGAGAAATTATGAAGGGTATAACACAAGTATAATGGAGAAACAGGGTTTCAAGGAAAGGCACAGGGGGTATGGAGAAAAAAGGTGAAAGTCGGTACTGAGCACAAGAGACGCAGAGAGAGATTGAAACAGAGAGAAAGAGAGGAGGAGGTGACCATGAGAGAAGCTCATTTCCAAAAGAAAATAAAGTGTTGACCTCTTTAAAACCTATTAAAAAAAAAAAACACAAATTTAAAACTAAAAGAGATTGGACTACATGTACGTACATGTATGCATAATCACAATGAAATCCTCAAATTATCATGTTTGTATAGTGGTCTACATGTTTACTTGAATGCTACAAGTGTTATACACAATGTATACAAAAAGGAAGGAAATTGCACCTTAAAAAATGTAATTTGAATAGCCTACATGTATATAATAAGATTGTGTTACTAGAATTCTTGTTGTAGGTATGATACTAATAATAGAGTGTATAATTTCAACAAACATACATGTATGTACAAGTTACAGTTTATGTATAAAAGTAGTTCACCTAGAAGAATTGCAGGTACTGTGTACTGTACACTACATGACTGTACAAAACATCTACAGTGTATCAAAACACATTTATGGATTATAGAAGTCTATCTCTTGAGAGGCAATTAGCAACACATAATGATGCCCTAATGATGATTAAATACTGCATATTTCATCAGTTCCAATTCCAAACTACATGAACGGCACATAAAATAGGAACCCTTTAATATGAATCATTATCAAGAGAAAACCGATTGTACATGTATATTTACATGTACATGTTAAAGCAGGAACTACATGTATACCTGATTTGTCAAAAGAATAACAATGTTATTGGTATGGATGAATGAATGATGTTTGACAATCAAGGCCCTGTTTCATAAAGACTTGTTATATAAACCAATAATCTCTCGGCCAATCAGATGTTTGACAATCAAGGTCCTGTTTCACAAAGACTTGTTATATAAACCAATAATCTCTCGGCCAATCAGATTGAAGGGTTTCAGTAGCTTATTACTGTTAATGCAATTTTTTATTGTAACAAGTTTTATAAAACTTGGGTTGTTTCAGATTCCCCCTTGTGTATCCTAACCATAACATTTAAAATGAAATGTATATTCTCCTATGGCAATATGTACATGTGCGTTATTGCAAGCATAAAACTGTGAAGTGCTTTTAAACTTCTAATAGGCTACATGTACATGTACATGTAGGTACATATATATATACAAGAACATAATATACATGTAATCTGTAGCAATGAATTCGGGTTTAGGAGTATATGATGCTCTTTGACAACGAATATTGTACCATGTTACTATAGGAATGCCCAACATAGCAACATCATTAAACTACTGATCACATTCACAGGTGCATTTTGTGGAATGCAGTGTTAAGGGGTTTATATACAACATGGTAAGTAACATAAAAAATATGAACACTGAATATAAGCCTTTATATACACGATAGAGTAACAAAGCGAAGTCATAATTTTTTTGCATTTTATCCAATATCTCAGTGGAGAAAGATGAAAAAACATCTACATGTAGAGCCCAATTTTGGTTGAAATCAGTTTAACAGAGCCCAATGTATGACCACTTGAATACCTAATCAACCCCACTAAAGGCAATGTGTTATTGGCCCGGTTCTAAATGTTTTACAGAAACCCGGCCAATATTATGCACGTGGTCACGCATAATGCACATTATGTATTGCAGGCAGGCGAAAAGATAATTTTTCATTTTCTTGGGCTACTTTTCACAATCTGCAGCCTATTAAAATCTGTATCATTGGATAAGCCTTTTACATTGCAGTGAATGATAAATTTCTGGGGCTTTATTTCTATTTTCCAATGCTTTTTTAAGCATTGGGGGGGGGGTGAAATCGCAACGAACCCGGGGGGGCCACTTACATTGACGAGTGGATACCATGCGCGACCAAAAAAAACACGTAAAAAGGATGTCTTTTTCACGATAGGGCACGTTACGTACATGTACGTAACATGATAAGGGTGTCAAAAACACAAAAATAATGAAAAAAGGGTATCTATTTCGCTCGGAAAATGACGTGTTTAGGGTCAAATTTGCGGGGATGATAAAACAAAATAAATCTTTTTATAAAGGATGTCCTTTTTGCCCCAACACTTCCGTGTTTAGAGTCCGATTTGTGCGAGGTGTAGAAGGTGGGGTCGTACTAAAGCAAATAAGGTAAAGCCGACGACCGAAGGACCCGTACTTGTTTAGGGGTTCATTTCAGGGAATATTTGCCAAGAGTATCGTTTTGTTTCCAATACTTGTTAGGGTAGGGTTTCACACGCCAATACTTGTTAAGGGGTGCATTTCCAGAATATGGAAATTACATGTACGTGTTTAGGGTGCTTTTCGAGACCTTATGGTCGCGCATGGTATCCACTCGTGAATGGAAGTGCCCCCCCCCCCCCCCCCCCCCCCCCCCCCCCCCCCCCGGAATGAACCCCATTTAATTTTTCCCCTTGATTCCTACTATTTAAATTTGGATGCTTTTCATCAGACTCCTCCATAGATAGGATTCAGACCGATGAATTGCAAGATCGGTTTTTCTTTGATGTGATACCTTGGTACACTTTTGAAGGCAAGATGACCTTTGACCCCTACCTGTTTGTCTAGATACCCCCTCCCCTGGGGATCAGAAAGCTCCCATATCTTATGGAGGATGGTTTCTCTTAGTCCTGATTTCTTGAGGAAAGCTGCTGCATCTATGGCTCCTATCTTTCCTGTGCCACTCTTATCAACCTGCAAATAATTCAGAATAAACACTGATTAGACATGATGTATAATGAATTATAATCAAGAAGAAAATAAATATACATGAACATGTATATGTAGTTGTAGAGTGGTACCGCTTTGTATGTATTTTCTATACACTGTTTACTTTAATACGAATGAATTTATCCAACAGATATACTGCAGACTGCAAATGTAAAACATTGAATGTCAAGAAGTTAAGTACATGTACCTCATACTAATGTTGTCACTTCTTGCTTATTGTAAAAATGCATCATACATGTATTAACACTACAGTGGAAAGGAAATCAAGGAACAACAATGAGGCACAAGCATTTGGGGACAAACTGAAAAAAAATACAGGTAATTTGGCGAAAGGAAAAACAAAAATAAAGTTTCTCTTCTCCTCCCATATAAACAATTTTATTCATATTTTTGAAATATTTTCACTTCTAAAAAAAAAACTTTGATAGAAAATATATTATTTTTACTAGGAATAGAAGGGGAAAGTGAAAAGGAAATCACAACAATGTACAGTGTACATGTATATACATGAGAAATGTACCAAATCATATATCATCCATTCTTCTTTGGGGGAGGGGGTGGTTGGGGGAAGTTATTTTTTAAAAATTGTTGAACTAGATTAGTTTATATAAAATAGTCCTTCCACAAAGCAAAATGATTAAACTAAATACATGTAATGAACTCTTTTGGTTACATAGTACATACACTGTATATTGTAGGAGTGTAGGTCATATAACTTAGTAAGCCTATCAAAAATATGTATACAAGTACAGTAACAAATTAATATTTCTTTGAAATTAAAATCCTATTCAAAGCTAAATTTCAAGTCATACAATCTGCATGTAACACTAACAATAAAGCATTAAGTACATATAAGAAGTCTATGAAGGAAGGGGGGGGTTCGACCACAAAAGTGGTAGGTACATGTACGTGCCATGGGCTACACAAAAAACTGGGGCTTTGGAGTTGCTTTCCATGTTCTTTTTCTCAATAACATCAAAATACTGTGCCTTGAACAGAAATTTGAGTGTAAAAATGGGGGTTCTCTCTGCTGCACATACCCATAACCACCACCCATTACATGTACAGCGCGTCCCAAATAAAATGTCCCTCTGATATGCGGCTTAATAACTTCCAAAAATAAAATTTATTCTCAATGAAATGTATGGATTTAGGATGTCCATCTCATGTTCTAGCTTCTATAAAAATTTCATTGGTCTTGCTTCAGTGGTTTTGAATACACAGCCTATGTATTAAACAGTGGTGCTTTTCAACCCATTCCAAGTTTATATGCATGCAACACTGCTTTGTGTTCTGCACTTTCTTGCATATCAACCCCCTTTGACCATTCTGACCAAGGAGATATCACCTCTATCTCCTTGTTCTGACCAAGGAATTCCCTGATCTGACCAGGGAAATCTCCATGATCTAACCAGGCTCATCAAATCACAACCTTGAGCATGTTCAGAAGGGCAAAAACAGTATTTGACAGTTCATTTCATGTTTGATAAAAATGAGATGCACAATGATTGAGACAATGGGTCATGTCTGTTTCATGCATAATTCCAACAATACTGCATTTTTGTTTTCATTACTTTTTTTAGTTAATTAGCTACTGAGGTCAAGTTCAATAATTCAGTGTAACTTCTTAAAAGAAAAAAGTCAAAATTTTCTTTGGTATAGTTCCTTTTTGCAAAGGGTGATTAACTTGTTGATTCCCCCTTTTTCAGCTTATTTTACTCATCCATCATTCACATTTTCTTTCAAGTTGGTGCACTGATTCCCCTTCCTTATCAATCATCAAACAAACTGAATTTTTCATGTTTCTTGTCCTTCTGAACATGCTCAAGTTTACGATTTGATGAGCCTAGAAATGATAGGGAATTATCCCTGCTCAGATCATGGATGTAAGAATGGGGGTTAACATGCCATAGACAATGAAGAAATGCATCAATGCTGCAAACTTGGAATGAGCTAAAATGCACCACTGTTACGTAACAGAGTGTGTATTCAAAATCGCTGAAGCGCGACCAATGAAATTTTCATAAAAGTTAGAACATGAAATGAGCTTTCTACTCATGAACATTTATTTGAGAATCCTACCACACTTTAGAATTAATTCAGTCCTATGTCAGAGGGACATTTTTTGGGGGACGCGCTGTATGTACTGAGTGCCCCCCCCCCCCCACGGATATGATACATTGCTGTTTTATACTATTCACTTCGCAAACAAATTAAAATATTATATTTTGCTGCATATAATAAAATGTAAGAAAAGCAATACAGTTTTCAGTCAGCCTCAAACTACATGTGATAAATCGCATCATACTTGAAAACCTAAAAATAAATATTTTATTACTTTACTATCTGAAGAGTATGAAAGTGAAGACAAATATCTAGGGCATCTCCTTATATTTCATCAACTCTAGATGTTAAGTATTAAAATCTGCAGGTAGTTTTCGGTCTCCCCTTCTTATCTTTTATTTTTTGGACTGATATTTATTGACATTTTCAAAACAATTAAATGAGAGTATAACATACATGTAATGCTTATTTTAATTCTCCATAAAATATTTTTTTAAAATCTGCTTCAAGTCCATCCTATGAAAAGGGTTTCTTTATTTCAAGGATATCCAATTTATGAAACATCCCATTTGAATATCTCATAGCCATTGGGGAGTTTTGTATTATCAAATCATCACAGATTCTAGAGTTTACTGTAATTCACATCAAATCATAATTTTCCATTAATTTGATATTTGTTTATGAAAACAAATACATTAATATGATTATCTTTAATATATAACCAATCATTTTTATCATTTTAACAAGGCAAATCACTTATATACATGTATGATATTTTCATTATCTCTACCGTATTTCATTTCGTAAACTGATTATGACAATCATATTGTGTTTTTTTAATGATCTTACAAGTACAAAAAGACAGAGTTTTACTACAAAAGGTTTCTCACACAATGTAAGTTCATTTACGATTCATTCACCCCTGGTAGAGTATTTTATGCTGTAGTGTAATACAAGTCTAAATATCTCCTTCCTGAGATCCACTGTGATCTATGACAGAATGTTTCCGGGTGACATTTCCCCTCAAGGAAAGCACCTTCACTGTGATCTATATAAGTAATCACTTGCTTTACAATACAAAATAGTGAATGGGGTGGGACTACAGGAAATCCTACAGGTAGTGCTTGACCAGGGAAAAATGTGCTACTGTCTGGCACTTGGTCCACAGTATCGAGCATTTTCTAAAATATTATATTGAATTGATAATGCTCAACTACATTATGTTGTGACATGTAAAAGAGAACGTGCTCAGTATACATGTATGTTTTGGTTGTGATAATACAGGATATGACATATAATTTCTAATATGTGTATTCAATAAAGATCAATATTCTTCAGTTATGAAATGAATCTTTTAAACAATGAACAACAACAATATTTAAGAAAGAGTGGGGATGATAATTGATATAAAATCATAATTTTCATCATGCTTCATCTTTGTATTCATGTAAAGGAAAAGGTCTTGCAAGATGAGAAAGGCTGGGTTCCTCTACAAACTTTATTTAAAAGGCAGTCAGCAGGAATCAACTAAATTTTACATGTAAATGCTTTGATCATTTACATTCAATGTATTAATAATGAAAATGGAAGCAAAAGTAAGAATTGTGATATGGACCTACAGCTTTTGATTATTAATCGAAATGTATACCGTATGTATTGGAATTTGATGTTTGCATTTCTTTCTTTGAAATCCATTTGGATGGTTTCTATTTTTCTTAAAAGCAAACATACATGTAAGAAATTCTTCTAGGCATAGCCTTCATACACTGATGCATGCATCTGCCCTGTCCCCATATTCTCAAAATGGATTGTAACAAACCTCAATATTTTTTTTTCATAATTTACATGTACATGTATATGTACAGTATAATAGTAAGTTTAGTAATGACTTCCATTTTGTCTTTAATAATAAACAATAAGAATTTGATTATCTACTTGATTATTCATTAAGATATGATGGTAAACTCTCATTCAAACATTCAAAAAATTTCTACTTTCAACAAAGCTGATCCTTTAAAGTCTTTAATGATGATAAAACATGATCAATAAAAACTTGTTTCCATAGATCCCTGGTTCTTAAGAACACTTTAATTATCCAACAAGAAAATTTCACCATTAATTATGAAAATGAAAGCAAAAGCAATTGACCTACAGATTTTAATCAAGATTCTGATGTGAAACTGTAATACTTCAGTGACAAACTAATCAGAATTCTATAGATATATCTACATGTTGATCTACAGTTGAAGTTTGCATACTTTCTTATCAAACTCTACTTTCTACTTTTTTTTAAATGGTCCATTGGGTTATTAGTTTCTGTACTTTTTACTTATTTACATACATGTACAATAGTTTTTTTTTTAGGAATTAGTGATAAATATGTTCAATACATAGACTGAGGACAATCTACAATAGAAATAGTAAAAGACCATACTACCAACAGAATTCAAAGGGGAGTGTTTAAAAAAAAATTCTTACTTGTCTGAAGAGTGATTCATACGCTGTTAGATTGGGCCCTGCAACCTGTATGGGAGACAAACAAAAATAAGTCTTTTGATCAAATATATTACAAATTGATCTTTTTTTTATTTGAAGAATGAAACAAAAACATAGGGCACATACAGTTCAAATAAAGCTTCATCTATAGATCTATCCCATGATCCAATACAAACTTGCAAAAGTTCTGTATAATTTTTTGAACATTCAATTTAAAAACGTAGTTCTTATATCAATTCAAATCACATCAAAATTCATCATCACTCTTCCTTTTCTCCCTCCCCATTCTCTCTCTCCTCTTTTTGCTCTCTTTCTTTGACTCATATTCTCATTGTTTTGTCTATCATTCTTTTGATAATTTTATAGGTTTCTAACAAAAAATATATTCTGTTTTCAAGATGCAATGAGTATTACTTCATTCTTTAACAAAAATGAAAGACAAATTTCTTTAAATGAATAATATAATTCATTGACAGCTTTGCCAAATTACAGGGCAATAATAACATGTAGAGAACCAGAGTGTCATACCTGACAGACATGATACTAATCCACTATTCAAATGTTTTCAACAAGAAATGTGTCAAAAAGGAATTCTTAAATACACAGGCTCAGTATATGGAAGTAGAACAAAAGTTGGCTTTTACACCTACATATCACCCATTATCACAACACACGTACTATCCCTGCCTTTCTGTTTCATAGTCAGGAAGTGTATAGTGTTTGCGTGAAGTTTCAGGCATGAGTCATAGGGTTATGGAGTATCAATCAGAAGTCTCGCAGAACCTATTAATAAACCAGATCCTTTCATCATCCTTCTATCATAATCACCTACATGTAATCATGGATTCTCATTTTCTCCCCTGAATATTGCATGGCTGTACCCGGCAAGATTACATTTAGATCTTGCCTCTAATTCTCCTCCTGTCCACTCTTGCGCAGTAGGTGGTTTCAAACCGCCTCAATCTCAAGAATCCCCGCTACATTACGAGAACTTTTTTCACGCAAGTAAATACCCGTTAATTATTCCCACATTCAAACTGCCCTGAAACATACTCTTCAGGATAAGTTACAAACATGCGCATTAGATGGTCTGATAAGCAAGCAAGGTGCGAGATTCAAAATCGCAAGCTTGACAGCCACCCATGGCGCCCACGCCCTACTACACGCTAAGTTCCCGTAATTTGCTTTAACATCGCCAAAATACCTGCGACCTTGGAAAAATCCCTGCAGAATTCTCGTTATTTTGACAAGTACCTAAAAATAGCGGGTATTTTCTTTCGGGTAGATAACACGTAATTTGCTTTCACATTTCCAAGATTACCTGGTATTTTCTGATCGGGGTAAATTTCCTGATCAGATAATCAGAAATTATCTGGAACCGAAGAACTGTGAGGTGGTCTAAAACCACCCAGTGACATTTAAAGCACAGGGAGATGTTCTGAAGTTATAAAGCATACAGTGTAAAATATGTTAAAGTTAATGTTAAAGTATGTACATGTATGCACATCACAAGCACTGTATGCCCTACAGAATTAATACTTCTGTTCATTTGTGTGAATACTTGTAATAACGTAAATGTACATGAACAGTCACTTGAGAATAAACAAATGATACTTTGAACAATATCTGAAATACAAGACAAGTGAACAAGTTTAATCAAAAGCGATTCTAATGTTCTAGACCTCATACGATGTAGCTGCATTTATATAAGGAATAAGAAGCAAAGAAACTTTGCATAATATGGTTAATCTGATTTTTAAACCTTTGCCTATAAAAACAAATGACAAATCCCATTTGAATCTTCAAAAACATAAAATGATATTTTATTCCGTCAAATATGCCAATGAAATGTGTAATCCTAATGTAACTACAAAAACATTGTAAATATTTGCCTAATTTTTTTAGAGCATTTTCGTTAAATCGTTTTAAAATTAAATGTATTATTTATGATTTATGAGCAAAAGCCCTATCTCATGACAATCCCTATATTTCGATCAGACTCTCGAGTGTAGAGTACTGATCTACAATACATTTAGTTGAGCGTCCCTATTGACTACATAATGGAACACCCATAGAAGTCTCTAAGACTACATAATAAAAATACAATTCATGTAGCAGCAGGGCTAACTTTGTGACACAGAAATAATAATAATATCAAACATTTCTTTTGACCTATGAATAAATCCAAGGCCATGAAGGGACAATGTCCCTCATATTGGCTTTTTTAAATGAGCTTTGTGGAATGTATAAAAACAAATTATTAATATTTTCTTCAAAATAAGTAAAAAAAACAAACAAACAAAATTTATTTGATATTGTTCATTTGACCTCGACTACATGTAGGAATAGTAGGAATGACATATATCCAATGAACATCTCAGTTCTCACACAGGTTTATCTGTAAGTTTTAAATAATGAACAAGGTACATTTTAATTTTCAATCATCAATTTTATTTACATCGTTATGGAATTGTAAGGATATTTTGCATTCAATTTTATTACGTTTAATAAATTCTTTAAAATTGTTTAAAGGACGAGTCCACCCCAACAAAAACTTGATTTGAATATAAAGAGAAAAATTCAACAAGCATAACGCTGAAAATTTCATCAAAATCGGATGTAAAATAAGAAAGTTATGGCATTTTAAAGTTTCGCTTATTTTCAACAAAATAGTTATATGAACGAGCCAGTTACATCCAAATGAGAGAGTTGATGACATTACTCACTATTTCTTTTGTATTTTATTATATGAAATATGAAATATTTTTATTTTCTCGTCATTGTCATGTGAAATGAAGTTTCATTCCTCCCTGAACACATGGAATTCCATTATTTTAACATTTTGTGCTTCAGGCAAGGAGGTCCTAATCGTCAAATTCCTAAAAATTGAAATATTGTATAATTCAAACAATAAAAAACAAAAGAAATAGTGAGTGAGTGACATCATCGACTCTCTCATTTGGATGTAACTGGCTCGTTCATATAACTATTTTGTTGAAAATAAGCGAAACTTTGAAATGTCATAACTTTCTTATTTTACATCCGATTTTGATGAAATTTTCAGCATTGTGCTTGTCTGATTTTTCTCTATTGATTCAAATCAACATTTTTCTGAGGTGGACTTGACCTTTAACAAATACAGTACATGTATGTCACACGTACATGTACAGTACCTACATGTACATTATGTATTTATATTGTAACTGTTGCTTTTACCCAAGAATGACAATGTAAGCATGCTAATTTCAGCCTTGTGGCTGTGTAACATTAATTGCTTTTTTTTAATGTAGAAAGTTATATCTGCTCATTGATACAAAATGACCTTCAATTTTAATAGCCCAGAAACCCAACAGTATACTCAACAGTAATTGATGATTCATGTTAAACCAATATACCATGTTCAACTTTAATGAGGACAATGATTTCAATCTTGAATTCTCAATTGAGAATTCAAGATCTTAGCTTTTCATTATGTTTGAAGTTACCTGTTTACTGACCTCAAATTACATCTGACCTTGACCTTGGTCTTGTGAACTAATATTACCCTTATCCATTTGGCATTTGCCTACACTTGATCATGAAATGAGGACTGAAAACTAATATAAATATGATCTTGAAATAAAGTAATAAGAGGTGATTAGTCTTCATACTTCCATTACTTTTTTAATCCTTGTCCTTATTTCTTTGAAACATTGTACAACCTCACTTGGATTACAGCCTACATAGTACAGGTAGATTTCTTATAACAGAGCACTTTTGCATACAGATAACAATGAGCTTTGATAATACACAAGCAGCTGTGTGACAACAGCCGACTCAAAACGATTTGCAATTTTCCAAAATCAAGATGGATTGATGACTGTAATATTCAGTGTACCAGTAAATGAAAATTCAAATTTCTGAAAAATAAACAAATTGACTAAATTGGTCTTTAAAAATTGGGAGATTCTTCCTTACATGTACATGTAATCCCCCTCCCTAAGCAAACAACAAAACACAGGCATCAATTAAACATACATGTTGGATACAAAGCATTACAAAACATCCTTTCTCCTCTTCTTCTTTTTATCCTCTTCATCTCCTTCTTCTCTCCTTTAATCTCATAGGATATTTACACATATAAATTGAGAATCACCTCCTCATGTCTTAAAAAAAAAGTTAGAATTCAAATCAACTGAAGTAGAAAAATGCTCTATAATTCATGTACTATACTGGATTTTATTATTATCTATCTATTTTTATTTCATACAAACCTTTTTTTTTTCATCCAAACAATTTCTATTCCATTATGAAGAGTTACAGATACATACTGTTTGAGATGGCAGACAAAATTAAAATAATGTGACCAATTCTGTGGTCAGCAACATCAATATTAAACCAGTGCCACCACTGGGTGGCCAACCCTCTCCTAGTGGGCATCAACATTGGATTTAAAATTAACAAAATATCAAAATTACATGTAATATTACAGCAATATATTATAAAAGATAAATATGTACATATATCTCAAAAGTCATGTCAAAGTCAAAGTCACATGAAAATGTCGAACATGGTAATCAAATACAGGAAGGCAGGATACAAATACTAGTAATACAAATAAAATTTTCTGCTTGTACATCAGAACCCCAGACCCCAGTGACCCTGTTTTCCAAAGGGTGGTATGTAACTTCTTAAACAGCCTTGTATTACTGAATGCATACAAAAATAATTGCATGGGAAAACTTTCCTTCCAAATCAAACGAAAGGGGGGAATTTAAATAGAAAGACAGTGAAAGATGTCAAAAGCATATCTTCAGTCTTTATTTTTTTTAAATAACAAAGAGCTATTCAGTGATATTGTCGATTCACGGTTTCACGGTCGGTATGTTTCAAAGCTCCAGCTGGAACATCACTCAACTTGGAGGAAATAGAAGTCGGCTAGAGAAGACCATCCTAGTCAAGCTGGAGACTTATCAATTTGTTATTAGAAATTAAGTCGAATGGGAGGGTATTCAAATCCCTCGCTGTATTGGGGAAGGATTTCTTGTAGTAATTAGTTCTTTCAACTTTTCGCACAGAAAATACATGTTTGCCTTTTCAAGTGAGCAGAACATTTTAAATGGGAAGAGGGGTGCGATCAGAAACTAATTGTAGAAGAAAATTGAGTTTGGCTAATTTTTACATCTTATAATTTATAGACTCCATGTGCATAGAGTTCCATTTGTGGTGAAAGTTTAATATATTTATGAGAAATTGTACTTTGACTTAAACTTAAAGTAAACAATTGAATGATTTCATTAGTAGAATCACTAGATCTATCTTCTTCTAGTAGACTTTACATTTCTTTTCCTCCTCATCATGCTCATGTTTCTACTTTCTCAAAATGAGTCGAACTCAAAGTTCCCTCTCTTCAATTTTCTCCTGCTCATTAGATCTACTCCTCTTCCTTCCCCACCAATAAATTCATCCTCCTCCTCTTTTTTTCTCTTTTTCCACCCTTCTCCTCGTTCTTCTTTCCCATCTTCTCAAGTTCTCCTCCTCTCTCCTTTCCTTCTTCTTCAACAGTACAGTACACAAAAAGGTGGTCTTTAGGCCTACTATAATTTAAATAGAAGAACGAGGAAAGAGCCAGGTTGACCTGAATTATTTAGGGTGTGCAGTGGACAAAGAGTGGGCAGGGCAGGTTTGCTGCCCACTGTCCGTCCGCCACTGCCCCGTGAGTTCTCACGTGAAATCCGAACAAGCGACAATCGCCTTTATTCATCTCAACTCGCTCAAGAAGGGACATGTGAGGTCGAGATTTAAGTAACAATAATATTTATATCAGTATACATTAATGGTATTTAGCCTCATATTCCTAAAATATAACGATTCATAAATGGGTCGATTCCTCTTAATATTTATAATTTAAACTATATATGGAATAAAAAACAACTTTAATACTCTGTATCCTACCTGGCTGATCGACGGGAACGTAGCCATCTTGATCGCTCGGTCAAATTAATAAATGTGCAGCAGCGCCAGCTGCGGTGAAATTTCTACAGTCAGGCAGAATTGAAGTTGAACAACTTGGGGCTTACTTGGGCTTGGCTTAAATCATCAATTTGACCATGGATGGGCTCCAGTTTGGCGCTATAATTATTGCTGCATTAGGCACTATTTACCTCACGGGTAAAAGTGGTATGATGATGCGGTAAGTAATTTACTAAGCTTAGTAAACTGGTTGCCCGAGTCGAAGGGTTTAAGATCCACAGACTTTGTTGGAGGCGGAGCGCAGATTCAGTGCAGCTGCAGCCAGGACCGGGCCGGAGACGTTCGAGTTCGACACCGTACTCCAGCTGCTGATATACCGGTACCACCACCAGAGTCGGGGGCCTGTTGCATGACGAGATGAGCGATACGTAGGAACGTCCTAGGACCATTCTTCCGAGATAGGAAGATTGGCGACAAATCAGCGCTTTCCGTTTCACGAAGGCAATTTTGTCTTCCAAGTCCGCGACATTGTTTGACATCGATATTATCTGAAAAATATTTAGTCTTCATCGTCACCTGAACCTTTTATTTCGGAATGACGACTTTTCATAAAATCATTTATTTCAATAAAAGGAGATCAAATGATGTTTTATTTATTACTGATTGTAGAATTGATGTATGGAGCTTACTTTATGAGGTAAAAAGAGAAAAAACCTCAAAGATTCACAAACATAACTGAATAAAATCGAATTTTTCATTATTTCCCTTATTTAGAACACGATGTCCTTTTAGAGACACCTTTCATTGATATTTCAACGAAAGAGACCCTTGTCCGGTATAAAATTGATTTGACGAAGTAATTTCAACATTTTATTAGTTCAATATTTTGTATTTTTATAGAATACTTACATTAAATTGTAATTTTGCAAATTATGCGTTAATATGTTATTTGTTGAGGTAAATATAGGGTTTGAATGGAGTAAACAATATCAACAGTGTCTGATTGTACGAGACTAAAAGGGAAAATATGAGAGGCTGCGTGTGAAAAATCTAATTTATTTATTTGATTTGTCAGATATAACGCAAGAAATACGAGTGTTTATAGAGTACCTCAGATGCATGATGAGTAACCGAAGACAAGGAAAATATGAACATTGCTGCAAACATGGCCAAGTAAATAAAGTAGTGCTTTGCAATAATAACTAAAACATAGAAAAAGTTGTGCAATCCACAATGGAGAAAATAGTATTAACAGGAACAATGCTAAAAATTACAACGATCATATTAACGTTGGTCATATCTAAAGTTGATCACTTAATTTTTTTGAAGTTTATATAAGGTTTAAGAATATACAAAATATATATGTACAATATTTCAAAGTTAAGTAAGGGAGGAGTAGAGACTACCGTGATCCTTTTAACATGACAGAGGAGCCGAAAGGGGCCACCCTACGATTTAAAATGTGCTTCTTTGTATGGATTTTCCATAATATTTTATTTGATGAACTTATCTTCATTAATTTTTGTAGCGATTGTGATGGATTCGTTAGCTAAGCCTAATCTGTATCTTAGAATGAGCTATTTTGATACTGCAGATTTTTGTTTTGTGTCACTGTTTCACATCTCAAGTTATCCCAAATCCAAGAATTAATTTTCATTGATTAAAATTAATCTCATCAAAAAATAATGTTTAACATCTTAGTTTTGTATCGTTTTTTTTCTTTGTTTTTTGCTTAACGCTATAAACATGCCTTTTTTCCTTATATTATTTCTTTTAAAGAAGTTTGTTTTCATGTTGTTGAATTATTTATGAGAAAGCATGAGGGGTCAGAGAGATAGTGTCGCCCATTTCGATAGTTCAAGTTTATTTTTTTATGGAAAAGGGGTGGGGATATAGGACAGAGGGAGAATAAAAGAAAACATATTTAAAAATATTTGGGCCTACATTACCCCGGAGAAGTTAAAATGACATCCGTTTTTGGTCGTCTAGTCGACGTGAAATTGATGACAACTAGCCCCCATATAAAAGATAACTTGGCGCCATCCCAGATAAAATCCATCATCAACCCCCTAAAAATATGTTTAAAGGTGATATGTCAGAGTGGCTTGCCGTAAACGCGTTTTCTCTCAATGCCGACGGTGGCGGGCGGTGTGCAAAGAAGATCATGCCTACGTAGGACATGTCTGGAGGTGTCTTTCCAAGGACCATTCTTCGTATCGCTCAAATCGGCTTTGTGAAACAGTTGAGCGATATCTCGTTCTTACGTAGAATGGTTCCACGAAAGACCATTTCATGCAACAGGCCCCGGACTACATCTACAGACCCGGTCCAGTAGGCACTAGGCAGTACTGCCAGACAGCTCGGGCTCGGGCACAGCTCAGGCCAATTGCCATTGGCCACTTGTAATTTAACTTCAAGCAAAGCAATGTCATATCAATGATGAATGCAAAAGTTTTATGTAGATCTAGTATTCTAGAGACTAGATCAAGCTTAAGTTATTTGTATTTTGTTTGTCATGTTTGTTGTGTTGGGATTACCATGTCATGACATGATTTTATTTTTACAGAAAAGATTAAAGAGCCCCATGCCTTATGCCATGCCATGAGTCTGACATGTTTATTATTTTTCAACTGAACTTGAGCCATAAAATTGAAATTAAAAGTTGGAGTTGAACTTGATTGAGAATTTAGGTTCTGAGACTGATGCGTGTATGTCATAGATCTGGATGGGTGAAAGTTAAATCTGCTAGGTTTGAAGAAAATAAAAGAATAACATGACAAGTTATGCTAATTGCTATGCATATGATTATGAATTGTTAAAAGTTTTTGTTTTGTGACGTGACGTCACATACAAGCAGGCGAAGCAGCTCTATTAATAAATTCCACAAAATTGTAAACTAATTAATTTTCTTAATAAATTTCAATTGATTTTGAAATTTTTAGGTGCATTGGTATTTGCCGAAGTTTCATCATAGAAAATGATTTTTTTGATATTTCATTAACCCTTTGCATGCTGATGTTGCAATCTTGCACATTCATACAGTTACATTCAACAATCGTAATAATTAGTTTTAGCTGCTCATATATGACTTCACAAATTAAAAACTTAACATGCTGGGTAGATTTATCTCTCATTCTTCGAATGATTTTCATCATCCTTTACCAGGCATTAACAAACTTGTTGTCAAGATATGACTGTATTTATTGTATGTATCATGTGATAATGAGTTTATAATTGTGTAATTATAACTGTATTAATTATAAGACTGTTCATATTATGTGTTATATGAAATGTTATTATTGCAAATGTATAACATTCTGTTATGTATTTGTTTATTTCTATATGTATCATCTATGTTATTGTATGTTCTATAATGTAGTAGTAAACATTCCAAAGTTATGAATGTAATTCATAAGAAGGAAATAGAAAGCTTCCGGTGGAAGGTTTTCCCAGTAATTATGACGATGGTCAAACGTCATACAGGTACCACTTGTGAGTCAGGGTTTCTTAGCTTTTATCCATTTATCCCTGAATAGGAAGCCTCATGACCATAAAAGGAGAAAGGCTCAACATCAATGAGGTAAAACGTAAACATTTACCGTTAGATGGGTCAGACACTTTCCAAGAAGAATCAGAGTTCTGTTTCTGACCATTTCCGGTGGTAGAGAGTAAATAGCTCTTAACAAATCAAATGCAAGGGACAGAATGAGTGACCCAGCATTAGCCAATGATATTTAGAGGGGCGTATACTTCAGAAAACTTTCCAAGAATATCAGAGTTCCAAACTCTTGACCATTAGATCTATGGGATAAAATTACTATAAATTTAGCTAAAATTTTATTCTAAATCAGAAGCTGCTGTAATTCAACAGAGATACTACTTGTTAGAGATACTGCACAAAAGTATTACAAGTTTTCATCAGAATACTATATTCAGCTCTCTGTGAATACAACAAGGTGTTGTTAAGGACAACCTGATAGTCCGGGTCTTGGGATTCCACATTGGCAAAATTGGAATCGTTATAAATCAGTAAACACCAACGAGAAGTTGGTGTTTAGATTTATGATCTGTAACTGGAGTTAAAGAGACGGGGACGGAATCATTGGTCTAGGTCTATATCCAGGAGACAGGAGCTGACGTCAGACAGATAGTCATCGTCAGGGAACTCAAGTGTGAAACGAAGAATCAAATAAAGAAGAAGAAGAATAAGGGCTATTCCACGGTTACTCACGTTACATTTGGAGACACCTTGACTCATACTTGGAGCTGTAACTCCATTATTATTGATAGGAACTAAACATCTCCGTATCACAACAAAGTACACAGTCTGACTATCCTTTGTATAAAAACAAAACTTGGGAAATTCTATTATGCTCCTGGCAAATCTTTGGAATGTGTCGGTTACTCACGTTACAGATTTGTCCCAACCTGTGGAATTGCCCACAAGCTAAGCATCGTCATTATCATTGAATTGTAGAAATTGTTAATATTTCATATGTTTATACTTCGTTCATAATCTGTAACCCTTGTTAGAATAGTTTGTTGTAATAAAGGTTTTCATAAACCTAATTACTGGTGTGAATTGGTATTCTGGCTCAACAAGTTTACAAGAGTCTGTGGGGTGGAATAACACTGCAGTTAAACGATCCCATCACAAGGTGGATCAAGTTCAAATTGAAAGTAGACCCTATGACACTTGTCAGCAGGGTGATCTTCCCCTTTATTTACTTTTGTTTACCTTTACAGATCTATGTTATGTGCTTCATAAACTTAAACTAAGACAACAGTCAAATCCCTTCTAAAGTAGAGAACTCAATAGTTTTTTTTTTTCATTTCATTTTAACAAGTCAACAGAGGTATTAAGGGCTGAAAATTAAATCTAAATAAAGAGTAAAATTCACCAAGCAAAACGCTGAAAACTTTGTAAATATCTAATCTAACTATTAGATAAAAGGTCAGCAATATTTTATGAAAACTGTTAGATACACACCTTCATAAATATTCATTTGATGGGCTGATGAGCTTTCCTTTTTCTGTATTACAAGAAATAATTACTTGCTAATATAAGTTGTACATGTAGCATTTTGACTGTAATGAAAAATAGATTTGACCATGCATGTGATGAATTCCACAACACAAGTAGTTTCAATATCATACTTTCTCTGTATTATTTATTTTGTAATTATCTATGTTATTGTTTGAATATTTTTGTGTCTTTATTACCTTGTGAATACATCGCAATTCGGCATTAGCCGCGATGATGTTTTGATTTTTATCAATAAACCATTTATCTATCTATCTACATGTATAGCACATAATTTCCACTTCTCAACTTCTTTTTTACTGGAATACCAGATTCTGATTTTTGAAAGATAAATATAAATCCTGCTTTTATTACTCAGCCGTACTAATTGCATGTACATTAATAATTCCAAAGACTTTTATTTCTCTTCAAACGTAGAAAACTTCAAGAAATAGCTACAGGCAAGGCAGGGTGTGTGCCGGCCGAAGACCTGGGTTTTGTCACCATACACTACTTCGCTGGTCGAGGTCGAGCAGAAGCTATTCGACTCCTGCTGAAGCAAGCCAATGTACCTTATAATCAGACAGACTTCACCCGAGAAACTTGGCCTGAAGCCAAGAAAGCAGGAGTAGAACAAGGCCTATACACATATGGACAAGGTAATTTCATATTTTTCCTCCCCCACGGCTTACCTCCATTCAGCATTAAAATGTTTTGATATTTTTTGGAACTCATATGAAGGGTATAAGGTGCAATGTGAACATGTTATTCTCAGAAGATCTTTGTTATTTTATTGTCATTTTTTTTATATGGTTAACCTTGATGTGTCTCTGATTTCAAAATGATTAAAGATGTTGGGGAGAAGAAATGTTTATTATCATCTACTTGTAATGTAGTCTTCCAATGAGCACTGGTCAGGTTAACCTTTGGAAGAAAATAAAATTCTGTTAATTATAGATTCCTTCTATCATAATGGGAAATTTTCTTTTAAAAAGGAGATTGTGACCAACCATCCTAAAGCCAACAATAAGTTGCCCAAATTGAATTTTGAGATTTTCATTGAGCTTGAAAACCTCATCCTAAGCTTTGAAATAATAACTTATCAAATTGAGGAAGAATAACCCATTAAGTACTTTATTAAATGTACAAGAAATCCATTGATGATTCAAAGAATAAGGTGAAATGAAGGTTTGAAGTTTTGGGTTCACTCAAGCATGAGATGTTTACACTGTGTAAACAAATTTTTGGAATTACTCCTATGTGTTTAAGATCGCATGCTCGATCTTTAATTGAAAATCATGAGTCAGAAAAAATTGGAACTTCAAACCTGTCATCTACTGCTTGCCGGGCAACAACTCAGCCACCAGGCTATTCTGGTTCACGGCTAAGTCACGATGAACAAATATTCTCACCTCTTCTAAGACTTATTATGAAAATGCAAGCCGTGGACAATAGATAGTAAATAAAGAGGCTTTAACTAGAGGTTAATATGAAAATGATTTGTGAACAAATTTTTGGCATCACTCCTATTTGTTTGATATTTTTAAAAATTGCCTCAACAAATGAGAATATGAAACCTATGTATTTGTATTTTTTAAAAATTGCCTCAACATGAGAATAGACACCATGTAGAAATGACTAGGACTTAATAATTCATGTGAAATGACTCTACTTAATTACCTTCACAATTATTATTACTCTGGTTATTATACGATGTTTACCACTGTATTATATCGATGTGAAACTACCAAGCAGTCTGGAAGAAGCAGTCTGGAAGAACATATCAAAGAAACAATTGTATCTCTTATTTTATTTAGCATTACAACTTCAAATTTGACAGTATCAAGGAGAATTGTTCTTTGTGATAAGCTAACTTACTTTTTGAAGATCAAATTTCTGTTTGGGTTTTTTACAAAGAATCCTCCCTTGCAATTTATTGTTGATTTTATGGCAATTCACATTCGATAGTAATGAATAAGGTCAACCCCCCCCCCCCCCCCTTATATCAGATGAATAAGGATAATCACAAGCATAACAGTTGAAAATTTCTTTGAATAGGATGCTAAGTTATAGATTAGAGTATTTTGAAGACATGAATATTTCAACTTTCTGGCAAGAGTAATGGTACAACCCTAGCAGTTGGTTTGAGATAAAGGAGTTAGATTATCAAGTTTCAAAAACTAATTTTGTGCACTTCAGTTAAACCAAATTACTCAAAATTTGACGCTTTTTGAAAATTACACAAATAAAATATTCTCTCTTTGTACATGTACTTGAAAAAAATATGTAAAATTTGTCTATGTTGTCTATGTCTGTGTATTATTAGATTGTCAAATTTTGACAGTTTTGATGGTTGGCCATTACAACAAGACCTATATCTTGACAGTGAGAGGATTTTGCTTATTTCGCCTTTGGGGGGAGGTGGTTTTCAGCTCTTTTGATTACAACTTTGTCAACACTCTTCAGCTTTTTCAGCTATTTTGGTTTGTGATCACTTACACCCCCCACTAACAGAAATCAAACATTTAGGGACAGTGATTTTCCGCGATCGCGGAAAACGGACGGAATTCACGGAAAAGGCCTTTTGAAACGGAAAGTGGCATTTCAAACGGAAAATCACGGAAAACGTATTTTCCCTCAAAATACACAGAATAGCAACAGAAATTACTCCGAAATAACAACAAAATGAGAATATTAAATGGCCACAAAACCCCAGAAAACACGATCTCACTTCGCTACAATCATGACAATTCACACATCGTGATTGCTCTCGACATCAGCACACTCGATAGTACCCGCGATCGTACCCAGCCGGCCGGGTTGAGCTTCACATCGCTCAACTGCACGGTCGTGTGTTGTTGCCCTCTACGTTTGAAGATGTAACAGCACGATATCGTGGTCTTAAAATCCAAGATGGCGGACTGGCGAAAGTCGTTGACTGATGATAACGATGTCCAAAAAACCCCAAAATTATCGATGAAATTTAATTTCACCGTAAAATAATGCTAATTATGTGAAAGGTGAGGATGTATGCATGCTAAATCAGTTTGAAAAATTATTGAATACACCAGCATAGATCCGATTAGAACGGATTCTATTGTGTTGTTGGTACAGTAGCAGATACAAATTTTGGCCAGTGCGAGTGTATGCGCGCGCTTTGATTTTGCTATTCAATGTGTAAACGGAATTGTCACTTTTCCCTGTGTACAACGTCTATGGGGAAACGGAATTTCCGTTTTCTGACGTGCTGAAACGGAATTCGTGATTTTCTGAAACGGAAAAGGCCATTTTTTGAAACGGAAAATCACTGTCCCTAAACATTGTCTCTTATATCTCTGTTTCCTATGTAGTACCTGCTATTGTGACATCATCAGGTGTATCTATGGTCCAGCAGCAAGCCATCCTTCATTACATTGGTAGGGCTACAGGAATGGATTGTGACTGTGAAGATCTCCATCGCTGTGAGGTTCTGGCTCAAGGAGTTGGTAAGTTGGATCCCCACATTGCACTAGGGCTTGGGGCGATTTCGCCCTCACCCCCCCCCCCCCCCTCCTATTCTACAGGCACAGGCCCTCATTGGAACTTTGATCAACAAATGTGCCTCCATGCAAAGACTAGCACATACAAAACTTGCTGTTCAGTACACAAGGCATGAGTAGGCTGCACATTCAGACCCTTGACTTGAGTGAAGGGTTTGCCCAGCAGACTAACCCCCCCCCCTCCCTGATTCTCGGAAGAGCTGTTAAAATACAAAGAAAAGTCCCAGAAAATCCTCATTCACCTCCATGTTAAAGCTTATCCAATATTGCAGATTCAGGCAGTAGGTTGTAAAAGGTCACTTTGTGTCATTCCCTTTCTTACTCAATTTGTTTTCTCCCCCCCCCCCCCCCCATTATGGCAGCATTATTTTCTTGCTCCATTTGCATGTCCCTGAATCAACTACTAAAGTTCTTATTTTATTTCAATATCTTTCAGAGGACGCTCGCAGCAAGTTATCAAAGATGATCTATGACCCGTCTTTTTCGCTTGCCATGAGAAATGAATACTTGAGGGAGATAGCTCCGCTTTGGCTGGGATACTTTGAGAAGATAGCTCCCTCGATACCCTCCCAGGTAAATCATGTTGATTCGACGACAATCTGTAAAGTGTGTGCCTATTAACATATACTGACAACTTCAAAAAAAAACTTGATTAAATAAAAACATAAATACTTCTACTATTAATTATTTGTAAGGCACTTGAAACTGTTGTTTCTGATTGTAAATTTCTGTCTACAAAATACAAATTGATAATTAGAATCTACAATTAAAAGTCTAATCAATTAAGCTCAACAAAAACCAATGGCGAACATTCATTTGATCATGCAGCCCCTGGTTTATAGAAAAAACTCCTGAAAATAATTGTTTCTGTTGAAAAATTCAAAACGGTTCTTAACCCTATCTAGGCCGGGGTATTTGGGGAGTTCCTATGGCCGGGGGGGGCCTCCCAGGCCCCCCCCCCTAAGATCTCGGCCGTCGACCGCGCGATCGCGCCGAAAATTGGCAGGCGGGTTGTCTGGGACATAATCTACAAGATTGTATAGTAATTTATTTCATGTGAATCGCTATTAAGCGATTATGCTAATTTATGCGTAATTAGTATGCAAAATCATACTTTTTCCTCTAACTCCCTAAATAAAGCTCCAAATGTACTAATTTTTGGTATAGAAACTCTTTGTGGTGTCCTTAGCAAGAGTACATGAAAAAAATTGTGATATCAAATCATTTTCTTATGTATTATATTGTTTTTTGCAATTTCTTATGTATTTCTTTGTTTTTTTGACCTTTTGTTTTTCATTGTTTTTTCAATGAAATTTGTTGAGGACTCTTCTGTGATCATAAAAATCATAAAATGAATACATTTAGACTAGCAAAACTAAAAATAATCATACATTTATGAATTTTGGTTGAAAACACAATTTGCATTGACTTTGTACACGAAATCACGTTTTTGAGCAATTTTCGGTCTGACATGCACTTACATAATGTTGCGTAATTTCGGAACCATGTACCCGGGTGATGCAAAATTGGTCTCAAAAGTTGCGCAAGACTTGAAAGTAAAAACTCAGCGAGCGGTGTGGTCAAAAAATTTTGCACGCGCGATTTGTTGAGGGGGGGCCTCCGAGGCCCCCCCCCCGCCTAGATAGGGTTAAAACCTACAACTCAACAAAATGAACTCACTAACATATTTGTTAATGTGTTATGCGCTATATGAAAACTTGCTATTATTATACAATTAATGCACATTTATGAGTGTGTTATGACGATGCAGCACACTCGAGGGCATTTACAATTATGCGAAAGCAAGAGGCGCTTGCGCCGAGTGCTTTTGCATAATATTGTGAATGCCCGAGAGTTGCTCGCATCGTCACTAACATCACGAATCTTAAAATGTGCATTAATTGTTTTATAAAACGGGTCGGCAAAATGAATTTTTCATGGAAATCTTGTTCAAATCCCTCCAACTTGTGTGCGATCAAAATACACAGTGCTGTACGATCGCACAGTACAGACGATCGAGATCACAAGACTGCCAATTATGACATCACAGGCGTATCTACTATGCGCGCCTAAGTAAGCGCATCAAAATCCTAGCCAGCCTCTTTTACTGAACGCGTATCAGTTTTTACGTGCTATTGGAACTAATGCTGCACAAAAATTGCACAGTGCTGCACAAAAAATGCACAGTGCTGCACGAAAAATGCACGACTTGAAGGTTGCGCATAATTAAAGCATAAACACGTGACTTGAATACGCACTCACTATTGGCTACATCCTTGAACCCGTTTTATTATAAAGGAATAAAACAAAGAAATAATCAGGAAATGCGTAGCACCATGTATAAAAACTCCCAACTGGTATACACTTATGTACTTTTAGCATACTGTAAGAAAAGAAGGTGAAGAAAATATACAGACTGGACAGTTAGATTAGAAAAAATGCAAAATTAGCTATTGTATTAAATACATGAATGAGGTCCTAGGATTATGGTAGATAAAATGTGTCAAACAGAAAAGGAAAACAATATCACCACAGAATTATTCAATGATCCTTGTTGTCTCCTATCTCCAGCAAAATGGATATTTTGTATCTCATCGACTGACCTGGGTGGATTTCCTCATCTTTGACCTCCTCGACACCAATGTTGAATTTGGCATGCTGGATATAGGGCGCCCTCCTGTGGCCATCTTGGCAGAGTTCCCGAAACTCAACTCCTACTACAACCACATGAAGGCATTACCAAGTATTGGAAATTATCACAGGAGTTCTGAGAGGCCTCCTTTTAAGATACCATACATGCCTAAACCTGAATCGAATGCCAAACAGATGTGAATTTAAGCGTGTTTGTCTGAAATATGAAGTACTATTCATTTTATTTTAGCCAACAATCCAATGTACGTACTTGTAGCTATGGTGGAATATTTAGTGTGAAAGTTACATGAAATGTAAAATTGGTTGTATAGAGTAGCCCAAGGCTTGTTTTTGAAAACAGGATCTGAAAATTATCTAGTTACTGTCTTTATTGTGAGAAAGACATTCCTCATGAACAAAAAACATACTGAATTACGTAATAAAAAATCTAATTTGGGATTTTAAAATTCATTTTCACAAATTCATTACACAATTAGTGTAATGTTTAAACATTTTAGCTTTCCATGTTTGAACTTCAAAGATGACTTGTCTCCTGACTGTGGAGCATTTAAGTGCATAAAACATATCTTTTGTGTTGGATCATTCGGATATTATGAAATTCATCTGAAATATGAATAGAATTTAACTGACCCTATTCTGTGCCGCCAGAAGGAGTTTGTAAGTACCCTTGCATTATTTTAGTTGCTTGCTTCAAGTCACAGTTGGTACTAAGCCTGAATTGTTTACCTCGACAGCCAATCACTGCTTGTCGTTTAGCGTCCATTGTCTCTTTTAGGCCTATTATATATTGTTTCGTTCTTGTCATTCATGCAATTTTACTCCAATGAGTGCATGTGGAAAAGATTCAGTATGTCCATTTTTAAGGCTATTTTATGATTCTGCAGTACCAAAATTTATTTATTGAATAGAATTTAGTAGAAATAAGTGGATTCAAATATGTAAGCTTTATCCTTCTACACAGAGTCATCTTTCAGGAGAGAAAACTTTTAACTTATTCTGTTTTGTGTAGTTCCCAAGGTTCTGAAGTTGAAGATGGATGTATAAATTATTCACGGTTCATTTTTCAGTCATTTTGAGCTTTCATACTTCTTTTCCTGTACACTGCCAAATGGGTGGAACTCTCACAAAACTTCCTTCTCATTCACCTTCAAACATTATAGTGATATGTAGTAGCAATGTTAATACTTGACAGAAAAGATTATACATTATTTTAGCATAGATTGTTGTTATGGAATTATTCTGTTTAACAGAACCAAGTTCTTACATTAATAACCCTTTATGGGTATGATCATTTGATTATTTAATTGTAAATGTAAACCAAGTCTTTCAAAAACAGGAGGAATTCTTCCTTTGTAAAAAGATAGGACAGCAAATTGTGATACATAAAGATATATATTCTAAATTAAAAATTCAAACAAGTTGAATATTATTTAGCTATTTGATCAAAGAGCAATAAAACCTATGAATACAATCAACTGGTTATTTCAGTGGCTGAGGTCTCAAAGGGTTTATTATCATGTTATGGTTCAACCTGTTCTATCAAGGAGGCTAACCCCCCCCCCCAAAAAAAAAAGGAAACGAATAAATTCTTGAATAGATAATTAACTTAATATCTAAAAGGATAGAAATTAGATAAATGAATAAATAGATATATACTAATTAATTGATTAATTTGTGGATAATTGAATAAAATAATAATTGAGAGAATAAATAATTCACGAATTAGATAAATAAGTTTAAAGTAGGATAAAATGTAAAAAGTTGATTGAATGCCTCTTCCTACTGGGTCCTGTTTCATAAAGACTTGTTATAATAACAAATGCACAATTTCTAAAACAAAGTTACCATCAGCCAATCATATTGAAGGATTTCAGTAGCTTTTAACTGTTATTGCAAATGTGTTATTTGATGAAACCGGTCCCTGGAGGTGGGTGCTGGAAAAATAGCAAATGTTATTTCTTAAATATGACAGGCATAAAGTCCTGGTCACCACCACCGTTTTCTAAACAACCTAGAGGACTGCTGATTTATCAGTTTAAAACAAATCATGTCAATAATGATGTAATCATTGAATTATTATTTTGTACAATCATGCAATATTGATGATTAATTTCTTTGTTATTTATGCTTGAATGAAATAAATATGTGATTATTCATATTTTTACCTCATATCTGCTATGAGTGTAATTGTGATGAGAATCACTTGTGGTCATGTGCATTTTATTATTCAATTTAAAAGAAGGAAAGAAAGATGAAGAGAAAGAAGAACGGAAGAAGAGAAGGAGGAGGAGAAGAAGAAGAAATATAGAAAGAAGGGGGAGGAGGACGGAGAGAAGAAGAAAGAAATAAAAAATTTAAAAAAAGAGAGAGAGGAGGGGGAAAAAAGAAAGAACTCCCATCCCCTCTATGATAACAGTGAGTTAATGGGGTTTTGCATACTTTTATTACAACATAAATTGTGCATGACAACGGTACAGTCTATTTCTCTTCCAGCATTTTTTTTGTCTAAAAATGCAAATAAAAACCAACCAAAATCACCTGGAAACAGCAGAAAAATACTCGGACTAGCGATGTAAATATGAAATATCCCTAAAATTCTAAACGGAATTCATTATTCTATGAAAAGGTTTGTAGCACAATAACTTCACAGAAATGATTTACTTCTGTGTTAAATTAAATCCAAATTATTATACTGAATTTTGTGTGCAAGAAAGTTTTTTAAAAATGTATCAAATGTTTCGTACGGTATTTCTATGCCATCCACTTTAATGGTTTTATAGTTATTACAAATGTGTTTTAAAAACATGTTCATGCATCTGCATTGCGTATTATTTTCAATTTGTCAATATTATTGGTGGGGAATTGATTTGTTTGCCCCAATATTTTCATTAGTGGGCAATTGCCACTCTTCGATCTCTTTCATCTTTGACTTTCTTTTCATAGTTTTATTCCTCGATCTTTTACCCCTCCCTCCCTTCTATTTCTTTCTTTTTTTCAATTCTTTGACTGATGGTGCATGATTCGGCTTTATTATGCACAAATAAATTAGGCCTATGTCCTCCCCCCCCCGCGATTTTTTCCCCGTCAGGAAATATGAATTAGTCTATGAGAATGACGGTATAATAGGTTGGGGTTTTTTCTTCAATATTCATGGCGACACGAATCATCAGGGGTGATTTACGACCCATGGATCAGCTTGATTTCTGTGTTTCTTGGACGCAGTTTCGAGTGTCGCCCCCTCCCTATTTTTTTATTGAAAATCGAGAGAAGACTCTGAAAAAAATATGTCCAAGGTTTGTTCACTAAAGTCTGATTTAGACCTTCCAAAACAGCCGGATGCACACTATATACTGACGGATAAGAAAGATTAATCCCAGCACCCCCCCCCCTCCCCCGGCCCCCTGCTCATCATCTCACTCCGCACTTCCTCTCTAGCTCCTCCGTTATTCTGTCCGTCTCTCTCTGTCTCTCTTCTTCCATTCATTTTAATTTTCTTTGGAACCTAAGTATGGCTATATACTTCTCAAAAAAATTGTACTAATCAAAATAAAGAAATCTAGTCCAAGAAGTAGGCCTATTCTGTGTCTTCGATTTTGATTCAGTTTTGAAGAGTAAGTTTGATAGCCCAGCATTTTGCCATTAGCAGTTTCCATTATGGCCTTTTAATTTTTCCCGTTGTCTGTTATTTTATTCGAATATGGATTTTTTTTTACTGCGTGCAAATAATGGGAAATGTATTTCCATATACTGTGATTCAAACTATAAATCAAATAATGTAAAATGAAATAATCCATGTTATAAACAATATAGTCACAATACATAATAAATATAAAATAACGATGTGAGCGAAAACTTCACTTTTTAATAATAACAAGAGCGTTAAACGCAAGAGACCACCATCGTGAGCTGTTATTGAAATTAATGGCGGCCTTATAAAAAAATAGGTAAATACGAAATTTGAAACAAAAACAACAGCGAACTATGAAATAAAATGTGATTTGCCTGATTTTTTTTTTTTTTTGGGGGGGGGGGCATAAAAAAATAATAAAGTGCGGATGGACCGTTGGGGAGAAACTCCTCCAAGGAGATGTTTTGGGAGGGAGATGTCCAATAAACCTGAGATAGGGAAGTTTTTTAATGTAGGCATGTTATGCCTCTGTATTCAGTTCTAGGTTTTTCCTCCTCAAGATGGCTGGCTCACTTCCTGGAACAGCTAGGCTTTCGTAGTCATATTTTATTGGCTCATTTTTCCAGCATCTATCCAGGGCAGCTTCAAAACTGATCAAGATTATTTTTTCTTGAATTGATCGAGTAGTGCTAATTGGGGGTACGCAAAGCATTTAACAAATGAAAACATGTCGACTTCCCGCCGCTTGAAGAGACTGAGGGATGATTTTTATGATAATGTTTTGTATTGCCCTTTTTGATTGGCAAAAACATAATCTGTTGGATTTTTTTTCATCAAGGCCTATATATATACAAAAACATTCGGCGATTTAGTAGGCATATGAACCATTAAAGGCCCATACAGTGCGTCCCAGAATAAACGAAACCGAGATTTAGCATAAATAGAATAAATAAATGACCTACCAATTTAAAGCTTAGAATCTCCTCTTTCATCTGATATTACTTAGCTTATTTCTTATTCACGCATGAGTGAGCAAAAACAATTTGAAGAAAGGATACCAAAAACTCATTTGGCGAGGGGTATCTGGGTTTCAAAAAGAAAACCACATTTCTGAAAAGTTCAATATCTGCTCTTTAATTTGGTACCTCAATTACAGAAAATGGTCAAGAAATAAAAAAAGTTCTGGTCATTTGAAATAAGGCTTGTATTTCCATAATTTCATGAGATAAACGTGTTTTCACCGGTTTCCCACAGAAGCTTTCGCATGGTGAACAAAAGATTTAATGCATGGCTGATCGTCAACAAAACGGAGTGTTGAGTGAGTTTGAAAGCCAGCCTGGAGAACCTCTTCATTTTATGAAATTATTGAAATTCAAGCCTTATTTCAAATGACCAGAACTTTAATTTCTTGACCATTTTCTGTAATTTAGGTATCAATTTAAAGAGGAGATATTGAACTTTTCAAAAATGTGGTTTTCTTTTTGATACCCAGATACCCCCCGCCAAATGAGTTTTTGATATCCTTTCTTCAAATTGTATATGCTCACTCATGCGTGAATGAGAAGTAATCTAAATATATCAGATGAAAGAGGAGATTCTAAGCTTTAAATTGGTAGGTCATGATTAAGTAATGATAAATGATCGCTAAATTTCGGTTTCGTTTTTTTCTAGGAAGCACTGTATATTTGTTTTCAGTTCTTCAGCATGATTGCCTACCGCCTCTCTAAAAAATGGAACATTATTTAAGAAGCATATTCAGCAATGGCCTACAAAATAATTATATAGGATCTGGCCTTTGATTGAGCACTAGCTCGAATGCTTGCAAAGGAAAATCACTATATCTTGTTCAGATTGATTTCATTGATTCCACCTCACTCCAGATGATCCCCCTCTCTCTCTTTCCTTCGCTTCTCCCCACTCTCCGTCTCTTTATTTATCCCCCTTGATCTCTCCGTCTCTGTACCGCTCTACTAATGTACTTTTTAAATATATATCAGCCAAGTGTCCTGACTCGTATTGTTGTATTTTGTTCTCGTTTTGTTATCTCTGATAGGTCTGTTATTTTCTTTTGCTTATCTTTTTTATTTGTTTTTGTATTGTTTTGTCATCTTGTGCTGAATTATGATTATTTTCATCCCAACAGACTATTCATACTTGTGTTCTAGCTTTCTTGCATAATTTCGTATTTTCTTTGTTTGTTTATGATAACAAAAAATATGTCAGACAATGCAGGCTGGGATTGTGGAAACACTCCCTTTCCCACCCTCGAAACTCTCCCATATGGGACGACCTCTGTTATACTGATTCATGCAATGTAGTTATTTTAACACAGTTTACTGTTCAAATACATTTTTTAGCAGCTTCAAATGGTAATTGGATGTTTTGAGTTTGGTGAAAGTACCTTATTTTGTTTTTTTCTTGAAAATTTTAAAGATTGATTTGAATTCTTTTTACACCCATCCAACAATGAATGAATGAATGAATGAATCAATCAATCAATCAATCAATCAATCAGTCAGTCAGTCAGTCAATCAGTCAGTCAGTCAGTCAGTCGATCGATCGATCGATCGATCAATCAATCAATCAATCAATCAATCAATCAATCAGTCAGTCAGTCAATCAATCAATCAATCAATCAAATCAATAAAAAACCTATAGAAATTTTAGAGTCTGAGTCTGTCTTGCTTTATAACGCAGATGGCGCTATGTAACAATTGCGTGTCATTCATGTGTGTGACTGAGCGAGTTCTGTGTAGTCTTTTTCGGGTTCAAAATGGACGTAAGAACTGTAATATCCACCACGCTATTTGTGGCTTTAACCTTTTCCTTAGGCGTCTTGTGGATGTGTGATGCAACAATTCGAGTCGAGAGACCAAGAGGAGTATCCCTTAGCAGTGAGTATGCCCAGGAAATCTCTGAATAAATTTAGTTGTTCAGTCCCATACATGAATTTACGTGTCACGTCATTTTTTATTTTTATAGGTTGAGTGAGTGACGTGAGATAAGACGAGATTGATCGATTGATTGATCATTCAATTAGGTCGAGTGACGTGTCTGAGTCACTGACCAAGGTGAGAGTATTAGCCCTTGAGGTCTTAGTAAGGCTGAGCTGCAGCTAAAATAACAGATGCGTGCGTCAGGTAACGTTGGTGAAGAAATAGGAAGCAAGATGGCGGCGTAAACATCGCTCGGGCAAGTCTCTTCCGTCTTTTCACAATATTTTTCTCATTTTTTTAATGAATTCTTGTTCAAAAAATAACAACGAGAGTGCAGAAATGTTGGACATGAAGTTTTATCCCATGTACATGATTTAGGGACCAGATCTTTTAGAAGGAAAGTAGAAATCTCGGGGGTGAAAGTTTCAGGTTTTGGCTTCCGTCGTGTGGGCAGTAGAGGCGCATGGCCAATATGGGAGACTCTCTCCAATAGGGGAGACAATCTCCCACATTGGAGACTTGCTTTGCAAAAGGACAAAAGAAACAACACCCACAAAAGCATGATTTTTTACGCCTAAAATTTTGATTCACTGAGGTCAGAAGCCCATGTGATTGACAACAAAAATCCTTATCAAAACAAAAGTAGACGGTGAAAAGTGGTAATTTTTCATGAGGAATCTGCTTATCACTTTTTTATTTGCCGCCAAGGTAATCCTTTTGCAGCAAATGTAAACAAAGGAAATTGGACTCCAAAACTGGAGACTGTCTCTGAAATTGGATACCCAAATTCTTTACAAAAGTCTCTGATATTGGAGATAATCTCCCACATTGGAGACAGTCTCCAATATTGGCCGTGCGCCTCTACTGGTGGGTCAATGACCAGGAAGACCTGGCTTCGTATGAGAGTAAGCTTACGTCAGTATGATTTTTACTCTCTAGAAGCCTCCTGGCTATTTTGAGGTGTTACTGCTTTAAATAAACCGAGTGATTTTTATTAGAAAGATAGAAACGAAAGACGCATGTTACGAGCAAAGTCGCAAAGGAAAATAAAATGAAAATAATTTTGACAGATCACAGGTTAATGAACGATCGGCGGGACATCTTATATTATAAGTATCTTTATGCGCTAACGATTTAGAATTATTGGAATGATCTCTTGATCTCGTACGACACACCATCTTAAAGTTGCAAGTGCAATTAAAATGTAGTAGAAGTCGCAAGTACGCGTGATGATTCGGAACATGTTATTAAAATATTTTGGGGAGCTAGCGTTTTCAAATCAATTTATTAAAGGTCAAGTCCACCTCAGAAAAATGTTGATTGGAATCAATAGAGAAAAATCAGACAAGCACAATGCTGAACATTTCATCAAAATCGAATGTAAAATAAGAAAGTAATGACGTTTCAAAGTTTCGCTTATTTTTAACAAAGTAGTTATATGAACGAGCCAGTTACATCCAAATAAGAGAGTCGATGATAACACTCACTATTTCTTTTGTTTTTATTGTTTGAATTATACAATATTTCAATTTTTACGAATTTGACGATTAGGACTTCCTTGCCTGAAGCACAAAATGTTAAAATAATGGAATTCCACGTGTTCAGGAGAAATGAAACTTCATTTCACATGACAATGATGAGAAAATAAAAATATTTCATATTTCATATTAGGCCCGTTTCGGGTACACGAGTACACGTGTACACGCACGGTCAAGTCAGTGCACGTGTACTAAATTCCATCACCGTGTACACGGTAGCATCTGCATAAACAAGCTCACAGCCTCACATTAATCTTAGTTCTCAGACACTGCACATGTTTTAATTACTAATATGTCAACATATTTCAATTAATCCAGAGTGAGTTCACTTCCAAAATCGCCAATTTAATCCACATTCTTTCTGGAGACTCACGTTTTTGTACCACAAAATGGGTCTGCTCCGGTCTCAAAAGCTCGAAAGCATTGCTCAATCACACTCAGAGTCAATTTGAGAATCACCAATTGCGATAGCGATCATCGCTACAACTTCCGTGTTATACGCTCGCACACAAGCCTACAAACAAACGCTCTTCAAATTGGCAACATAATAATGAAAATTAATCGATAACTTCAGTTACACTTATTCTGCAGCGATCTGTGCATGCATGTACGGTACAGTATACAAAATGCGCATCCAACGAGCGTCGGCGCTAGCTAGGGCCCTGCACTGATTTTCTTTTGCATTCTTTATTAATTTAATGCGCTGCTAAGCCGAGTAAACTTTTAATTTGCACCAATTTTTGTGGATTGATACTTCAAACTTCTCAGGTGAGCTTTAAAACCGTGACTTAGGCTATATAGACCCCTTTTTATGACATATTGATGCGGGTCCGTGTCGACATGAAAACAGAACTCGCTCTCACAGTGTTTACAACGTGTACACGACCGAAAAACACGCCGTGTACACGTGCATCAAAAATGGACTTTCAAAACGGGCCTATTTCATATTATAAAATACAAAAGAAAAATTGAGTGAGTGATGTCATCAGTTCCTCATTTGCATACCAACCGAGATGTGCATATAACTGTTTTGTGAAATGAAGCGAAACTTTAAAATGCCATAACTTTCTTATTTTACATCCGATTTTGATGAAATTTTCAGTGTTATGCTTGTCGAATATTTCTCTTTTTATTCAAATCAATTTTTTGTTGGGGTGGACTTGTCCTTTAAGTACTATCTTGAAATGAACTTTTGATATCCAAGAAATTTAAAAGAAGCATCTCCCGACGAAGTGGCAAAGACATATAAATTGAGGTTGAAGAGAAGATGTCTATCACAAAGGAGGTAAGAGAGTAATGCAACGATTTCCGTCAGTAATTCGAACTTTAAAAGCTAACGGCGCTGTCCGCTATCACCACGAGGTTGAAGAGAAAATGTCTATCATCTCATAAAGGAGGTAAGAGTAGCGCAGTGATGTACGTCAGTAATAGAACCTTTAAAAGTTCAACATGGCGTCCACTATCACCACGAGGTTGAAGAGAAGATGTCTATCATCATAAACAATGTAAGAGAGTAGCACAGTGATCTCCGTCAGTAATGTGACCATTAAAAGTTCATGGCTGCGTCCACTATCACCTTGTTGAAGAGAAGATATCTATCCTCGTAAACGTCATCAGAGATAATACCGCGTCTTTCTCCCTGATTAATGCGACCTCTAAATAGCGAGCACCTCAAATAAATATCTTGGAATATGTTCTGAACGATCACGCACTGTAACTAGCTCTACGCCGATTTTTTCCTTCAAGGGGCATGATCGAAGATCGGTTAAAAATCGGTTACAGCCTTACCCAAGAGTCGACCGTGCAAAAAGAGGGAGACACTGGACACTCAATAGTAATCTTAATTAAATCTGGAAACAGAAATTAAATGCACTAACTACGATTATTTGGATGAAGGTCTATCGTGACACACAAATTCTGACATCGAGGCACAGACTGGAACCTCAAAAAACGACAAGTTCTGTCGCGATACCTCTCCTTCTTTCAAAATTCAAACAAAATGGCCGATCGAGACCGAGGCTATATTTTTTTTTTTTTTTTGAGGTTCCAACTTCCAGTCCCTTAATGTCAGGATCTGTGTGTCACGATAGACCTTCATCCATATGATCGTGGTAAGTGCATAATTTTTGTTTCCACATTTTATTAAGATTACTATTGAGACCCCAATCTACCCCAGTCCCGTGTCTCCCTCGTTTTGCACGGTCAACTCCTTCGCCGGCCGGAGCTCCCTGGGTTACAGCTAAAGGAGCTCACTGCCGAGTGGGAGCGTGCATTCCAATCATCATAAACTCGAGCCTCCTCTGCCCTCGCTCCTCCCCCATTCACAATCTCGAGACCATATTGGCATCGATTGGGCACAAACAAAGCCATGATCAGCAAAATAAATCAAAATTCAAAATGGTTTGAGTCTCTCCCATAGCCTTTGCATGCGTGTTCATCCAATCAGTCGTAGTGTTGTGAATTCACATGCTAGTGCACTCAGTTTTACATGACATGACAGAGAAATATTCAGTTTTAAAATGACACCAAGTTCATGACAGTATCTCCCTCTTCAACAGAGATATTTTATGTTAAACAAATTTTAGGAAAGTGTAACAAATCCACTCTTTTGTGGGGTAATTTATGAAAAAAGATAGAATGACCACCATGCTTTTCATTTGTAGTGCTTAAGTATGCATGACATTAAGATAAGGGAAGCTGGGACTCACAATGTATTTTTGTGTTTTTATTCATAGATGAACCTCTTTACAATAAGGATAGTCAAGGTGAATATTTCACATGTATAGATGGTTCAAAGAAGATTCTCAGATCTCAGATCAATGATGATTATTGTGACTGTCCAGACTCATCAGATGAACCAGGTACAGTATTAGTTTTCTTCATTTCTTTTTTTTATTTTTCCATTATATAAAATAAATTCCATTTTTGATGTATATATTGGGTTCTTTCTTCCATTTTCTTTTTGTTATTATTTATTTGTTTTAGTAAATCTTGATATCAATTCAAGATGAAATTGCCATATTTTCATATTGGATCCAGTTTCTGTATTCCATTTTTTTGGGGGGGTACATGAAAAAAATGTTTTGTTTTGTTTCTACTACATGAGTGATTTTTATTGTATATTTAGTATAAGTTTTCTGTTTACCAAACATTTTTACTTTAAATTGAGATCCTATGACTAAATTCTTATTCAAGATAGAAATTACTCATTCTGATGCAAATACTATTTTAATAAGGTGTCATATACTGTTTGAAGACCTTTTTGAAGTGATGTCATCACATGATGTCTCAACACTTTATGAGGATATCAAGTTATTAGGATGCCAGAATTTTCAAATGAAAATTATAATATTGATAGACTTGGAATATAGAGTATAAATAAACAGATTTATAGAATCATTCTTTCTTTGAAATTTATTGTATTTCACCATACATTCTTATGCAATATTTTGACATCCATTCATTTTATGATGGATGTTACATTGAATATTCATCCAAGAATCTCTTTTGAGTCCTCTCAGAATTCTTTTAATATGTCATTCTTGTTTTTCATTTATTTCTTTGTGTTATCCAGGTACATCGGCATGCCCAGATGGAAGATTCCATTGCAACAACAGGGGGTACAGACCATTCTACATTCCATCATCAAGAGTAAATGATGGTATTTGTGGTAAGAATAAAGAATACTTTGAAATACTGAGAATACTTTTATGGTTTGTTTGCCAGAATTCTTGTGAATTTTTTGTATGATTTAATTTGTATGCTTATATTATTAAGGGCAGCAGGAGAAAAGCATTAAGTTTTCTTCAACTTGATAGTGCCGGAGTGAATCTACATTGACTTTGAAGGGGGGGGGCATTAATCTGCAAATTTTGTTTGCCAAAGAAAAAAAAACATGCCAAATATTACTACCATAGAATTGGCCCTTTTGATAATTTTCTATTTAGGACTGTGATTTAGATGGAAAGTGATATGAAGCACTTCTATAGGGTAATTGCCTTTTCTACTCAGTTATTCTTTGCTTTTGGATCCCTTTAGTTTGTTGACTTCATGTTCCCTGTTATTGTCTCTTTCTCCCTCTACACACACAAACACTACTCCCGCCCTCTATCTCTCTGTCTGTCTGTCTCTTTCTCTCTGAGACGTTTATCTTCCTCTATTTCTGTCCATTTCCATGCTGTTCTTTCTTTCTTTCTTTCTTCCTTCCTTCCTTCCTTCCTTCCTCTCTTTCTTTCTTTCTTTCTTTCTCTCCTTGTCTTTTTCTCTCTTATTCAGATTGCTGTGATGCCTCTGATGAGTATGAGGGGCCTGGAGCAGGTAAGTGCATCAATAACTGCAAGGAGCTCGGAAAGAGAGACCTGGAGGAACGCAGACAACAGATGGTGCTCTTCAACCAAGGCTTTGATATCAGACAACAATACATCAAGGATGGCCTCGCCAAGAAAACAGAACGAGAGGTGTGTGTCATTCCATTTGAATAATAATGACCTGGGGCCCGTCTTACAAAGACTTGCGATTGATCCAATCAATCGCAACTATGGAAAGCCAGCAAAGTCAACATATGAAATGCATGTTTGCTCAATTTTTTTCTAGATATGAATGTACATGTATATCCATAAATTCATTGATTTCTTGACAGTTTGGTGTGTTCTCCTTTGTTCACAAAGGACATTTTGCACATTTCCTGTAGTAAATAATTATGACACTGATGGATTTCCATATAGTTACGTTGATTGGATCGGAAGACGGGGCCCAGATCACCAAATACTGGAAATTTGACTGCAATTAAATAATATTCATGAAATCTGTTTTGTTGTTGATGGTCAGTCGTACCAAAAATGCACCCAATTCAACAACTTGAACACAGAAAAAGATCTTTTCCTTATATTCTGAAATATCAAATAAAGCCCATGCATTACCATTGGATGAATGCAATATATAATTTTGAATAAACAGAAGTAATTAATATAGCCTGGATTATCCCCAGCAGAAGAATTAACTTTTTTCCACTAAGGAGGTGGTTCATGATATTTTTTCATCTTTCTTGTATTATTTCAGGAAGAATTAAAGAAACTGCAGACGGAGAAAGAAGAAGCACAGAAAATAGTTGATGAAAAGAGAAGTATGAATCTTGTTTGATATACCAGAAAACACATTTATTATTTCTGCCAATATTTACCTTTTATCATTAAAAAGGCCATTTTATGATGCAGGGCAAGTCAAGATTGGAAAATCATGAATTAAAGTCATATTTAGAGTATTTCTACAGAAATGAATTCTACCCCCCCCTTGATGCATTTTGCTGTCAAAATCTTTTTGACACATACCCCTCCACCGATCTTGAATTGAAAATAGATCACTAGAACACTCACCCTTTGTTTCAAAACTCCCTTTGACATTGTGATATTGAATCATATGATAAAAGTAAATTAAAGTAGTTGCAGTAAACACTCATTTCATGAGAAAGTCTCTAATACCAATATACATGTATCATCGTAGACCTAGATCTGGTACATTCACATAAACTGAATTTTGTGAAATCATTAAATCTAAGTTGAAAAAAGTTATCACTCTGGAGGTCGCCAACACAGAAAAGCACATGGGGGGCAGTGTATTATTGCTCGGAAAAGACCTGACAAATCGCAAGAATGACATACCTATTTTGCTAATTTCTCAGCAGTTACATGATTTCTTCTAGAAGCCTTTGGCACATATTTTTTTTCCTACATACAGACAATTGGATGGTCATTCTATTAGGTTGTTTAGGAACTCATTTAGAAATCGTTACCAGAACTGTCATTTATCTATAAAAATCATTCATCTTAAGACATTCATTTTGTCTCCAGCAATAACACAAGGGCAGCACACGGTACTGCTGTGTGAAGTAAGAGCTCGGCTGCTTTAAAAAAAAAACCACAGGAGTCCGCCTGGTCTGCGTGTGATTTTTTTCACAGCAGCTGAGCTCTACTTCACACAGCAGTAGCGTGTGTTACTCTTGTGGTATCGCTGGAGACAAAAATGAATGTCTTATTTCTTGTGTTGATCACCCAACAAATTAATCATTCCATTTGATCATTCATCTTTATACAGAGGTACGTGATGAAGCGGAAGGACCTGAGACGGAGGCCAAGGATAAGCACAAAGCAGCCTGGGAAGCCGAAGTAGCTGCCAAGAAAGCGGCAGAGGAAAAGCAGAGAGCTCTCCAGGCTTTCAAGGAATTAGATATTGACTCTGATGGAAGGTAATGAAAAAGATCTATTCATATTCAATTTAAGGTTTTTTCCGTAAAAGTAGTAGTAATCCAAGGTTGAACAAGGGTGGCCATATTCACATCACACACACAGAAATCATGCCACTTCTCTCCACTGCATGATTCAGTGCATCCTCTATCTCCTACACAACCTTCTTACTGTCCTTCACTTGCTTCTTCCTTTTACCAACAGTATTCTCTCCTCCTCGAACCACCCACCTTGAACTAAAAAAATGTTAAAGAGAAAGGGTCCTTTCTTTTTATTTTAGTTTTTGTTGGTGCTGTTAGTTTTCTTCTGTCTTTGATATTTCTATGCTCTGTGGGCTTTTAGGGGATGAGTCATTGATTCCGACAGATGAGAATATCTGTAAGTACATGTAACATGGGCATGTGTGTGGATTCCCCCCTTCCTATATTGACAAGGATTAGGCTCTGCAGGATCATAGGTCTCTGGGATGATGTATACAGGTATTGATGCTGATGAATGCATGTTTGAAGATCAAATTCAGGTACAAGGAGCATCTTTCGTAAGAGTCTCCATGAGGTAATTGAGGTCAGGAAAAGATAGTTACATGTACACTTATGGGCCTAAGTACTGGTGTTGGTTTGAACACTTATGGGCCTAAGTACTGGTGTTGGTTTGAACACTTATGGGCCTAAGTACTGGTGTTGGTTTGAACCATTTGAAATCTTCGTTTGAAGACTATTCCACTGTCCATATTGTTTGTTTTGTCATGGATAAGTAATTCTTTGTTTATTATTATTTTGATCTCTTAGGATTGTCTTCCATGAGTTGACCAACAGATTAGAGTTCGATACAGATGCAAGTGGACATATCAATGAAGAAGAAGCAAAGGTAAAAACAAATGACCCTTTATCTTGTTTTCAGTGTTGAAAAAAAATTAATTAGTAAATAAAAACTTGAAACAATGATAATGTTATTTTATATAGCGCAGCTACTGTGCATAAACTATACTGGACTGAATACTTGGTCTATATTAAATAAGCGTCCAAGGAACAAATCCTACCAGGTACCTACCGGTATTCACCTCACCTTGTTCGAGTGTAGCCAATTTGCATAAATTAAAGGAAACCAAAACCCAAGAAGAGAAGCAATCTTATTGGAAGAGTAAAATGAGAGGAACAATTAAAAAAAAAGTTTCATCAAAATCGGTTATGAAATAAGCAAGTTATGGACGATTAAAAAGTCTTGTACTTACTATGTGGATCCTCAAATTGGCAAACGTGCTCCAAAATGGCTGATTTTGTGGACAACTCTCCATTTGTTTTGTACACATACATGTATTTTCATATTTTCCCCTTTATTTTACATATTTCACATTATCTCCTCCTGACCTTGACATATATGGTGTGGATTATATTTTCCCATGACATATGTTGTGCTCAGAAGGAGGCAAGATGCAATTTGAAAGATAATGAGGAAAATCTGTGTATAAAACAAATGGAGAGTTGTCCACAAAATCAGCCACCTTGAAGCACGTTTGCCAATTTGAGGATGCCCATAGAAAGTAAAACAAGAGTTTTCAAACTCCCATAACTTGCTTATTTCATAACCGATTTTGATGAAACCTTTTATAGATTGTTCCTCTCATTTTCCTCTTTCCAATAAGATTGCTTCTCTTCTTGGGTTTTGGTTTCCTTTAAGGAAAGTAATGCCTGGACTAGGAATCAAACCCACGACCCTCTGATTAAAAGAGTCAGAACCACTATACCCTAGCACTTCCTCATTTCCTACATATAGCTCTGGGTTAATAAAACCATAGGTGTTAATATGGGTTAGGGTTGGAAGTCAGTGTTTCATCGGTAGGTGTTATAAAAGCTAACAGATCCATCCATTATACTGACTGAGGGCAAAAAAAATTGTGACAAAGCTATTTCGGAAAATTTGAAGCTGTTTTAAAAGTTGTAAATTACCTTACTCATCTTTATGGATGTCACAGAACTTATTTTAGGGTTAATAGTAAAAATATGACATATTTTGGTACACATGGCAAACAGTTTTGATTTACATGTATAATTTATGTTGATGAAATGTTTCTCTCATGTTTGCTGTATTTTAATTGTCCTCTTTGCCCCCAAAATCATGTTTTCTGTTAAATTCTGTGAGATTTTTGTCTCATCTTCATTGTAGAAGTGAGCAATAGGCACCGTTTTTCTGTCAGTTAGTGATCCCAAGTTTTTCAGTACTTTGCGTATGGTAAAATCTAACACTGAAAGTACATATACATGTACATACCAAGTGCAAAATGAACTTCATGTAGCAAAATCCTGTAAAAAAAGTTTTCATAGTACATATTCTTGAAGCATAAAAGGGAAGGGACCCATTGCTCATGGACACTGAATGAACAACCTTTGTAGCAGTGCAAATATTTGTGAATAAAAGGTCGGTTGAGAACAATCCATTTTTCGTTTCATTGTGTAAACTGGCTGGCCCAGTGGAGAACCAGGTCAAGGGTCATCCTCTGTACATGTCTTTAATATTGATCCGCTCCATATGAATCAGTCTTATTTTATGGCACAATGTATTGAATAATTGGTTTGATTGTGTATCAAGTCAACTGACAATGGTATTTGTTTTCTTCCTTTTTCATCTTGAAGTCAATAATGGGGACAGCAGTGTAGTGATATTGTTTGAACCCCTGCCCCTTTGAGATTGGTTCCTTACTAGGATTTTATACATGTATACTGCAATGCAGCAATATACTATGTGTATGTACTCGTAGTAAGAGTTTTGGAGTGTTTATCTTTGATTTTCTTAAGGGGATGGTCTGGGCTGAAAATATTTATATCTTAATACATAGTAGTAGAGTAGATTTCACTGAGCAAAATGCCGAAAATTTATCAAAATCGGATAACAAATAATAAAGTTATTGAAGTTTAAAGTTTAGCAATATTTTGTGAAAACAGTCGTCATGAATATTTCATACTTGTGTGAATAATACATGTATGTCTCCCTTATGATGAAATAAGTTACAGCAATAAATATGTAATGCACTAAATCAGTTGTCAATCCAATTTTTCTAGTTCTTGGAGGAAACAAATTTGAACTAGAATTTTAATTCGTCTTTAGGACGAATTAGGTGATCTGTCTCTGAATCTCATGATCACGATCTAATTCTTTTAATTATGATCACCATGTTAATGCAGATCAATACAACCATGATGATAATAAGCGTAGTTTTATTAATGAAAGGACATGTTGAATACTGTTGAAAGACATTGAAAGAGAAGGTAAAGATCTTGTTTTTCTAAAAAATAGTCAATTCCAATTTCGCAAGTGATAACACGAAATAGTGAGCACAGTGTTGACGAAAGCAAAAATCTAGAATCCAGTTTTGAAAATTTAAATCAGTACGCATGGACCAGTATTTACTTACCTCATGAGCAGTTATGACCAAATGACATCTACTTTCTTACATGACGATATGTAGATTTCATTGCAAGATGTTATGCAAGCATGTCTTGCATAGCAAGATGGATAAATTGCATAGACCAGGTGAATAGAATAACAAAGCAATGGACACTGACGGAGGTATTTGTTGCATTTCTTCTTGGAATGCGTTAGCATGTTCTTATAACAATACTTGGCAAACTCTGAAATACCAGTTGCTGGTACACGCATTGTTGTTTTATGGATGTATTGAAACGCACAATCCAAATGAATAAGAAAGAACTCGAGGTTGTTGCTAATATCTCATTAAATATAAAACAATTATGTCACTTTAGTACGAATGAACTTTTTATTATGCACAGAATGAAACCCCAAACTGGCTTATGGGGGTTACACCCAAAATGAGACAAAATGTAAGAAATAAAAAAAAAATAGATCCTGATGGGTTTCGATCCAGGGTCCCTCGCATTACAAGGCAGATGCACTAACCATCAGACCATAGTAACTGCCGTACAATTGCAAGGCAACGATAAAATATAACCTAAAATTGAATTTTTCAAGTGCAAGTTTTATCATAATAATATGCTTTTATACATTGTTAATATTTATGATGATCTCTTGCTGAAAATGATAAGATTGCAACATAATTTTGAAGAATATAAAACCAGCTACAATATGTCGAAAACCGGGCGAAAAACTACCAATGATTACGGAGTTATAGTCTAATTTGCAAAATTATTAAAACGTCATAACACAAAAATTGAGAATTTTAATTCCGACGCCATTTTGATGACGTCATGATAAAATTTAGGGTCAAATGGAACATGAAATCACATCTTGAAGTCATACTCTATCCGAATGTATAATAAAATTTGGGGGTCAACGGACTATCTGAAGAGTTATATTGGATTTTGTAAAGGCATGTTTTTGCACATATTTGGCCTATTGTGAACGCGCGCTTGCGCGCGTAATGCAAACTTTGACGGAGGCTAGTTCATTTATTACTGATCGTAGAAGGTCGATTAAGGTATCAAATTATTAGGAATTTTATAAGAAATACATTGACGTAAAAGAAAGTGAAATTCCACGTTGCGTAAGGACGTTACGCGCTTAAACGCGCGCGAAAACCCTTCAGCGCGCAAATTCCTGAAATGCTTAGAATGACCCGAAACGTACTCTACTTTGATCAAAAAGTGATTTTGAGCATTTTAAAATTTTGACGCACGCGTACATGCGCGTCGTGACCTGTACATGACCTTTGATGACATGGACAGTTGACCCTTGATCTGAAGTTAATTTGATGTTAATATTGTTAATTTTTGATGATTGATAATGGAGATATTGTTGATAATGTGATTTTACAAAATGGCGCGTAGATGACGTCACGATGACCGTTTGACGGTAAACTTGTTTCGTACACATCGCATGATAACTGTCCACATTTGATAATATTTTGATGAAAATTGATTGAATAGTTTTGATGATTTTGGTGGAACAAGAAAAGGGTGGAAAAAGAAAAATAAATAAAAAGAATAAAGAAATAAATAAAAAAGAAAATTCGTAGAAACATAAGAGGTGATCTGTCAAATTTGACAGATCACCTAATAAACCTAATTTCCTGTAATAAAATACAAAAGAACAAGTGGGGATGTGACACCATCAGCCCACCTCATGAATATTCATGACGGCTGTTTTCACAGAATATTGCTAAACTTTAAAATTCAATACTTTTGTTTTTTGATATTTGTCTGTCTGTCTGCTGTTTATCTGTTTGTCTTTCTGTTTGTCTGTCTGTTTGTCTGTCTGTTGTTTTTCTGTCTGTCTATTGTTTGTCTGTCTTTCTGTTTGTCTGTCTGTCTGTTTGTCTGTCTCTCTCTCTCTCTCTCTCTCTCTCTTGTTTCACTCCTGGGGAGCATTAAATCAACATTTTTTTGTCTGACAAGTTGTCCGACCTGACAACTTTCCTGGTTTTGACTGGCCGGGAAGCACTTGTTGGATAAAACGTCCAATGAGCCCTTTTACGAAACGTAGTTCATGATATAAATAGTCAGTGTTTCTCATTGACAACTGTTGTAAGCTATTGAAATCCTTGCATCTGATTCAATTCAATTCAATAATGGTATTTATTTGACAAGTTCAATTGCTTACATGCCAGCCAAATTGCTGAAATTTTAGCATGCTTACATATACAATAATTGTCTAACATTCATTTCAACTTAAAAGACAGTATACAGATAATAATTATAGCATGATACCATCTTATACATTCAAACATTATGAGGAAAATAAATGTCATTATAAATTCTAAAAATCTGTTAATTAAGTCAAAATTGCATAAAATACTTATTAAACATTAACTATCCTGTTGGTACTGTTCTTTCATAAAGGAGACATGCATCACAGAACACTTAATTGGGTTATATATCATTTTGCTGTGACCAGGTACATAGCTTGTCAAGATGATTGACTCTGAGCAAAGTAGACGGTGAAACATAACACTCCCTCAAGAAACACCCCCTTTATCTCTTTCTTCTTCATCTCAGGCTGTTCTTGGAGGAGCCAATGTCGTTGAGGAGAATGCCTTTGTGGATCAGCTCTGGAATGACGTCAAGGAGAAATTCAAGTTTGCACATGAGGTAAGGGGATATCACATCAGGGCCCTGTCTTACAAAGAGTTGGGATTGATCGAATCAGTGACAACTATGGAAAGCCAACAATGCCTACATCTAAAATGCATTTTTGTTCAAAATGTTTTCCAGATATGATGTATACTCATACTCCCACGTGTGCATTAACAAGTCAGTGTGTTCCCCTTTGTTTACCAAGGATATTATGCAGATTTCCTGTGTGAAATATTATGACAATCATGGCTTTCCATATAGTCAAGATTGATCGGATCGATCATAACTCTCAAAACTCTTTGTAAAGATGGGGCCTAGGTACTACAAAGATATTTTAAATGATCACGGTTAGGATCAATTCAGTTTTAAAATTTTAAGGCTTTAAGGAATTGTCAATTGTATCATTTTATTTCTAGCAACTGTTTAGGTATCTGTGTTTTTCAATATTTAGAAAACATGTCACATATTTCTGACACATACACATGTTCAATTTTCTTTAGAATTTTATTGTTTTCCCAAAACTCTGTGGACATCTTTGAATCTAACAAACTTTCTTCTTGAATCCTCTCATTTTGGAGAAATAATTAATTAAAGAAAAAGGCAAGTGAATGAAATACGTGTGAGATTATCAATGCATTACATGCACACATGTAGGGGGACATTTCATGAAATTGTCAGCACTGAATAAATTTTCAACTCTGATATTTCAAGGAAATGCTTTGTTTTGATTGGCTAAGAAGCACTGGTCTGTGACTCTTACTATGGTAAATGTCAGAGCTGACAACCTCCATGAAATTGCTATGGATGGATGTATTGGACCTCATCTGTGTTTTAATCCTTCCATGCCATCATGGTAAATGTTTTTAATTTTATTTTACTCTATAGGTGGAAGCAGAGTTGGCACAAAAGCAACAGGAAGGACAGGAGCAGCTAGGTGACAAACCTTGGGCCCGTTGCAGAAAGAGTTGTGTTTAAACGCAAGCTAAAACATCAATTGCAAATCCCAAATGCGCGCTGTTGATTGGTTGAAAATCAAGTTACGCATGAGTTTAGAGTTGCAATTGATTGCAACTCTTTCTGCAACCGGGCCCCTTACCTATGAATTTATTATTATTATTATCTGTTTGACATCACCTGGCCTGGGAGATGAAAAGCAAGCTGAATCATCATGACCCCAGGTCTCCCCTCCAGGTATAAACAGATTGGGGTAGTGCAGGTGGACTTCTACACTCCTTATACAAATAGTGCGATGGTTTCTTAACACACAAATGTGGTGACTCTTCTCTACATGGGGCATCCATCTAACGTCCTATCCGAGGGATGGAGTGTTTCCACAGCACCTATGGAGCAGGAGAGGGACACATTTACACACAACACAGGCTTCAGTCATTTGCCCAGGGTGGACTTGAACCCACGACCTTTGGTTTTGACAGGCAGACAATTCACCAACTGAGTTATCACTATTAACCAAGAGAAGGACGAAGATCTCCTGACGTAAAGTTTAATTTGCTCCTGATCCTCAAATTGGCAACCATCATAATTTTTCAAACTTAATAAAAGAAAAGAAATATGATTATAACAGGAGTCAAAATGGATACTAGACAAAATGTAAAGATAAGTTGCCGATCTGCATTTTCAAGCGGTGAAAATGTAAGGTGGGAAGCCTTATAGTAGACCGGCCAAACCTCAAAAAGTGCTCTAGATAAGGATTCGACGGCAAAATTTGTTAATGCTTGGCATCCCAGCTAATAGTCTTGCAAAAATACCCAGGAATAGCGTACGGCCGGATGCCAAGCGCAATTTTGCGTGAAAGTGTCATTTTTAGCGTAAAATCTGAAAGACTGTCAAAAATCACGCATTTTGATATTTTGACGGATTATCATCATATTTTTGATTATCTTTGATATGAAATTATTTTTATTCAGAATTTCAAATTATAAGTCTACTAAATATGCATTCCAAATTTGAATATTACACATACATATATGGCACAGGGAAACATAAAACAGCGATTTCCTCGAAATAAAAGTTTGTGAAAACTATCAATAGTTTGAAGTTTTGTTACGCAACATAAATTCTTCGATTTAAATGCGTTTATCCATCGAATGTATAGTAAATGTCCTAGTGCCACAAATATTAAAAGAATTTTCAAGAAAGATGGTAGATATCTCATTTTATGTTATCCGAAAGGATATAATGTGCATTTTACCATGTGCGCATTTTGAAAAAAAAAATGAAAATACCGTACATTATGTACATAATTACATGTATAAGTACATACTAAAGCGAGTTTTTATTTACATGTAAAAGTCCATAATAAAGCGAGTTTTTAATTGGATAGCACAATTTGTCAATTCCTTGCTTCCCAGCTAAAAGTCTTGCGGAAATACTGAGGAATAGCGTACGGGCGGATGCCAAGTGCGCTTTTGCGTGAAAGTGTCATTTTTAGCGTAAAATCTGAAAGACTGTCGAAAATCACGCATTTTGATATTTTGACGGATTATCATCATATTTTTGATTATCTTTGATATGAAATTATTTTTATTCAGAATTTCAAATTATAAGTCTACTAAATATGCATTTCAAATTTGAATATTACACACACACATATGGCACAGGGATAAATAAAACAGCTATTTCCTCGAAATAAAAGTTTGTGAAAACTATCAATAGTTTGAAGTTTTTTTACGCAACATAAATTCTTCGATTTAAATGCGTTTATCCATCGAATGTATAGTAAATGTCCTAGTGCCACAAATATTAAAAGAATTTTCAAGTAAGATGGTAAATATCTCATTTTATGTTATCCGAAAGGATACAATGTGCATTTTACCATGTGCGCATTTTGAAAGAAAAATGGAAAATACCGTACATTATGTACATAATTACATGTATAAGTACATACTAAAGCGAGTTTTTATTTACATGTAAAAGTCCATAATAAAGCGAGTTTTTAATTAGATAGCACAATTTGTCAATTCCTTGCATCCCAGCTAAAAGTCTTGCGGAAATACTGAGGAATAGCGTACGGGTGATGCCAAGTGCTCTTTTGCGTGAAAGTATCATTTTTAGCGTAAAATCTGAAAGACTGTCGAAAATCACGCATTTTACTATTTTGACTGATTATCATCATATTTTTTATTATCTTTGATATGGAATTGTTTTTATCAGAGTTTCAAATTATTAGTCTACTAAATATGCATTTCAATTTGGAATATTACACACACATATATGGCAATATGACACAAAAAATCGTGATTTACTCGAAATAAAAGTTTGTGAACACTATCAATAGCTCTTAGTTTTTTTACAACTCAAATTCTTCGATTTAAATTGGTTCATCTATTGAATATCGTTCGTTTCTAATGTCACAAATATCAAAATAATTTTTTTTAAGTAAGGTGGAAGAGATATTTTCCGAAACGGGACATGCAAAATTTATCGGGGAGGGGGGGGGGGCATTTTGAGTGTAAAATTGAAGATACTGTAAATTATAAACATAATTACATGAATAAGTACTTTAAAGGACAAGTCCACCCCAACAAAAACTTGATTTGAATAAAGAGAAAAATTCAACAAGCATAAAACTGAAAAAATCATCAAAATCGGATGTAAAATAAGAAAGTTATGACATTTTAAAGTTTCGCTTTATTTCACAAAACAGTTATATGCACATCTCGGTCATTATGCAAAAGAGGGAACTGATGACATCACTCACTCACTTTTTCTTTTGTTTTTTATTTTATGAAATATTTTCATTTTCTCGTCATTGTCATGTGAAATGAAGTTTCATTCTTCCTTGAACCTGTGGAATTCCATTATCTTAACATTTTGTGGTTCAGGCAAGGAGGTCATAATCGTCAAAGTCGTAAAAATTGAAATATTGTATAATGTAAACAATAGAAAACAAAAGAAATAGTGAGTGAGTGACATCATCAACTCTCTCATTTGGATGTATCTGGCTCGTTCATATAACTATTTTCTTAAAAATAAGCGAAACTTTGAAATGTCATAACTTTCTTATTTTACATCCGATTTTGATGAAATTTTCAGCATTGTGCTTGTCTGATTTTTCTCTATTGATTCAAATCAAGTTTTTGAGGTGGACTTGACCTTTAAAAGGTCATTAAAATTAAAGTGTCATTAATTTTTTTCTATACGTTCAAAGTTATAATGAAATTTTGAAAAATGAACTTTGGTTAAGATTTCAAGGTTGATATGACGCTGTTAAATCAAAACTACCGTCACCTCCACCGGAGAAGTGGCTCCTTTAGTCCTGCTCTGCGATGCCGACGAGACAAAAAATAGGTACTGCCATTTTTTTTAATATACTTTGATAATCAAATAACTGAAGTAAAATGTAGATTGACAGAGTGGTTTAAAAATGCTAATTCAATCGCTTTATTCATACATGTATGTTTTCTATGATTTTGGATATAGATATTCCTGTAAAATTAATGCTGCCATGGTAACGGCAAATTAAATATCAGACCTATTTCTGAATATCGCCACAGGTAGATTTAAGTTCAGCACCAATTCATTCGTGGAAATAGCAAGAAGATCGAACCCTACAAAAGCAAACATAATCCTATATAATATCATGACGAGTATCGCACTGATATAAGATATGTGCAATATCGATGTAATATTGTGCGCTGTTTATTTTTTTTTATCAGAAATGCGCATCTGATAAAATAATGTGCATCGTTATATTTTCATTTTCATTTCATTTCATTTATTTTCCACAAATCAATCAAAATACAAAGAAAAACATACAACTCATTCCGAAATAGTATGCATAATTACAATATAAAAGCAGATTCTAAGTGGATGGACCTAAAGTAAAGCAAAAGCTTGTTGTGGATAGGCCCTTAACAAATAATTTATGTGTAATCATTGATAGCTACAAATAATTATAGAAAAAATAGAGCTGAGCTCGGAGAAAGTTACAGAAACTGGACAAGGACGAAAACAGAGAACGTTACAAAGAACAGGGGCACACAGGTTACTAGACAAGACAAGGAGGACAAAACAAGACATAAAAGAAAGAAAGAAAGAAAGAAGGAAAGAAGACCCGTCTATTATATTGCTGTTCATGATTGCGTCGTTAAAGCATGACGTAAAATATTTTGACAGAATTGATCGTATGCCAGTGGAATAGTAGACGGGTCCTTTGTAAGGGTATCTGCAGCTGTAAATATGAATACATGTAATTCATTACAATGGTAAACATACGGACATAGTGAGGGGATAGAGCACCTGGCAGACGAGGAAAAGAAAAAAAACTTGATAGTTGCTAGGAGAGAAAAAGTATCAAAGGACCGAAGCAAAACTTAGAAGAGCTATGTGGTTTTAAAGAGTTTCCCTGGCTACCAGGTGCCCAATCCACTCTCTGACCGTCTTAAAAGTAATACGCAATTGAGTACAAATAGATAAATATATATTGTGTATTTAAAGCTTACAGTTGGGTTCTACGATGAGTAATCTTTTCTCAAAAGAGACGTTTTCAATTTTCTTTTAAATGCAGTCAAGCTAACAGATCTTTTTATATCGATATTGAGTGAATTCCAATATTTGGGACCTGAATAAATAATAGTATTGTGGGCAAATTTTGTTCTGGTTTTTGGAAGATGAAATGAAAATGCTTGGCGTGTTGGATAGTCATGCAACTGGTTGTTTTTTATGAACATATAATTAAGTGCCGGAGGCAAGTCATTATTATTCAGTTGAAACATAAAAGAACCCAACTGCAGAAGGAAAATATCAGAAACTCTTAAAACACCCTTTTCTAAAAAGAGAGGACCTGTATGAGCCCGTATATGGGCATTGGAGATTATACGAATTGCTCTCTTTTGAATAACCAAAATTTTATCAAGTTGAAGCTTACTAGAATTTCCCCAGGCAAGAATACCATAGTTTAAATACGGAAGTAATAAAGTGGAATATAACATTTGCATAATATTGAGTGGAAACATTGATTTAAGTTTATACATTATACCAGTATTTCTAGATAAAATTGAGCAAATGTGGTTTGTATGAATTTTCCAGGTCATTTTGTCATCAATAAAGAGTCCCAAGAACTTAGTTGATTTTACCCTACTGATCTGGACATCATTCAATAAAATATTGTCAGGTAAACTTGTAAGAGAGTTACTAAATAACATAAAATTTGTTTTATCAAGATTTAGAGAGAGCCTATTGGCAAATATCCATTCACAAATACTTTTCAACTCGGTGTTAAAAATATCTACGAGCATTTGAGGGTTTTTATGTGAGAAAAATATACTAGAATCATCTGCATATAGAATAAAAGACAAAAGTGGAGATGAATATTGAAAATCATTTACATATATGATATAAATCAGGGGGCCAAGGATACTCCCTTGAGGAATACCGCAAGTAATTGGTTGGCGTTTAGATTCTACTCCATTCAACGCCATTCTACTCCATTCTACTCCATTTCGCATATATAACATAAAATGATATATATCTTGCATCTTATTTCAGTATTTGTTTTTACTATATGTGACATGGCAACAATTATTAAGTATTTATTCGGTTAGCACTAAATCTTGACGAAATTGAGCTGCGGAACACAAACATTATACCATTAATAATTTTTACAAACCTCTATTTTGAGTAAATCGCGGTTTTATATTTCCCTGTGCCATATGTGTGTGTGTAATATTCAAATTTGAAATGCATATTTAGTAGACTTATAATTTGAAATTCTGAATAAAGATAATTTCATATCAAAGATAATCAAAAATATGATGATAATCCGTCAAAATATTAAAATGCGTGATTTTCGACAGTCTTTCAGATTTTACGCTAAAAATGACACTTTCACGCAAAAGTGCACTTGGCATCCGCCCGTACGCTATTCCTCAGTATTTCCGCAAGACTTTTAGCTGGGATGCAAGGAATTGACAAATTGTGCTATCCAATTAAAAACTCGCTTTATTATGGACTTTTACATGTAAATAAAAACTCGCTTTAGTATGTACTTATACATGTAATTATGTACATAATGTACGGTATTTTCCATTTTTCTTTCAAAATGCGCACATGGTAAAATGCACATTGTATCCTTTCGGATAACATAAAATGAGATATCTACCATCTGTCTTGATAATTCTTTTAATATTTGTGGCACTAGGACATTTACTATACATTCGATGGATAAACGCATTTAAATCGAAGAATTTATGTTGCGTAAAAAAACTTCAAACTATTGATAGTTTTCACAAACTTTTATTTCGAGGAAATCGCTGTTTTATGTTTCCCTGTGCTATATGTGTGTGTGTAATATTCAAATTTGAAATGCATATTTAGTAGACTTATAATTTGAAATTCTGAATAAAAATAATTTCATATCAAAGATAATCAAAAATATGATGATAAGCCGTCAAAATATCAAAATGCGTGATTTTTGTCAGTCTTTCAGATTTTACGCTAAAAATAACACTTTCACGTAAAATTGCGCTTGGCATCCGGCCGTACGCTATTCCTGGGCATTTTTGCAAAACTTTTAGCTGGGATGCCAAGCATTAGCAAGCATTAACAAATTTTGCCGTCCAAAGTATAAAAAATCGTTTTGGCCGGTCTACTATTACCTATAATTTATGATTATTCTATCACTATTAAAAGAGGGACATTGCTGTCATAATATAATCTGCTCTTTGCTCGTCAAATCAGCAATAGTCAATAATTAACCAATCATTTTTATACTTTAAAAAAATTGAAATATATATGTGGTTATGACCCATGTTCGATTTCCACTTGATGCGCTAGTGTCCTTTGCTAAGCCTTAGGCTTTGCTCATTTATATGTGATTATCGATTTTGTTGAGGCGCATTTTTCATTTTACAATGCCTTTCATTATATATCACCAATTCAGAAGAACCTGCTGCCTTTGAGAAAAACGATTTCGAGGATGACGACGATTTCGATGACGACATCGAAGACGAATGGGCGGAGGATGAGGAGGACGAAGACATCTATGAAGAGGAGGATGATGAAGATGATTTTGATGATGATCTGACGGATGACGAACGTGACGCAATGCGTCAGAGACGGCTGGATAGAATGGATAGATTAACTAAAAGGAAGCAAGAGATGAAGGATTCTAAGACTTCTGATGACCAGATGCCTGATTATGATGAGGCTACTCAAGCCCTAATAACAGGTGAGCATAGGCCTATAGAAATGTATATTTTTAATTTTACTTTAGATGTTAAAAGATCTCTTTAGTTATTATTTTTCTGTGTTATAAGATGGCTATGATTTGTTATTAAAACTGTTCTTTTTAAACTGGACCCTGTTGCATAAAATTTACCAGTACGGTAACTTTGCCATCCAAAGGTAACTACCATGGTAATGCTGATCAACAGCCAATCAAAATCAATGATTCCATGCAATTTACCATTCCATGGCAAAGTTACCATCATGGTAACTTTTATGCAGTATACTAGTTGTATGTTTCAGGTTGCTTGGCCGGCAACCAAATAAAAATGTCCTCTCTTTGGCTGGCAACCTGTAATATACTTTAGGTTGCCTTGCTGGCAACCAGAGAAGGAAGTTAAGTGAGAGCCTGGGTTGTGTTTGTTCATATTACATATTAAACAACATGTTAAATCTGTGCTCATATGTGTTACATATTTTTATGGAATTACAATACACACTATGTTTGTGACGAGGGGGGGGGGAGAGGAGGGGGAGTTAATGATACATTTTATGGAATTACCCTAGATGCATGAGACTAAAGGATGGATGGAACATATTTTATAAAATAAACCTGTGTATGTCACCGGGGGGGGGGGGGGGGGGGGGGGGTCGGTGGTATATATTTTTTAAGGATTTACAACATGACTTAATATGTTTTCCATATCCAGCTGCTGACCAGGCGAGGAATGAATTTGAGGAGGCTGAGAAAACTTTGAAGAATATTGAGAGGTCTGTCGGGGACATAGAGAAGCAGCTGAAAGTAGATCTAGGTCCAGACCAGGCGTTCCAGGCTCTGCAAGGACAATGTTATGAGTACACAGACAGAGAGTAAGATTTAAGTTTTATTTCCAATTGAAGGGGAATGTAACTTTTATAATAAATAATAATAGTAATAATAGTACATTTCTTAAATACGCATAACACCTACAGGTCGTTATGCGCGAGTGACTAAATCAAACATTCTGAAAGAGGTGGGTTTTTAATTGAACTTTGAATTTCTCAAGCTGGGTAATATTTCTTAATGTCGATGGAAGAGAATTCCATTGTGCTGGTGCAGCTTTCTGGAAAGCCTGATCCCCATATGACTTGGTCTTTACAGTAATTTCAGAGAGAAGATTTTGTGAGCCAGAACGGAGATTACGCTTTGGTTTATGAATCTGGACAAGTTCTTGAAGATAAGCAGGGGCAATACCATGAATACATTTGAATGTTAATATGAGAAGTTTATATTTGATCCTTGATCAAATGGGTAGCCAATGAAGGTCAGATAATTGATGTGTATTATAGGAGAAACATGGACATACGCAGCAGGGGGCAGTTGCCCCCTAGAAATTTGAAAACTGACATTTTTTACTGAAGTGTGCAAAAACCTTCAATTTCACCATAGAAAATGCATCATGCATCATCTTCCCTCAACCCAGCCCAACTACTCTCCTCCACTTCTTGCTTCTTCCATGTCTTCAATTTTTTGCACCCTTGCTCTTGACAATCCACCTCTTTTAAGTCAAATGTCAAACAGATCTCTCAGGTTCTGGAAAGATTTAGTTTAATAGGCAGAATCCTCTGTTTGGTCAAACGCTTTATCAATGATATGGCCATGAGCTTAGTTTTTATCCCCCCCCCCCCCCCCGAAGATGGATGCTTGACCCTGAAGGCATCATTTAATGCTAACTTTTTTACTTTCACTCTTTCAGATACACATACAAGTTGTGTCCTTTTGAAAAATCTTCTCAAAGATCTAAAAATGGAGGTTCAGAAACTTCTCTTGGGTAAGTTCAGCATGGGTTTATATGGTATGAATGAAATATATTGAATACTCTTGTATTTGTCCAGTGTTTTTTAAGTGATTCACATGGTTGACTAGCTGAAATACTCCCCAGTGTAATGAGAATTTTGTGGGTACATGAATATTGTATGTAGGCTAATTGCATCCAAGACTAGAGTATAAAAAGAGGCTTACGTGTTACGATAGAAACTCATTATTATTGTTATTAAAAGGTGATCCAGGCACATGAAACAAAGGTTAAGGCCTGGTCACACCGCCCGAGCGTTGTTGGAGCAGTTGTGGAGCGGTAGGGAGAGAGGGTCGAATTTCGCTCACAAAATTGGGGAAAAAATCGAAAACAAAATCAAAATCGAAAATGGTGAACGGTAGCGAGCGGTGATGATTTTTTTCTCTCCGCTCCACGACCGCTCCAAAAATGCTCGGGCGGCGTGACCAGGCCTTTAGTGATTAATTGTATTCACATCTGATTGTATAATGTCTTTGAAATAAATCGTTCAAATTAGTGTAAGGATCAATAGGCTAAAAGCTTTTCATGAAAGAGCCCTGTAGTCCTTGTCCGATTGAGAATGCTTATTTCTACCCCAGTTTTGTTTAAATTACTCATATTAAAACTCTAAATTTGAACTTTTGCTGTTGAAGTGTCACCTCGTGTATGAATTCAAGAGCCTTTAAAAAACGTGTAGGGGAAGGCGGGGCAAGTTGAGCCACCAGCCCCAGGCCAATAATGAATGAGTCAGACATTGTGGTGGTGTCATGTATTGATGACCCATAGCATAACCCCTAACCCCACCACATTGTTTCCAACTTTGAAACAAAAAGTAGTTTTTTAGAGGGAAAAATATGAATTTCAGCCAAAAAAGTAAAAAAGAGTGTGAAATAGATAAGTGGCAGTTGAAGGGAATATTGTCCTAAGTGTTCTCCTGTTATCCGCTATTCCTCTTCTTGCTTTCTTTCAAGCACATTTTTTTTTCTTTACCCAGCTTATGGAACCAATGGGAAGGGCCTGCAGATAATAAATATTCTGTTATGATGTATACTAGAGGTCAGAAATGTTGGAATGGTCCAGATAGATCTACAAGGGTAAGTCCAAAGACAGGTTTATTTTCATTTGGTCTAATGCCAATACGTTCTAATTGCCATTTCGTCTACTAACATTTGGTCTGGTTTGGTTTGGTTTTATTTACTGTATAAAAACCACAATGAAATACATTGCACAAGATATTAGATTAAATATAAATATGTGAACATGCAAATAAAATATACAGATGGATCACTCTATTAAGAGCCATTGATATAATGGCTTTGTTCTTCCTAGAGGTCCATCAGTTCGTCCACTATCCACATGGGCTAATTGCCATTTCGTCCACTCGCCATTTCGACTAATAACCAGTTGGTGCAATAGCAGTGTTAGTTGGGCAAAATGAATGAAAATAAAACGATTATTAGATCAGCTGGTTATGAGACAAAATAGTCCATAGACGAACTGGTGATTAGACGAAGTGATGATTGGACCAAATGTTTATTGGACCAAATGGTTGTTGTACGAAATGTTGATGGACGGAATGGCATTAGACTAAATGAAGTTAGACCATGTGGTGAGTGGACGAGTTGGCAGTAGATGAATTGGCAATTAACTGAAAGACATACTCTCCAATTTCATATTATAGC